>NC_044036.1:260333961-260642633 GCF_901765095.1 Microcaecilia unicolor | reverse complement strand
CTGTCAACTGAAGACTTTCTCTGAATGTGGCCAGACCTCCCCATTTTTCCAAGTATGGCAGGCAGCAGCAACATCCTTAAGACACTAATGCCGGAACCCTGCACATGCTTATTTGTTGGTGGCTCAAGGATGCTGTTGCCAACTGAAGAGCTTGGTAAAAGAGAGTTTGGGCCATCCTCAGCTGGAGATCCCCAACAGCTATATAACAAGTGTCAGGACCAATGTTAGTCATACTAGGTCCCAAGTCAGAAAATAAAAAATAAAGGAGGGCCCCATCCCCGATCTCTTCTCCTCCCTGCCTCCCCTCCAATTTCCCCACCTACATTACTATCACACCAACAGACCCTAGCCAAATACACAACAAGGGATCATAAATTAGAAATAAAAATATATAAACAAAAAACAGAAATGCATTTCCTTTTCTATGGAATGCAATACAAAGACATTTGCTATGCACATTTCCCAAAGCTAATATATTCCATTTAAAACATTCAAAATAAAATGTTTATTTTTTCTACCTTTGTTGTCTGGACATTTTATTTTTCCATCATGTTGGTTCCAGTTTTCCTTTTCTGTTTTCCTCTCTGTTGTCTGCTAATTCTTTTTCAAGTGGCTGTTGTCCATTTGTCTTTACTCCTTTCTCCTGTCTGTTCCCTCACTACAGTTACCTCTGACATATTGATCATTCCTTTTTAATTCTTTACCTCTTTTTTTTTCCTTTTCTGTCTGCCAACTCAAATTTCACCCTCTTTCTCACCCTTCTCCTTTTTACTTTTCAGCTACCTATCAAATTTCCATTGTCTTCTCTCACCTACTAGCTGTCTCATTCCCCATCTCACTCCTTCTTCAGCCCTCCATTCCCATAACCATATTTCTATCCTCTGTCAACACTATCCTCTCATTCATTTCCTTGTCACCCCCTCCTCCCCCTCCTGGCTTCTCTCACATGGTTCCACCATTCCCAGCATCTTCCACCTTCCAATTGTCTAGTCCAGCATCTGCTTCCTCTTTCTCCCCATCCTTATATCCTCATCTCCCTGTCCCTTCTCCTTTCCCTTCTGCCCTGTCCCCCATAGTCCAGCATTTCTCGCTTTCTTCCTTCACTCTCATTGTCCAGCATCTCTTTATTATTTCCTTCCGCTTCCAGGTCAACATCTCCCTCTTTCTCCCCTCTCCACCTCCTGTGTATTTTTCCTTCCTCTCTTCCCCTGCTTGCCCAACATCCCTCCCTCTCTCCTATTGTCTACTATCTCTCTCTCCCTCCCTCCCTCCCTTGTGCCCCAAGTCCAACATTTCCTCCCCTACACCATCATGCCCAATATTTCTCTTTTTCTCCCCCATGCATCATCTCTCCCTCCATTTCTCACCCCTCTCCACCCCTTTGCTGCACCTCTCCCTTTCTCCCTTCCTCCCCTCCATCCTAGATCCAAGAATTCTCCCTCTCACCCCCCCCCCATTGTCCACAATCTCTGTTTCTCTCCCTCCTTTGTGCCCTGGGATCAACATCTCTCCCTCCCCTCCACCATCATACCCAATATTTCTCCCTCCCCTTCAACCCTATGTCCAACATTTCTCCCTCTCTTGCCCCTCTACCCTCTCCATGTAGTATCTCTCCCTTTCTCCTTTGCTGCATCTCTACCTTTCTCCTGTCCTCCTCTCCACCCCATTTCCAACAATTCTCACTCTCTTACCACATCCCCTTGTACAGCATCTCTCCTTCATTCCTTCCCTCACTCCACCCACCCCACAACTCTGCCTCTGACCATCTCGCTTCAATAGGTCCTGGGTAGCAGCAGCAATTCCCATATGTTGACTGCCACTAATCCAAAAGCCTCTCCTCTGTTGTGTCCAGCCGTCCAAGCAAAGAAACAGGAAATTGAGACAGTAGAGGGTGGTTAGTGGCAGGCAGTGTGTGAGAATTGCTGCCACTACCCAAGACCCATTGAATAGAGTGATGCAGGGCCATGAGAGCCCAGCTTGTTCCCGCCACACCACATTGTCAAGGTACACCAGCTACTGGGTGGGTCTGAGGTCAAAGGGGGTTGTGTCTGGCCTACCCATGGCTACACCCTTGCCATTTACTAAGCTGTGTTAGGCATTAATGCATGTCTAAAGCAGAAAAAAATGGCCAAATAAATATACACGAACCATGTACTATTTTTTTTTTTTGAGAAGGCATGTCAGGGTGGAAATTGAGCATTCCTACACTAACTAATTAGCACATCTATATTACCACATGATAACTAGTTAGTGCATGGATAATGCAGGAGGCCTTACTGCCTACAAAAAAGGTATTGGTAAGTGTTGCTGTGGTAGTTTTTTAAAAAAATGGACATGCACTAATGACAGCATTGCTGAATGGCCATTAATGAAAAACATAGAAAATTGGGGGTTTTACGTCCATGATAAAAATGGTCTCAGCACAAAGGAAAGATCTACTAAACATATGCTAAAACCATTTCTTAGTAAAAGGACCCTTAAATTGTTTACGTGCACTAACAAATGTGCATCCCTACAAATAAAGGAGCCAAAAATAGAGATAATGACAAAGGCTCAAGGATGGATTATTTCATTTCCTTTTTTACCTCTGAAGGGTGAATAGCAGAAAAATGTAAACAGTAAGGAAGCAATATTAATGTACCAATATTTGCACCTGCTCCCAAGCAGGCATAAATGCCTATGGCTTCAATCTAGTCAAACTTCTGCTGACCAGTTCAATAGCGCTTAATTGCCTATCTCAAAATTCAGTTGGGGATAACCGGCTAATCTATGTTATCAACACTTAGCAGCTGGTGGATAACCAGTTATATCAAGCGATATAACCGGCTATCCACTGATTTTTTAACCGGGTTTTGTAGACATATTTGGCCACGTCAAACCCTAGTATATTTTTGCCGGTTTAAAGGTAATTGGCTATGTCTGAATATCGACATAACTAGTTATATTCAAATCGGCCGAAAAAAACCTGGATATTTAATGCTGCTCACCAGAAATGGCCCAGTATTGTATATCTGGGTTCAGTGCAGATTGTGGGAGACAGCCCGTTTATTTCCCACGGTCTTAATATCAGGGCCCATGTATCTTTTTAAAATAGGTTAGAAATAGACATTTACATGACCTTCCCATATAGAGAACCTGCTCTAAAATTACCCTCTAGCTGTCATAAAAGCTGTTATTACACTCTAGGGAAATGCTTTTTTACATATTCAAATTGTTCACACTTTCAGACAAAAAAGAAAGCTAGTTAGAATGAGTGTCCTTATTTTACCTGACCAGAATATACTCTATTCAATTGGTTTTAGAAAGGGCATCACTGTCTTCTGAGTTGAGTCCCTTATTGAATCACAGATGTGTCAATATTCAACCTACTTCAGTACCTTCAGTATTCTAATTAAATCCAATTAAACAGTTTCTGTGGGGTTTTTTATACCTGGAAATTCAGCACCAGTACCTAGATACCACCTGGCATTAAATATCTAGGTATAACTTGGGTGGCACTACCTGTCCAGGTACCAGTGATATTTAGACTGGTACCAGGATAGATAAATGGGTAAAATTAGGACAGTATTTTTTGCTGAACTAATTCTAAAGGTCTGAATATCACCATTAATGGGTATCTTCTAGTTCTGCTCAGAGACTCCACTCCCGGTGTGCCCAGGACTACCCAAATAGGACCGAGATGGTCTGCCTGGATTTTATGCAGCACTGTCCAGGTAAGTGCCACTGAAGATCTAATTCTGACCCAGTCTGTGGGACTTATCCGGATAGGAGTCTCTCCTACCCAGATAAGTCCCAATAATTCATTGAATTCTCCCGCTGCAATAGTTATGTCAGTATTATTTATGAACTAAATCCCCATGCCAAACAATACTGAATGTGTGATGGACCATCAGAAAATATAGTGAGCCAAACACTGTGAGTTACTGTTTAAATGAAATCATCAGTGCATGAAAACTGATGAGTTTGCTGCAATATAACATTCAATAATGTGTCACTTAAAAAAAATAAATCTTGAATTTCAAATCAAAATCTTTAGTGCTCAATTAAAAGGCAGGCAGATACTTAGCTTGAAAAGTCTAATACTTTCAAGTGCTCCCATCAGGGTATTAGCACACGATCGGCGGAATCAATGCCACTAGTCTTACTGCCTATAGGTGTTATTTCCTTATCACTGATGCTGTTTGCAGAAAATTCAGTCCTGACTTCATGAAGTTTGGTGACCTGCTTAAAGGGTAGAGTGTATATGAGTGTCTCATGCAGTACTTTTCAAGCTAAGTACTACATGATTTTTTTATTGGTCCATGGCACAGTCAGAATCGTTTCACATGGGATTTAATTTGTGGCTATAGGGAAAGATTCTCTATAGGATATCCACATTTAGGCACCCAGAAAGTGCACACTAAGGACTAGATTCAACATATGTGGCCAGATTCTATATATGGTACCTAAAATATTCACATGGAACACATTTCCGCCTATGCATATTCTATAATATTTTGGCATGGTATATAGAATATCCCAGCACCTAAAACTACATGCCTCTATTTACACCTATGAAAATGTGGTGTAAATTTCTGCATAATTTTATGCAGACTGGGCCATATTCTATAACAATGCACATAAATTTGGGAACATCCACAAAATGCCCTTTTGAACTGCACATTTTAGAATTTAGGCACAGTTCATTACAGAAATCACTTAACAAGTTATGCGCATAAATTTTAATTATTGCCAATTAGTGTTCATTATTGCCTGCTAAGTGCTGTTAAAAGTGCTGACTGACTTGTTAAGCCAATTAAGTTACATGCATTGTTGTGGAAAACACTTAGATTTCACAGTGGAACGCTAGGCGTGATATATAGAATCTGGTAGATGGTGCCTAAAAAATTTGGCGCTGAAAAAAATAATGCACAGAACTATTCTACAAATTGTACTTAAAGTTCAGCGCAGTTTATAGAAAAGCACTTATGCCCAGGAATTGCACGTCACTTTAGGAGTGGCCATTTACACCAACTGAAACATGGTGCAAATCCTTGCACCTAAATTAGGTGCATATCCACATTATTCTATAACTACATGGGCAAATTCTAAGAATGCCTCCAGTTCACCCATGACCCTCCCATTTCCAAGCCCCCTTTTCAGACACGTGTATAATTTAGGCGTAGATTTGGCACCTAAATTTACATGTGTAACTGCTAATTAAATCTAATTAGCACTAATAATTTTTTTTTGTTAGGATGCCAATTATCAGTGCTAACTGACTCATTATTCAATTAAGCTGTGTGGTCCAAATTTGTGTTTGTGACTCAAAGCGCCATATAGAATCCTGGGCTAAGCAGCTATTCTATTATATGAAAACACTTGTGTACTTCTTGTTATAGAATAGTGACTAACCCCCAAATTCTATATATTGCACCTTAATTTCCATGTGGAAATTGAAGCATATTCTACAACAATGTGCATAACTTAATTGGTTAACTAGATAATCAGCGCTGTTAATTGGATGTTAAGCAATTATCAGCATTAATTGGCATTAATAGATTTATGCACACAACTTGCTAAGGGGCCCTTTTACTAAGTTGCATAAGCGTCTACATGTGCCCAACATGCACCACAATGGAGTTACTGCCTGGCTACCACGTGGCTCTTATGGTAATTTCATTTTTGGAATGCGTTCGATGATCGCGTCCAAAAATATTTTTTTATTTTTTGATGCACATATTGAATGTGTGCCAAGTGGCATTTCACATGCATAGGTCATTACCGCCCGATTACCGGGTAAGACTTTACTGCTAGGTCAATGGCTGGTGGTAAGGACTCAGACCCAAAATGTACACACGGAAATTTTCATTTTGTCGCATGTCCATTTTCGGCATATGCCCAATCTGTACCGAACTTAGGCATAGGTATTTAGGCCTGGGTTTAGGTGGCCTAAATGAGTGCACCTAGATTTTATGTACAAGAACGTTGTGTGAGCATATTCTATAAACTATACCTAACTTTAGGTGTAGTTTATGGAATCACACTAACCACATGGTTTTAGAGTGCCAATTGCTAAGGTGCCATATATAGAAGTCTGCATTTCTGTGCACTCATGTAGGTGCCCCCACATGCCAGCTGAAAGGCTGGTGTAAAAGCAGATGCCTCATATGTGCCAAATACATGTGTAACCTAGAGAGTTGCACGGGGACAGAAATTTCACCTATCCCTACCCATCCCTGCTGGATTCTAATCCATCCTCACTTGTCTCCACTGGAATCTCCTCCACCCCTGCCTGTCCACTGTGCTAAAATAACCTGACTTGTGTTAAAATAACTAAACAGTTGCCCATGTTGGTAACTTCCCCTCTCACTGCTTATGGAGATTTCAATGCAATCAAGCATATCCATTAATTTTTTTAGTGCTATTATAATTGCCATGACACAAAGAAAGGATAGGCAAGCTAGCCTGGCTCTACACTACCATGGGAACCTCGCAGGACCTGCGTCTATTCCCACCAGACCTGCTTCCATCCCCGTGGGAGTCCCATGGACATGGAGAGGATCCCCACGGGAGTCCCACTAACCCCATTCCCATGCAGCTCTCTAGTGTAAATGCAGTTATTCTATAACCTGCGCTCTCATGTTCTAGGCATACCCTTGTTGCCCTTTCCATGTCAGTGCTCCCTTTGAAGATGCATGCCCTTGAATCTACGCATCCAGGTTATAGAATAGCAACTAAGGGCAGTTTCAAGCATAACTGCAAATTGATACCAATTTGAACCAATTAACTCCAATTACAACCAATAATTAGCTGTTAAGTCCAATTAACAGCCATTTATTATTTTACTTTATGTGTGTACATTGTCCTTATTTTAAAACAGTACGCACAACTTTGGTGCTTAGGGCTAGATTCTATAAATGGTAGTGAAAAAAATGCCAAATGCTATTCTATAAGCTGTGCTTAAAGTAAGATGTCGTTTATACGATAGCTCTTAAGTCACGGAGATTGCGCTTAAATTTAAGTGCATTCATTTGCACCAATGAAAATGTGGTGCAAATACCCACATCTAAATTTAGGTGCTGAGCCCCCTTATCCACCCTGAACTGTCTATGACTCTCCCATTTCCATGCCCCCTTTCTCGGGACATGCATAAAATTTAGGCGCGAATCAAGCCCCTAAAGTTATGCACATACATCTTAATTGTTTCCAATTAGCACCAATAATAGCTTGTTAAAAAGCCAATTATTGGCTCTAATTGTCTAATTATTCAATTAAGATGCATATGCAATTTTTGTACACACCCCAAATTTGCATGCTCATCTCAAAGCACCCTTTATAGATTTAAAGGGTAAGTGTCAATTTGTGTGCTCTTTTTTAAAATAGAATTCAGGGGATGTTGTAGTTTTCCTAGTCTCAGGGTGTTTTTGAGACAGAAAAGGTGATAAAGGGCTTTTATAAGACAGGTGTCTTTCTCAGTGTAATGTGAGTCTTAGGATGGCTGGTTATCCTTGCTTTGCAAACTTTGTTGTGGGACATCTGCCATTGCAATCTATCATGAACTCAACTGCTGTAAAGCTTCCTGCCCATAAAAATGCATCTGTAGCAATCCCTGCCCTTCCCTTTCTTAAGCTTCCCTGTAGGAACATTACAGAGACTAAGCAGAAAGGAAAAATCACACTTAAGGTACCTTGTGCTGTGAAGTAACACTTCAGTGATACCGTGAGAGTTTATAATGCTCTGCTGCTTTTAGGATGCTGATAAATTCTCCTTTATTCTCTTTTAAGTGGTAAGGAGTCAGATTAGAAGAAACAGACAGAAGTATCTAAGAGGAAGGACAAAGTGCAACTGAGTGAGAGGAAGGAAAAGATAGAAAAGATGGAGAGATGGGAGAATAAGAACTACAGTTTATGCAGGAGCAGTGGCATAGCCACAGGTGGGCCTGGGTGGGCCGGGGCCCACTCAACAGTAGTATAAGTTTAGCAGTAGCTGGTGGGGATCACAATCTCTGCCAGCTGAAGACTTCCCCCTGATGGTAACGAAAATGCTGCTCTCCACGATACTGGCACCTACGGAAGCTCAGTTTTCAGCGCATGTCTGTTGCAGACTGCCAAGGTGGAGAGAAGCATTTTTCCACCAGCTGAGATATTTTTTTAGTGCGGTGGAGAACACTTGGTGCCCACCCACTTGTTGCCTAGGCCCACCCAAAATCTGCTGTCTGGCTACGCCCCTGCGTAGGAGGCTGGATTTCCTCTCATTTTAATTGATTAGAATTCCAAGGCAGTTTCTGATACTGCCTTACTGTTCTTTGTGTCTGTGAACACATTTCTCTATTGCTCAATAATGTATATAAAGTCTTTAAAAAAACTCTAATCCCTTTCATCCACAGTTCTGAGAGATTCCTTGTGAAAAAAAACTGAAAAAAAAACCCAAAACCCTCAGTGCATTCCAGCTTTGCTTTTAAATTAAGTTTTGCTGTGTTCAAAACTGCAGATACCTGATCAGGCTCAAACTTGTGTTGCCTTTGAGAAAGTCAGATAAGTCCAATGCTATGTTACTGCAGGGTAGAGCGACAAAGAGACAATGGATGGGCTAAGCCCACAGTAATGTTGCTTTCCTATGCAGAACTGTGAACTCCACTTGATCTATCTCTTGGCATTTTAGTACCTGAAAGCCAGCCTTGAAACAGTGTAATTTCTCTTTTAACACTGATGCTTATCAGTGTTTCAAATTTATTCTCCTCTTTATGAATCTCTTTGTTGTTTTTCATGTGCCCTCTTTTGTTGTTTCTCCTTGGACTTTTCCCTCTAATCCTTCTTCTCTTTAGTATGAACTTTCTATTAAGTCATTCACTCTCATACTTCTACCTGGTTTTGACATTCTTGCTTTTTTTTCTCTTTCCCTCTTTGCTGTTGTCTTCTCTCATCTTTTCCTCTACCTCCCTGTACATGGGCATGATTCATTATCTAAATCCTCCCCAGATTCACGTTGACCTTCATTATAGTACACTAGTACAGCAATCCTCATTGTCAGTAAAAGAGACATACTCTTCATACTTCAAATTGTGTTTCAGCCCACATAAGATGCAATTCTTTAAGTGAAACATATTTTATGCTGCTTGCTGAAACCAAATGGCACTGTGTTTCCCTTCCAAACCCTTCTTCACCACTCCTCCCTACCCGCCCCTTTTCCCATTAACCCTTCATTCTCCTATCCTTTCTATCTACTCCCACTCCTCCCTCCCCCCCAGATTCTTCATGAGCCTTCAGCCCGGTTGTAATCGGCCCCCCTTTAAGGGGTGAGCCTTTCCATTTTCCACAAGTCCATCTTAATAATGGATAATAGACTTTTCATTTAGGAAATTATCCAAATGTTTTTCAAACCCTGCTAAGCTAAATTCTTTTACCACAATCCCTGGCAATGAATTCCAGAGTTTAATTACACATTGAGTGAAGAAATATTTTCACCAGTTTGTTTTAAATTTACTACTTACTAGCTTCATTGCATGCTCCCTAGTCCTAGTATTTTTGGAAAGAGTAAACAAGCAATTCACGTCTACCCGTTCCACTCCACTCGCTATTTCATAGACCTCTATCATATCTCCCCTCAGACGTCTCTTCTCTATACTAAAGAACTCTAACCACTTTAGTGTTTCCTCATAGGGAAGTCGTTCCATCACCTTTATGATTTTTGTCACCCTTCCCTGTACACGCTAATGTTCTCTTGCTATTGTTTTATCGCCCTATCAATTCCCTATTGTCATATTCCATTGCTCTATTCCCAAATGATATTTTGACTTTGACTTTGTCTTCCATAACTCTTCACAATGTAACCCATAATCGTACTGCAACAAATTGTATTTCCATCATTCACAATGTATTGTAAGCCACACTGTGCCCGCATATAGGTGGGAAAATGTGGGATACAAATGCAATAAATAAATAAATAAATTCTGCTTTATCTTTTTTTAGATGTGGTGACCAGAATTGAACACAGTATTTGAGGTGCAGTTGCACCATGAAGTGATACAAAGGCATTGTAATATTTTCATTTGTGTTTTCTATTCCTTTCCTAAAAATTCCTAATATTCTATTTGCTTTCTTAGCCACCAATACACACTGAGCAGAGGGTTTGAGCGTATCATAAACAATGACACCTAGATCTTTTTCTGGGCAATGACTCCTAATGTGGAACCTTGTATTACATAGTTATAGTTCAGGTTCCTCTTTCCCATATGCATCACTTTGCACTTCCTTACATTAAACATCATCTGCCATTTGAATTCCTAATTTCTTGTAAGGTCCTCCTGCAATTTCTTACAATCCTCTTGCAATGTAACAATTTAATTGCTTTAGTATTTATTCCCATTTCTAGATCATTTATAAATATGTTAAAAAGCAGTGGTCCCATCACAGACCCCTGCAGAACCCCACTACCTAAACACATGAGAATATAAGAACATAAGAATACCCATATTGGGTCAGACCAATGGTCCAAGTATCCTGCTTCCAACAGTGGCCAATCCAGGTCACATGTAACAGGCAGAAACCTTCCATGCTACCAATCCTGGGGCAAGCAGTGGCCTCCCCCATGTCCATCTCAATAACAGGCTATGGACGTTTCCTCCAAAAATTGTCCAAACCTTTTTAAAACTCAGATGCACTGTTGTTACCACATCCTTCGGCAGCAAGTTCCAGAGCTTAACTATTCTTTGAATGAAAAATATTTCCTCCTATTTTTTTAAGTATTTCCATGTAATTTCATTGAGTGACCCCTGGTCTTTGTACTTTTTGAAAGAGTGAAAAATATATTTACTTCTACTCATTCTACAGCATTCAGAGTTTTATAGACCTCAATCATATCCTCCCTCAGCTGTCTCTTTTCCAAACTGAAGAGCCTTAACCTCTTTAGCCTTTCCTCATATGGGAGGAGTTCCATCCCCTTTATCATTTTGATTGCTCTTCTTTGAACCTTTTCTAATACCCTTCTCCACTGAGAATACTGACCATTTAATCCTGCTCTCTGTTTTCTAATTTTTTAGCAGTTCTTAATCCTCAATAGGACATTGCCTCCTATCCCATGACTTTCTAATTTCCTCAAGAGTCTTTTTCATGTGGCACTTTGTCAAATGCTGATATTGGCATGCCTAAATGTTTTTGTTTATTATAAAAAATTTGATGTGCTGCCTAGCTTAATCAGGTGACAGTGGTTAACAAATACATAAAAATAATAGTAGTACAAATTAAAAAGAAAGGAAAGCCATTTCATGTAATAGAATGCCTATTAATGGCTGGCATAAGAAGTACATGCAAAAGTTATAAAGGAGCATTTTCGATATGACGTCCAAGTCAGGTTTTGGACATTTTGTCCTAATGTCCAAAATCCGAATAGGAAATATGGTTACTTTCAAAATCGAATAACATTTTTTAAAAATACCATTTATAAGAAGGTATTTATTTTATTTATTTATTGCATTTGTATCCCACATTTTCCCACCTTTTTGCGGGTTCAGTGTGGCTTACAATATGAGTTAAATATTGGAAATACAATTTGTTACAGATTGGTTATGGATTACATTTTGCATAATTATGCGAAACAATTGGAGTGTCCTTGGGAGTGTAACAATGGAGCACAAACATTGAAACATTGGGAGGAAACAATGGGAGCTTAGAGGGCGATAAGAAGGCATAAAGACATATGTTATATATCTTTCTGTGATTGAAGTTATGAATGATGTGATATTGTGCTCTGTGCATTTATCTTTTCAGGCCATTTTTGAAATAAGACAACATACAAGTGAAAAATGTAGAAAATCAAGTCATTGGGATGTAGGAGGGGCCAGCATTTTTAGCAGACTGGTCCCCTAGATATCCCAGTAGAGTGATATCGCACCTTAGGGGCACTGCTGTGTACTTCATGTAGATGTTCCCAGGTACACATCTCACTGTTGCTCCCTTATCTTGTCAGCTGAGCCCTCCAAAAGCCACCCAAAAGAAACTATCACCAACTGTACACCACTACAATAGCACTTATGGGTGAAGGGGGCACCTATATGTGGGTACCATGGGTTTCTGGTCAGATTTGGAAGGCTCACAGTTTCCACCACAAGTGTAACATGTAGGGGGAGGTATGGGCTTTGGTCCACCTGTTTACAGTGCACTGCACTGCATCCAACATTACACTACTTCAGGGACCTGTATGCTGCTCTAATGAACCTGGCTATAACATGAGACTATCATAGAGGCTAACTAATGCTATTTTTATTCACATTTTTTTTTTGGGGGGGTGGGACGGGGTCTGTGACCACTGGAGGAGTAAGAGGGTCATCCTTGATTCACTCCAGTGATCATCTGGTCATTTACAGCACCTTTTTGTGCCTTATTCATTCTAAAAACTGGTCCAGACCAAATCATTTAGATTTTCACCTGGGGTGCTTTCAGTTTATCCCACTATACGACTGTAAAATGTCCATATGCCAGCCATGCCATTAGCCCACCCTAATCCCACCTTTGAAACGCCCCTGATATGCCCCTTTGTGATCAGGTTGCACTGCAGATGAATTGCATAGATAGATGTTTGCAAAACAGGTTTCAAAAATACCTATTTGGATGTTTTGAGAAGCATGCACATGGAAAGAATGTGCCTACTATTACATGATCCATATGTAGACATTCCTAGGACATAAGGGTCCTTTTACTAAGCCGCACTAAAAAGTGGTAGTAGTTTTAACGCGTGGGTTTCCTGTGCGCTCTGGCCATTTTATGACACTTTTTGGAAGTTTTTCTCTTTTGAAAATGAGCTCCATATTATTCTGTAAGTTATGCATACAAGTGGGAGCTGCCCCACCCCTGTTCCTCCCCTGTGAACACCATCTTGGCATATAGACGCTAAAACTTTTGTACATTGTTTGTACATGTTTTTATAGAATACCTCTTAGGTTTACTGCTGCTATTCACATGCATAAGTGTACACTTACTTGCATGGATGACAGTACTGTATAAAATTAAGTACTCAAATGGAACGTAAATTTAGGTTCTCAAATCACAAAATTGGAAAGTAAGGGGTTCTTTTACTAAGGTGTGCTGAAAAGTGTCCTGCACTGGTGTAGACGTGTGTATTGGACGTGTGCAGGTTTATTTTTCAGTGCACCTGCAAAAAAGGCCTTTTTTGGCTGAAAATGAACGTGTATCAAAATGAAAATTGGTGCTCATCCATTTTGGGCCTGAGACCTTACTGCCAACCATTGACTTAGTGGTAAGGTCTCACAATTTAACCATGTGGTAATCGTCAGCATGCATACAATGCCAATTATTGCCCGGTTAGTGCCATGTGCTGGAAATTTTCTGGCACACGCAATGGGCGTGCATAAAAACTGAAATTACTGTTTGGGTCACATGGTAGCCAGGCAGTAGTTCCAAACTGGTGTATGATGGGCATGCGTAGGCACCTCACGAGGCTTAGTAAAAGGGTCCCTAAAATATCTATAATCAACACTAAGATTAATTTTGCTTATACTGTCAACTGAGCAGCAATCTTGCCAGATATCTAAAAAAAACTATTTTTTAAATAAAATGAAACTGAACTCATCCACATGAAACAACTTTAACACAGTCACTAAATCTCCAGCAAGATTGTTTCTCCAAGCTGCGTTAGGAGCTTGGTATAAGAAAGGGGCCTTGTCTGGAATTTAGTGACTGTATTACAGCTGTTTCATATGCATGAATTTCCTGGTTGAGGATTGAAAGGACCAGCGCTGAAACTTTGGGAACTACTGAGATGTGACGTTGAAGTCTTAAGCTGTGCACGTTTTTTTTTTTTGTTTGTTTGTTTTGTTTTTCACAACTGGTGCATTCGGTACTGCAAACTTATTCACGCTCCTCTTACCACCAAGGAAGACCCAGCAGCCATTTCTTTTGAACGAATTTGGAATTTATTAAGGCCGCAGCCAAGCAATTTAACATTCAATCTCATAAATAGCATTTACATCTGTTGCAAACCGTATAGCTTCCGATAACATCACAACTCATTGCAAAACCTTGGGTACACAGCTTTTCATTCCCCCCCATGCTTTAACATGCGCCTGGTTGTGCCGTCTAAGCACATCCCCCTCCTCTACGGGCAGTAGATTATAGGGCCCGCTGATTATGGTGCCTCCCATTTAAGGATGCACCCCGCATAAGCTTTTGGCCTCCCGGCCGTTCAAGCCAGGAGACAATGTATTGAAAGTACATGAACTTCAACCTGCCCACCTGCAGGCATAACAGTTCAACTTGATCTTGAACTTAACATTTCATCCATTATTCCCCAACCACAAGCACTCTTATGTGCTGCCCTGCTGTGTACCCTCCATAGTCTTACATAATCTCCGTCCCTTACTGCATAGCTGCGACAATCGTGCCCTAAACCTTGGGTTGGTGGGCTGGGATCAGCTCCTCTGCCTTGCTACTGGCCACTCGAAAAGACCCCTCCTTACCTGTTGAGCTACCCTTTATGCCCTCCTTCCTCCCTCCGCCCCCTGCCTTTCTTTAACCCTTTCTTTACTGCTACTCCTTTTGTTGCCTACAGCCCAGTTGTGTTCGGCCTCCCTAATCGGCTTAGCCTCTTTCTGAAACTCTGTTCTTCACATTTTTTGCCTGCTTTTCAAATTTAAGATTTTTTGTCACTGAGAGTATATCATATTCTGAAGAAATTACCGGGGTTTTTTTAGAGTAGTATTTTTTTCTCCTTATTTTAGGAGAGTTGTTTTCTACTGCTCCTTTTTCCTGGGTTTGATGAGAAACCTATGATAGTAGCTTTTATACTTGGGTTTGGCTAGAAGGTGAGCCTCCCTGTGGCACTTGAGGTTTCACTTTGTCTAAAAATAGTTTTCTTGAGATGTCTGGCATGATTGCTGCTCTGTTGAAAGTATAAGCAAAATTAATATTAGTGTTGACTTAAATTTAGGCACCAAGTTATAACAATGAGGGGAATAGAGTAGGCACCATCCCAGAACCCTCTATGCAGTGGCATTCCTGGGGGGGCTGGCACCTGGGGTGGATCGCCGATGCGCTCCACCCCCCCCCCCGGGTGCAGCGCCCCCCTCAATGCAGCGCGGACCCTCCCCCGGCGAAAGGACCTCCCATTAAGGACCCCCCCTGCCGGGTGAACGCCACTGGGGGGGTGCCGCGCGCGCCTGCCCTCCATTGGGCCATGCTTCTTCTCTGCCCCGGAAAAGGAAGTAACCTGTTCCGGGGCAGAGAAGAAGCATGGACCAACGAGGACAGGTGCACGCGGCACCCCCCAGCGGCGTGCACCCGGGGCGGACCGCCCCCCCCCCCTAGGAACGCCACTGCCTCTATGGCCTTGATAGAGGTAGATAGTTTCTCAGAATTTCTTCTTTTCAACATACAGTGGACACTTTGTTAAATGGGGATGGGACGACTTCCATATGAGGAAAGGCTGAAGCGTCTAGGGCTTTTCAGCTTGGAGTACCCTTTGCCAGTCAGGTTTTCAGGATATCCATTTTGGATTTACGTGTGCATCTGGCTGCATACGATTCTTTATATCCTTTTGTGCGCAACTCAAAAAGGGTGTGGCTATGAGAAGGGCATGGACGGGTCAGGGGACTTCCAAAGAATTGCAAGTAGTGTTATAAAATTGGGGGGGGGGGGGCTGAACGCCCAAGTTGCACACCAGGATTTGCACCAGGTTTCAGTTGGTGTAAGTCCTCAAGTTCAAAGTTGGGTGCCAGAATACATGCTAAGGGCCAGAAGAGGGCATACTGCAGTACTTCCCCCAAGTCTACAAAAGCTGAATTTGCACATGGCATTTCTTCATCTACATGCATGCCAGTGCTAACTTCAGTGCACAGCTACTCATCCAAGACCTCCTTAGCATGCATTCTGTTTCCTGGGTGCTTACAACATTATTCCATATGTGCGCTAAATGGCCTTACTGTAACCCTTAGCTTTAGCACATAGCTTCCTTTAATAATGGGATTTATCTTTCAACGTATGGTGTACACCAGTGTTTCCTAAGTTAGTCCTGGAGTAACCTGCATTTTCATGCATATTCATTGTGATTATCCTGAAAATCTGGCTGGCAAGGGGGTATTCCAGGACTGACTTGGGAAATACTGGTGTACACCATCAGATTATTAATTCTGCAGCATGTACATAGATCGTATTTAATTGGACAGCACTTTGAATAAAATCACTGTATGCAAGTATTCATAATATTAATGAATACTATTATTACCAATTTTACTTAGCTTATGTCTCATCCGAAGCTGAAGAAGAGATAAATGCAGCAGGGGGTCTGCCCTACGTGCCTGATAAAACATGTTTGGAATGATCCCTGGAGACCAGTCCAGCCTCTTCCACACTGTGGCTTGCATGCATCCCTCAGACATCTTTACCTCACTGTTGGACTCTGTGGTGAGAGCCCCTTAGAGTTGTCTGATTCAGCACTGCAAGGCTCTTTAAGGTCTGTCTCCTCCATTGCAGCTGAAGGTAACTTAGTTTTTTAATTGTTTCTGCACCACTTAGAACAAGAGTTGAAAGCAATGCACAGAATTAATGAATTCTAGAGTGAAGTGCAGGATGTAATGAGAAGGAAAGCTGAGTCAGATGCCTGGGGCAGCACAGAAAAGAGTACAAAACCAGAAAACAGGTTACCTGACTTTCACGCTGCACATACATACCTTTTCCCCTAAGATATATTACACTACAAATCCCATTCCTCTCTTATTTTCTCATTCTGTTCATTCGTTGTGGATCCGTTTCACTTTACACATCAGCCACTCTTTTCAGCTTTAATTGCTTCCATCTTTTTTTCATTTTCTTCCTAAATTTGTATATGTCATTCATATTTTGGAGTGTGTGTATGTCTTAGCTCACTGCCCATCAACCTGTTTCCTTGCATCTCTCATATTTCCTATAACTGTTTCTGTTTCTGCCTCCCCCTTCCTTCCTCTCTCTCTCTTTTTCTTGCATGTTTGAAATTTCTCTCCCATGTTGGAGGAGCTTGGCCCTGGTAATGGCTCTCTTCTCTCTTTAACTGCATCCCCACAATTTTCTCTGTCCTGCCCTGTTTCCTGCAGCTGGCACTGGAATTCCTGTAGCTGAAGATGGGTTAAGTATCCTACAACATGAACATGCAAGAAGTGTAAGGTGAAAGTGAAGCCTTCATGTAGAAGAAAGCTGATATTTGCAGTGGGGGGTAATTTTAAAATGCTTTTTCTATATGTAAAGTCTACCTTAAACTTGAAGAAAAAAAAAAAGCTTTTGAGCTTCTTTGCTCACATTAGGGATGTCTGTTGGTCTAAAAAAAAAAAAGCGGGACATGCCAAAAACATTTCTCATGTCATTTTATATTGCTTTACCTGAAACACCAGGAAAAGCCCCACATTTTTTAAATATCTCAGTAATGTATGGTATTTATCAGTAGGTGCTCTATTAAATAACAGCAATACTAGATATTATAGTTGACATTCCTCCCCCTCCCTATGAAAACAATAAAAACTGTAATACAATCTTTAAAAACCTGTACATGACACAGAGGGGCATAATTGAATGAAAACGTCTATCTCCATGGGCGTTTATCTCCGAGAACGGGTCTGTGAAGGGGCGGACCGAACCGTATAAAAAAAAAAAAAATAGATGTCCATATTTTATTCGACAATTTGTGATCTGGGCGTTTTTGTTTTTCAGTGATAATGGAAAATGAAAGCGCCCAGCTCAAAAATGAATAAATCCAAGGCATTTGTTCGTGGGAGGGGCCAGGAGTCGTAGTGCACTGGTCCCCCTCACATGCCAGGACACCAACCGGGCACCCTAGGGGGCACTTTTACAAAAAAAAAAAAAAAAGGTAAAAGAGCTCCCAGGTGCATAGCACCCTTCCCTTGTGTGCTGAGCCGCCCAAATCCCCCTCAAAACCCACTGCCCACAAGTCTACACCATTACTATAGCCCTAAGGGGTGAAGGGGGGGCACCTACATTTGGGTACAGTGGGTTTGGGGGGGGTTGGACGACTAAGCATTAAGCAGCACAACTGTAACAGGTAGGGGGGATGGGCCTGGGTCCACCTGCCTGAAGTCCACCGCACCCCCTAACAACTGCTTCAGGGACCTGCATACTGCTGCCAGGGAGGTGGGTATGACATTTGAGGGTGAAAATAAAAAGTTGTGAAAAATCATTTTTTGTGGTGGGAGGGGGTTAGTGACCACTGGGGGAGTCAGGGGAGGTCATCCCCGATTCCCTCTGGTGGTAATCTGGTCATTTAGGGCACTTTTGGGGCCTTATTCGTGAAAAAACAGGGTCCAGGAAAAGTGCCTTAAATTCTAGCTACAAACGCATACTTTTTTTCCATTATCGGCGAAAGGCGCCCATCTCTGTTCGGGTGATAACCACACCCCAGTCCCGCCTTCACCATGCCTCCGACACGCCCCGTCCACTTTGTACGCTTCCGCGATGGAGTGCAGTTGAAAACGTCCAAGTTCAGCTTTAGATTATACCGCGTTTTTTGTTTTTGGGAGATAAACGCCTATCTCCCGATTTAGGTCGCAATATAGGCGTTTTTGTCTTTCGATTATAAGCTGGAGAGTAAACTAAATAAAATGAAAATGTTTGGCCTGCACATCTCGATTGTTCATATGTGTATAAAAGCATGCACGTGGAAAGAGTGTGCCTACTTTTACATGATCCATATGTAGACATTTCCAGGACTTAGGGGTCCTTTTACTAAGGTGCACCAAAAAGTGGCTGGTAATAGTCTTAATGTGTGGGTTTCCTGTGCGTTCCAGCCACTTTTTAATGTGGTTCTAAAATTCTGCCATTAATGGCCATGCACTAATTTCCAAATTAGCATACGGCCATTACCACCTGAACCCTTACCACCTCCTAGTTAGAAGGTGTTAAGAGCTCATGCGTTACTCATGCAGTAATTGGGCAGCGTGCTGCAATGTGCCCATGCTGCTCGATTACCACCAGGAATACTCACTCCCCACACCCTGTGCTAGAAATTAAAAATTATTTTCTAGCATGGGAAACGGTGCATGGCAAATGCAGAACTACTGCAGGGCACCTGGGCGGTCGTGTTGTTTTGCCATGCACTACCCGCATGGCAGCCCTACAGTGACTTCGTAAAAGGACTCCTTAGTTTGGAAGGTTGAGTTGCCACATGTTCATGTCTTTTATATAATAAAGGTGTACAGAATATAGAGTGCATACATATTGTTGCACCTGTTCTGGAGCAGATTTTAATTTCTGCTTTGGCATTTGTGCATTATTAGTGCTGGTTCTAGGATCACATAGGTAACTTGACCCATTTGGTACTGACTTTTCAGCAACTTTAAACTTTTGCAGGGAAATCAGCTTTCTATTCCTTAGGAGACTTGTGGTTATTTTAACAGCATCCACATGTCTAAATGACAGCTTTTAAATGTCTGGAGAGGCCCGGACATTTAAATGTCATTTCAAAACAGGGCTGTAATTATTATCCAAAAGGTGACATGCTTATTTCATTTTAAAGCAATTCCCAAAAACTTTTTTAGAAAAATATAAACAACTCTGTATTAATCCACTAATATATCCATATCTCAGAATTGTCTGAAAATAATTGAAAGACCTTCCAGCATGAAATGTCCTCTCATACCCATCCAAACAGGAAAGGTAAAAAGGGGAAGGCTCAAACTATCATTTTAAAAGTGGATATCTCACAACACTGAAGGGTCCTTGGTGTCTAATGGGGTGGGAGCGATACCACTCACTTCACCCCCATGATCACTGGGTTCCAAAATGGCCACCTAAACTTCTAGCAATAATATTGCAGTATTACCGTTAGGGGTCAGGCTTCCTTATATGGGAAAATGACAGGTTGCTTTATACATGGGAAATAGTTATTATATAATTGCTCAATGCTATACACATGCAGAACTTCATAGTAACTATTGTAACATAGTAGATGCATGGTCCATTCAGTCTGCCCAACAAGATAAACTCATATGTGCTACTTTTTCTGTATACCTGACCTTGATTTGTATCTGCCATTTTCAGGGCACAGACCGTAGACGTCTGCCCAGCACTAGCCCTGCCTCTCAACCACTAGCCCCACCTCCCCCACCAGCTCTGCCACCCAATCTCCGCTAAGTTTCTGAGGATCCATTCCTTCCGAACAGGATTCCTTTATGTTTATCCCATGCATTTTTTAATTCAGTTACCGTTTTCATCTCCAGCACCTCCCGCAGGAGGGCATTCCAAGCATCCACCACTCTCTCCGTAAAAATATACATCCTGACATTTTTCTTGAGTCTGCCTCCCTTCAATTTCATTTCATGTCCTCGTCAAACAATGATAGTATCATACACTGTCTTACATGGACCGTGCCTAGGTGTTCCTGGAGGTGGCATTTGGGTACAGCTGGGAGGTGCTGCAAGGTTTGCATATACTTTATAAAAGACAGATGTACTCACAAAGAGTGCACACGGGTTGCACTTGCCTCAGAGCACTCTCAGGGATATTGAGGGCTAATGGGAAAACACATTTGAACAACCTCTGGAAGTCTCCTCCCACCTCCTTCCTTTAAACTTTCAGGTTTTTAATTCCATTTTCAAAATCCAGAAGAACATAAGTCAAAATCTCCAAAGCCCAAATCCAAATAAGGGAATTTCATAGAAATCCAGCAAGTCAAGGATTTCAAATTATGAAAATATTTGTCAGGTTTTAGTATTTTGGCAACAGAGACCTTGAAAATATTTAAATAATAGGGGCATTGAAAAGAGTTGCTGTCACAAGGATATGGGCTTATGTACACACTTGAATGTCTCCTGGAAGGACAATTTTACTATTGGCGATGTTGAACCATTGAAAGACTTTCTGTACTTGCTGCTCTGTGCTAAAGAGGCTACTTCACTGCACACATCTTACCTGATCCCTTCTGTAACCAGCAAACGTTTGTCAGCTTTCCCATTTTTTGCTAACACGCCACATCTCTCTGCATACGTGAGTCTGGTAGAGAGGTCAGATGGATTTCTGAACTTCTGTTCTCTCCATAGATCTTACCTTATAGCAGAGGTTTTCTTCCTGCACCTCTTTAACTGATCAATGAAATCCTCAGCCCCCCCCCCTTCCTAAACCATGTGTCCATTAGAGACAACTAATAGCTACATTGGCTGCTAATAGTGCTAACTGTTAACATGTTGCTAAAATTACAGTAGTAAACTTTATCTTACCACAACATCACTTTGTATTTGTTTGCACCGGAGTCTGTAATGCCTCTCCGGTACTATGTAAGCCACATTGAGCCTACAAATAGGTGGGAAAATGTGGGATATAAATGTAACAAATAAATAAAAAATAAATATAATTAATAGAATTCAGAACTGGGCTTTAAATAACAAACTAACACCCCTGTTTACAAAGCCATGCTAGAAGCTGCCACGCAGCAATGCCAACACAGCCTATTCAAAGTGAATGGGCTATGTAGGCATTAGCGCACTGGCAGCTACTAGTGCGGCTTTGTAAACAGGGGGGTAAAACTGAACCCTAATAAAACAAAAATAGTTTGGTTTAAAAACATTGGAGAGGTTGTACCATCATCTATTGCCTTACCTAACAACCAAGTTCTGTCAAGACTGTCAGGAGGAATCCTTGATTCCTTCTTAACGTTTGGTCCACAGGTCACTCATCTGTGATGGAAGGTTCTTTATAGATTAAGACAGTTGAAGCTTATAAGATCATTCTTCGACCAAGATGTATTTTCTCTTATAATCCAACTGTTGGTTCTTTCTCATTTGGGCTATTATAATGTTCTTTATCTGGGTCTATCAGCCAAACATTTAAGGAAGTTACAGCTGATTCAAAATACGGCAGCTCAACTGATCTTTAGGCTCAGCAAGTATATCTGCTTATATTGTTAAAATTCACTAGCTGACAGTAAGTAAATGTATTTTGTTTAAAGCAGCTTGTTTCTTACATCAAATTCTACATGTCTCAGTATCTAAATGTCTTATAATTCTTGTCTCATTTCCAGTAGGCAGATTTTCCTCTCGACTGCATGATAAGCTCATTCTCTGTCCACCATCTATTAGAAATATACATTTCCATCAGGTGGCTAAGACTATATTTTCAGCATTAGGTGCTTCACTTTGGAATTCTTTTCCTTTTCTTATCAGGATGAAAAAGAACTACTTCTTTTTCATCCTGATAAGAAAAGGAAAAGAATTCTACTTTAAGTCTCTCAAAAAGATTAAAACTTTTCTGTTTCATAAGAAATACTTATGTTAGCTTTCTTTCTTGCTGATTTCTTAATATTCTTTGCATATTATGATATGTAAGGGTTGAGTATTTTAATAATGTATTCTGTTGTAGTTTTCTATTTATTTTATATAATGTTCCACATTAGGAGTCACCGACCAGGAAAGGGATCTAGGTGTCATCGTTGATGATATGTTGAAATCCTCTGTGGTGGATAAGAAAGCAAATAGAATGCTGGGTATTATTAGGAAAGGAATGGAAAACAAAAATGACGTTATAATGCCTTTGCATCACTCCATGGTATGACCACACCTCGAAAACTGTGTGTAATTCTGGACACCACATCTCAAAAAAGATATAGTGGAATTAGAAAAAGAAGAGAGAAGGGCAACAAAAATGATAAAGGGAATGGGATGACTTCCCTATAAAAAAAGGCTAAAGTGGCTAGGGCTCTTCAGCTTGAAGAAAAGACCGCTGAAGGGAGATATGATAGAGGTCTATAAAATCAGATTTTACATGTGTAAATGGCCCTCAACTGTTCTAAAATGATCTCGGAACCGAAGAATTCAAGTTTCAAGTTTATTACAATTTAGTAGTTTACCGGAAGTACCATCTAGATGGCATACAATGTATTCAAAAATATAAGAGAGAGAAATAGTGTGTGCACCCAAACAGACAAACAGAAATGGAGGTAAAAAGGGAGGAATCCCATATATTGAGAGAAACAAATGGAGGGAACAAACATTAGGGCGTGTGGTGGTTTGGATGATGAACATTAATAAGAGAGCATTTCAGGTCAGCCATTTTTGTTTAACTACATCACTATTTAGTCAGGTAAATGCGTTTTGAAATTACTGGCTCTAGTGAAAACAAAATAGCAAAAATATATGTGTGTGTGAGGAAAAATCCAGATTGTTCAATTACTCTGTGCCTAAGGCACAAATCCTAGGAAAGGTTAACAGTGTTTAATAGGTCTCTTAAATGCAATTGGTTTTGCTTCAATGTTTATTGGTACAGAAAATCTCCTTGATATGATCTGAACAGCTATATGATACCTTGAACACTTGTCCCTGACATCTGCTGCTTACTTGGATATACCCAATCAACACCATGTCAAGCACACTCAACGACACGGGGGTCAATATTCAAAACACTTTAAATGGACAGAAGAAGCTCTTTGCCATTTCAATTGTGTGTGCGGGGCTATCCGATAATTTTCAGCAGCACTTAACCAGATAGTGCTGCTGAATATCCCCTCTAATCACCTATGCCAAAACTGACTAGTTTGTGGGCAGATCAGGGGCTGAAATAGGGCAGAGTGGCAACCTAGCTAGTTAGCAGCAATTTTAAGTCCATTAACCGACTAAGTAACTGCATAGAGGGGTCCTTTTACTAAGCTGCAGTAAAAAGTACATAATTACATAAGTATTGCCATACTGGGAAAGACCAAAGGTCCATCAAGCCCAGCATCCTGTTTCCAACAGTGGTCAATCCAGAACACAAATACCTGGCAAGATCCCCAAAAGTACAAAACATTTTATACTGCTTATCCCAGAAATAATGAATTTTCCCCAAGTCCATTTAATAACAGTCTATGGACTTTTCCTTTAGGAAGCTGTCCAAACCTTTTTTAAACTCCACTGAGCTAACCGCCTTTACCACATTCGCTGGCAACGAATTCCAGAGTTTAATTAGGGCTTTTCACTAGCGGTTGGGGCTGTTTTTGCCATGTAAAAAATGTTGAAAATAGCCATGGTCATTCAGTAAGATTGTTCTTACTGCATGGCCATGCAAGTGGGATCATTTACTGCCAACCACTGAGGTGGCAGTAAAGGTTCCCGCGCTAACCTGGCGGTAACCGGGTAGTGCACAACGCTGTCCGATTAACGCCGGGTAACTGCAATGCTAGAAAATACTATCCTATTTTCCCATGCTAGGGCTGGAACTACCGCCAGTGCCCGCGTTGAGGCATCAGTACCTCCATATTAGGGCGTGGTAAGCCTGCATTGGGCTTACAGCCTTTTTGTAAAAGGGCCCCAAAGTTAAGACAGTTGTTCCAATTTTATTTGGCAACCTAACCAGGAACAGGTTGTGCTGTGGCATCAAAGAAAGCAAATAGAATGTTAGATATTATTAGGAAAGGAATGGAAAATAAAATCGAGGATGTTATAATGCTTTTATATGGCTCCATGGTGCGACCGCACCTTAAATCCTGTGAGTAATTCTGGTCACCACATCTAAAAAAATATATAATGGAATTAGAAAAGGTACAGAGAAGGGTGACAAAAATGATAAAGGGGATGGGACGACTTCCCTATGAGGAAAGGCTGAAATGGCTAGGGCTCTTCAGCTTAGAGGAAAGATTGCTGACGGGAGATATGATAGAGGTCTATAAAATAATGAGTGTAGTGGAACGGGTAGACGTGAAGCTCTTGTTTGCTCTTTCCAAAAATAGTAGGACTAGGGAACACACAATGAAGCTACAAAGTAGTACATTTAAAATGAATCAGAGAAAATAATCCTTCATTCAATGTGTAATTAAACTCTGGAATTCGTTGCCAGAAAATTTGGTAAAGCAGTTAGATTAGTGGGGTTTAAAAAAGGTTTGGCTATCTTCCTAAAAGAAAAATCCACAAGCCATTATTAAAATGGACTTGGGAAAATCCACTGCTTATTTCTAGGAAAAAGACCTCAGTAGGTCCAGAGCAAGCCAGTTCAGTGGCCTTCTTTGCTACCAAATGGACTCCTGGTTTCAATTATTGGTCACAAAACCTGCTGAGGTTTTTTTTTCCTCCTTTAAGTTTTTTTTACTGGTAATTGTTTGTGATTTTCATAGAATAAAAATTTGTTGTTATATATAAATGCACAATTTTTTGATTTTGATATCATAGTCTTTGTCATCCGGATGCTGGTTATGTAGAAAGAAATTTAATTATTTGGTTTTGTTTTCGTAATAGCTCAAGACAAGTTACATTCAGGTATTGTAGGTGTTTTCCAGACCTTACAGGGTTTATGATCTAAGGTGCCGTTTAACTAAAGGGTGTTAGAATCTGGGCTTAGAGCATCTTAAAGTGGGACTTTTCCTTGCGCTAAGCCCAGATTCAATGAGACACTTTTTTAAAAACAGGGACCTGCGATAGCATGAGTGCATCTTTTAGGCGTGCACTGGGCCATTTTTTACCATGGATGGGAAAAAAAAACATTTTTTAATGGGCTAGGAAATGGGCCTGCGCTAATATTAAAACTATTTACAGCCTGAGCCCTTACTGCCACCCATGTGGCTCACATGCTGCCCACATGGTAACCATGCAGCTCGCACTAATGTAGGTGCATTCCAGTTTCCGCTGGGAAAGCCCCCCACATTAAAAAATAGAAAATGATTTTCTACTGCGGGATTTAGCGTGCACCAAAATTTGAATTACCACTGGGCACATGTGCTACGCCAGTGGTAGTGCCGATTGAGCGCACACTACCCGCAAGTTAGCACTCCCGCACCTTTGTAAAAGGGCTCCTTAAATTGGTACCTGAGGCAATGGAGGGTTACGTGACTTGCCCAAAGTCACAAGGAAGCAATAGCACTATGTTAGAATGTATTCACAGACTCTGCAGGTTGGGACTTTTCAGGATCCACTCCTTTCTGCAAAAAAATAAAATAAATTCTTGCTGTTCTTAGGATTGCTTCTGGCATAATCAGCACTTACATGAATGTTCAGCAGACACGGATAGTGCAGATGAATATAAAGTACTGGAAATGATTCTTAACTTTAAACGGTGGCTGCCCTGTTTGAAAATCAGGCCCCTAGTAGTTATTTAACTTGAAAAGGCAATATTCAGTTAGTTTAATATACTTCTGGATGATGCAGAATGAATACAAGATGTTAGAAACATGTCATATGTGGAAAACCTTTTCAGCAATGACGTATTTAAAGTGAGGGTAAAAATTAACTTTTCACCTTCTGTTTCTGTTTATTTTTCTATTTCACTTCCTGTTTCTGTAGTGATTTTTTTTTTCTTTTTCATCTTTTCTTTCCAGCTGGTTCAAGAAGGCACAATAATAATTTCACCTTCTGGTCTTTGGCCTTTAGAGGTCACTGTGACCTTTCATTATTAAAAAATACCATTCTGCAAAGGGAAGGAGGAAAAGGAAGAACAGTGATGCAAGGAAAGATCTACAGAGTATTTTATAATGCTTTCAAGGACTGGCCTCTGAAAGAAAACCTGGAAAAATTCAGCAACTTTCTATGAAGAATGCTTATTAAAGAAACAGATAAAATTGTCTGCAAATTTATGTGAAGCCCTATTTAGCATAGCACATGGGGGGGGGGGGGGGAGATTGTAATAGCCAGAAAATAGTAATGGAATTCATAAATGTGTGGGATAAAAACAAAGGAATATTGCATAGAAGGTATGGAACCAAACAAGCTTAGTGGTGATTAGATGGCAACACCAGTAATTGGGAAGTAAAGACAGTGCAGGGCAGATTTCTATGGTCTATGCCCTGTTTGTGGCTGAACAGATTGAGCTTAAGCAGCTGGAGAACAAAGCCAATGCCAGGCAGATTTCTACAGTCTGTGTGTGCCCTGAAAATGGCAAGGACAAATCAAGATCAAGTATATATATATGTAGTATATATATATGTAGTATCACATCATACCTTATGCTATGAGTTTATCTTATTGGGCAGATTGGATGTGCCATACAGGTCTTTGTCTGCTTTCATCTGCTTTGTTACTAGGATGTTCACAGTTTGCCAAGTATTTTACAAACGTTTCTGCTGAATACGGAGCCTTTTATAAAATATGTAGAACCTGCAAATGCATTTACAGTGGGAACTGATTTTACAAACCTGCCCATAGATAAAAAAGAGGGCATTGTTTGGCAGATTCCACATAAAGACATTTACATGTGGAAAGGGAATGGGACTTGATATACTGCCTTTCTGTGGTTACAATCAAAGCAGTTTACATATTATATACAGGTACTTATTTTGTACCTGGGGCAATGCAGGGTTAAATGACTTGCCCAGAGTCACAACTGCAGTGGGAATTAAAACCAGTTTCACATGATCAAAGTCTGCTTCACTACTAGGCTACTCCATTGTCAATTTTGCAACTTTCATGTGTAAATGCTGGCGCTTAAATGTAGAGCTGGCTAATTTCACAAACAATATGTAGAATTAACAAGCTGCCAAAGAAATTTTTACATATTACATTAGATACACAAATGAACAATGGGTGATTAAAGGGCAGTTCTGCCCCTTGAGCTTCTGTTTAATCCCTAGCCAAGACAGTTTTGCAAATCTATGTGTGCCTCAGAGCAGGTGCTAAAATTGATGGGGAAATTGTATATACAGTATGTGTGTATTCTCATTTTTAAATGGGAAATACATATATCCCCTGATATTTAAAACCTATGGTTGGTATTGCTTTAAAACGCCAACTGTAGTATTTAAATGTATACCCGATACTCGGCATTGGGCCATACCTATATATTAGTACTAAATATCTGAGTATTATGTGGCTGCAGTAAGGAGCTCTTTTACAAAAGGGTGGTAGGGGTATTGCTGGCTTGGCACACAGTGATTTGGTTCTACCGCCAGGCTCCCAGAGGAGCCTGGTGGTAGTTCCGACTCCTGCTGCACACCAATTCTGGTGCTATAAACAATTTTTTAATTTTCTAGCACTGGGGACATACACAGCGGTATTTGGGTAGTACCACATGCTACCTGGTTACCACCAGGCTACCACCAGAGCCCCTACCACTCCCTAAATAGGAGGCAGCAGGGGTGTAGCCAGACATTGCCGGGAGGGGGGCCAGAGCCCGAGGTGGGGGGCACTGTTTAGCCGCCCCCCCCCCCCGCCGCCGCCCCCCCCTCCTGCCGCCACATTTGAACCCCCCCCCTGTCAGCCTGCAGACAATCCCCTTGAAACCCCCTCCCACCACGAACTCTCCCCCACCGTCGCCGCCTGCCCCGCCACCGCATCAGATACCTTTTTTGCTGGCAGGGGTCCCAGAACACCGCCAGCCGAAGAGAGTCTTCTTCAGCGCTGGAGTAGCGCCTTTGTTCAACGAAGTTCCTGGTGCGATCAGCTGTTTCGATGCCTTACGTCCTGTACAGGGCTACATGCACGGTGCAGGATGTAAGGCGTCGAAACAGCTGATCGCAGGAACTTCATTGAACGAAGGCGCTACTCCGGCGCTGAAGAAGACTCTCTTCGGCTGGCAGGGTTCGGGGATTCCCGCCAGCAAAAAAAGTATCTGATGCGGTGGCAGCGGGGCGGGTGGCGACGGCGGCGGGGGAGAGTTGATGGCGGGAGGGGGGTTCAAGGGGATCATCGGCAGGGGGCCAGGGCCAAATCTACGGGGGCCCAGGCCCCCTCAGGTCCCACGTAGCTACGCCACTGGGAGGCAGTAAGAACTGCCCCAGGAAATGGCTGCGCAGCAAGTGTGTAACTTATCGCATGACCATTTCCTTATTTAAAAGAAAAAAAGGGGGACAGAACAAATTAGCTTAAAATATCAAAATCAATGCTTACATACAGAAAACAGGTATATTCAGTATGACAACGTGTATGATGAAAAATAGAATAATATAACTTTAAAAACAGTGTTGTATCAGTGTTTCGTACATTTCGTCACTAATAAATGATAATCACTTAAATACATGATGAATACAAAAAATTGTATCTAGTGCATAGTGCTTCAAGAGAGACATACTGTTTAATAATTGGCCATGGATACCTACCTAAAAGGTGTTAAAAAAGAGTATACCCCTAAAAGTTAACTTATCACACAGCCTAAAAACAAGATCAAAACAAACATGAATCTAACTTGGTCAGAACTTTGCTTTTCGTTTTTTGTTGTTTAAATTAAGCCACTCTAAAAACAAATAAAAAAAAAGAATTCAGAAAGCTCAGCATATACTCGCAAACCACACTTCTCATGCCAGTCTGTACTACTTCTTGTCTGTGAAAGCAGCATCATACATTTACTTCCATTGGTTATGTTATATTCACTTCCTACAGTTCAGAGGTCACACCTAAAAAAAAACCTTAAAAAAATAAGAAATCTTTTATTAATCCTTAACAATAACAACATGGCTAGAGGCTAAAGCTTGTCATAAAATATTAAGGAACGACTATTAAAAAAACACTGTACATCATTAGAAAAAATATCTTTGCATATCAAAAATTCATAGTCAGAATTCCAAAGCAGATCAGTTAGCCAGCTGGAATCACTAAAAATTAAATCAAATTATATGAGTATGATGAAAATCAAAAAACACTAAAATAGTTTTAATGATTTATTTTATTAATTTTATAATTACAAGTTATACACACTTGTAAAGAAACACAGAAAGAAACACTTCCATTATATATAGTTCTAAGGTAAACATAATTATCACAAAGATAAATAATCTTATCATTCTTCCTTAGATCTCTATAGAACTGAGAGGGGGCGGTAGAAAATTAAGGAGAAACTTTTAACCACAATAATTAAGAATAAATCGGCTTAACCATCCCACAGCATTATATATTTAGCTGATATCAGATGTTTCCTTTGAACGGCCGTTTAGTTTTTTCGCCTCCAAAAATGTTCGTAGCTGAGTAGCGTAAAAAAAAATATATTTATTCCCTTGAAAGTTAATCCTACACTTGCATGGATAAGCCAACATAAATGTAGCTCCCAGAGCTCTCGTTTCATTTCTTAAATCCAAGAATTGTTTCCTTCTTTCCTGAGTTGCCTTCGCAACATCAGGATAGATCCAAATTTTTTGACCATGAAATAATTTAGAGGCATGTTTGAAGAACAATTTCAAAACCTGATTCAAGTCTTGTTCAAAAACAAATTGAACTAATAATGTACCACGATTTATTATTTCTATATTTGAATCTTCAAGAAATGACTCTTCAAGAAGGGGCTCTTGAGCATTTTCCTGTACCTTCATTTTTTCAGTATCCAGACCTTTTTTGAAAGGTAAATAATAAATCTTATTGAACGGAGGCATATTCGAAGATGGGATCTGTAATACTTTCTGAAGGTACAGTTTAAACAACTCATTTGGTTTTATCATAGACGAAATAGGAAAGTTCAAGAGCCTCAAATTTAATCGTCGATTTTGATTTTCCATCAGTTCAATTTTCCGGTGAATCATTAATTTGTCCTTCATCAGAGTTTCAACAGAAGATTTCATTTCATTTATTTCTACCAGGTACTTCTTAGCCAGGATCAGGTGACCCTCAGGGGGAGGAATGCTGGCTTCGGCCTAACCCCTGGTAAGCCTTTTCTTGGTTGAGAGGTGCCCAGCTCTCCCACCGGTTGCCTTCTCAGGTGCCGTGGAGGACTTGCAGCTCATATGCATATCCTCGGAGCCTTCGCCAGAGTGACTCCCAGGTCCGTTCCGATCCACTCGGCGCGCGAAAGCTTTCCTTCTAATAAGTTCTGGGAGAAGAGGATATTTCTCTGGTAAGTGAACAAATTTTGCTTGTGCTTTCGGAACTTGAAGATTGGGGTTTAAAGGAGGAACTGTAAGTTAGTGATAGGCTGATATCCTTAATACTTTAGCAAGTTTTAAATTACGGAAAAACTCAAAAAACACTAAGATGGAGTCAGCAGTCCAGCAGCGAGAGGGGTGCTATCCAGTCCTTTGCATTGAGTGTCACATGTATGATTATCTCCCAATTGGTGAGGTGTCATATGTGTGTGCCCGATGCAAAGAGCTCCTAGCTCTCAGAGAACATGTCCGTTCCCTTGAGGCTAGAGTAGCAGACTTGATGGAGCTGAGGGAGACAGAGAGGTACATAGAGGAGACCTACAGGGATGTTGTAGAGAAGTCCCACCTCCAGTCAGGTAGCCCCTGTGCTACCTTGGAGGAGGGAGGTCTCCTAGAAGGAGAGCATCACCCTGGTGAAGTAGGAAGTACTCCTGTAGCCAGGACCTGCCCACCAGGGGATGTATTATCCTTTCGCACCGAGGATATATCTCCAAATGTTGCCCGGGAGGGAAAGGTTAGGACAGCTGTTGTACTTGGTGATTCGATCATTAGGCATATAGATAGCTGGGTGGCTGGTGGACGTGAGGATCGCCTGGTGACTTGCCTGCCTGGTGCGAAGGTGGCGGACCTCACGTGTCACCTAGATAGGATTCTAGATAGTGCTGGGGAGGAGTCCGCTGTCTTGGTACATGTGGGTACCAATGACATAGGAAAATGTGGGAGAGAGGTTCTGGAAGCAAAATTTAGGCTCTTAGGTAGAAAGCTGAAATCCAGATCCTCCAGGGTAGCATTTTCTGAAATGCTACCTGTGCCACGCGCAGGGCCCAAGAGACAGGCAGAGCTCCAGAGTCTCAATGCGTGGATGAGACGATGGTGCAGGGAGGAGGGCTTTAGATTTGTTAGGAACTGGGCAACATTCTGGGGAAGGGGGAGCCTATTCCGAAAGGATGGGCTCCATCTTAACCAGAGTGGGACCAGGCTGCTGGCATCGGCGTTTAAGAAGGAGATAGAGCAGCTTTTAAACTAGAAATGGGGGGAAGGCCGACAGTCGCTCAAAAGAGCATGGTTCGGGATAAGGTATCTTTCAAAGATATCACCATAACAGGGAAGATAGAGTATCCTGATAGTGAGGTTGCAAAAGAGATTGTAGTAGATCGGGTATCTTTAAATAACAATAAAAATCAGACAAAAGATTGCCAATTAATACTGTCAAGTACTAAGCATGATGTACTTAGGAACAACAAACATAGTTTGAAATGTCTATATGCGAATGCCAGGAGCCTAAGAAATAAGATGGGGGAGTTAGAATATATTGCACTAAATGAAAAATTAGATATAATAGGCATCTCTGAGACCTGGTGGAAGGAGGATAACCAGTGGGACACTGTCATACCGGGGTACAAATTATATCGTAGTGATAGGGTGAATCGGATTGGTGGAGGGGTAGCATTGTATATTAACGAGAGCCTTGAATCAAATAGATTGAAAATTCTGCAGGAAGCAAAACACTCCTTGGAATCACTGTGGATTGAAATTCCATGTGCAAAGGGGAAAAGGATAGTGATAGGAGTGTACTACCGTCCGCCTGGCCAGGACGAACAGACGGATGCGGAAATGTTAAAGGAAATCAGGGACGCAAACAAACTGGGCAACACAATAATAATGGGGGATTTCAATTACCCGCATATAGACTGGGGTAATGTAACATCTGTACACGCAAGGGACATAAGATTTCTTGATGAAATCAAGGACAGCTTCATGGAACAGCTAGTTCAGGAGCCGACAAGAGAAGGAAAAATACTAGACTTAGTCCTTAGTGGTGCTCATGATCTAGTGCAGGGGGTAACGATACGAGGGCCGCTTGATAACAGTGATCATAATATGATCGGTTTTGATATTGGCATTGAAGGAAGTGAAACTAGGAAATCAAGTACGCTAGCGTTAACTATAGAAAAGGTGATTACGACAAAATGAGAAAAATGGCGAAAAAAAGACTGAAAGGAGCAGCTCGCAGAGTAAAAAACTTGCATCAGGCGTGGATGCTGTTTAAAAACACCATCCTGGAGGTTCAGGACAAATATATTCCACGTATTAGAAAAAAGGGAAAAAAGACTAAACGTCAGCCGGCGTGGCTAAACAGTAAGATAAAGGAAATCATTAGAGCCAAAAAACAATCCTTCAGAAAGTGGAGAAGAGAACCAACTGAAAGTAACAGGATAGATCATAAGGAATGCCAAGCCAAATGCAAAGCGGAGATAAGGAGGGCAAAAAAGGACTTTGAGAAGAAATTAGCGTTGGAAGCAAAATACATAGTAAAAACTTTTTTAGATACATTAAAAGCAGGAAACCGGCCAAAGAGTCGGTTGGGCCGCTGGACGAAAATGGTGTTAAAGGGGCGATCAAGGAGGACAAAGCCGTAGCGGAGAAATTAAATGAATTCTTTGCTTCGGTCTTCACCGAGGAGGATTTGGGGGGGACACCGGTGCCGGAAAGAATATTTGAAGCGGGGGAGTCGGAGAAACTAAACAAATTCTCTGTAACCTTGGAGGATGTAATGGGTCAGTTCAGCAAGCTGAAGAGTAGTAAATCACCGGGACCTGATGGTATTCATCCCAGAGTATTAATAGAACTAAAAAATGAACTTGCGGAGCTACTGTTAGAAATATGCAATCTGTCCCTAAAATCGAGTGTAATACCGGAAGACTGGAGGGTAGCCAATGTTACTCCGATTTTTAAGAAAGGTTCCAGAGGAGATCCGGGAAATTATAGACCGGTGAGTCTGACGTCGGTGCCGGGCAAGATGGTGGAGGCTATTATTAAGAATAAAATTGCAGAGCATATACAAAAACATGGACTGATGAGACAAAGTCAGCACGGATTTAGTGAAGGGAAGTCTTGCCTCACCAATCTAATGCATTTTTTTGAGGGGGTAAGCAAACATGTGGACAATGGGGAGCCGGTTGATATTGTATATCTGGATTTTCAGAAGGCGTTTGACAAAGTGCCGCACGAAAGACTCCTGAAGAAATTGCAGAGTCATGGAATCGGAGGTAGGGTATTATTATGGATTAAGAACTGGTTGAAAGATAGGAAGCAGAGAGTAGGATTGCGTGGCCAGTATTCTCAGTGGAGGAGGGTAGTTAGTGGGGTCCCGCAGGGGTCTGTGCTGGGTCCGTTGCTTTTTAATGTATTTATAAATGACCTAGAGATGGGAATAACTAGTGAGGTAATTAAATTCGCCGATGACACAAAATTATTCAGGGTCGTCAAGTCGCAGGAGGAATGTGAACGATTACAGGAGGACCTTGCGAGACTGGGAGAATGGGCGTGCAAGTGGCAGATGAAGTTCAATGTTGACAAGTGCAAAGTGATGCATGTGGGTAAGAGGAACCCGAATTATAGCTACGTCTTGCAAGGTTCCGCGTTAGGAGTTACGGATCAAGAAAGGGATCTGGGTGTCGTCGTCGATGATACGCTGAAACCTTCTGCTCAGTGTGCTGCTGCGGCTAGGAAAGCGAATAGAATGTTGGGTGTTATTAAGAAGGGTATGGAGTCCAGGTGTGTGGATGTTATAATGCCGTTGTATCGCTCCATGGTGCGACCGCACCTGGAGTATTGTGTTCAGTACTGGTCTCCGTATCTCAAAAAAGATATAGTAGAATTGGAAAAGGTACAGCGAAGGGCGACGAAAATGATAGTGGGGATGGGACGACTTTCCTATGAAGAGAGGCTGAGAAGGCTAGGGCTTTTCAGCTTGGAGAAGAGACGGCTGAGGGGAGATATGATAGAAGTGTATAAAATAATGAGTGGAATGGATCGGGTGGATGTGAAGCGACTGTTCACGCTATCCAAAAATACTAGGACTAGAGGGCATGAGTTGAAGCTACAGTGTGGTAAATTTAAAACGAATCGGAGAAAATTTTTCTTCACCCAACGTGTAATTAGACTCTGGAATTCATTGCCGGAGAACGTGGTACGGGCGGTTAGCTTGACGGAGTTTAAAAAGGGGTTAGATAGATTCCTAAAGGACAAGTCCATAGACCGCTATTAAATGGACTGGAAAAATTCCTCATTTTTAGGTATAACTTGTCTGGAATGTTTTTACGTTTGGGGAGCGTGCCAGGTGCCCTTGACCTGGATTGGCCACTGTCGGTGACAGGATGCTGGGCTAGATGGACCTTTGGTCTTTCCCAGTATGGCACTACTTATGTACTTATGTACTTATGTAAATGCATTTGTTGAGCTTGATTAATTGAGTCGTGTTTTACTTTCTCCAATGATTTATCAATTTTTTCTAGTTTACTCATAATTGTAGTGAATTCACTTGTAGACTTATTCACAGCTACCGTCAGGGCTTGCACTGCTTTCCAAACAGCCACCAAAGTCACTTCTCCTTGGATCTCCCAGGACACCACGTCCTCCCTGCTCAGATTCCGTGGTGACTTGCCGATCAACGCCCTGCTTGCAGCGCCTTCCGCATCAAACAGGGTTTCCTCAGCACAGGCTTCAGCGGGGCAAGGATGAGGATTCAGCTGTGGCAGCGTGAGGGAAACCTCCAGTCCCAGCGGCTCCGACGCTCCTTCGCCAGGGCCCAACATCGGACTTGCCATTTCGGATATCTGTGGGTAATTCTGTACGAAGTGATCGAGGGTCTGTTGGGTTGGGGTCGACGTTGCCTTCGGCAATTGGCACTTCGTCACTCCTTTCTGCTTTGTATGAGGCATGTTAAACAAGAGGAAAGTTTTTCAGACACTCTTGATCTTCTCCTAACAGCATTCAGGTCGCCATCTTGACACGTCCCCCCCTAAAAATAGTTTTAAAAAACTGCATTCCAGTTGCCATCTTGCCATGCATTCCAATGATGTCATATGCTTCTGTTGGTTGCCTTATGTTCACTACAGTGTCAAAGGTTACAGCTTGAAACACCTTTAAAACATCAAGGGGTCCCATTATTAAGCCATAGTAAAAAGCGGTCTGAGGTAGTGTGGGCGCATGTTTTACCACGGCTAGGGAAAAGGGCTTTTTTAATGGACCAGGAAAAGGGCATGCACTGAAATTAAAACTAGCTCGCGCCTATTTACGGCGTGAGTCCTTACCGCCATCCATTGACCTAGTGGTAAGGGCTCACGAGTTACTCATGCAGTAACCATGCAGCACACGTCAACTACTGATTACCGCTGGGAACCCCCCACCCTCCCCCCACAGTAGAAAATAGAAAATTATTTTCCACCATGGGATTTGGCATGCGCCAAACTCAGAATTACATCCAGGTGCACACTCTAGCCCAGCAGTAGTGCTGACGTAGCGTGTGCTACCCGCATATTAGCCCTCACATGCCTTAGTAAAAGGGGCCCTCAATCTGTACAAAAATGGTTATAAAATCTAGAAAATACCAAAGGAGCAGTGGTAGTGGCTGAAACTTATCATAAAATGTTTTTAAAAATTTCACCATCAGAATCCTAAAGCAAGTTGAATAGCAATAAAGGAAGTTGCTAATAATTGTTTGCAAACAATGTAAAAATGTTTAAAAAAGACACAAACAGCTATGAAGTGGAGGAGTGGCCTAGTGGTTAGGGTGGTAGACTTTGGTCCTGAGGAACTGAGTTCAATTCCCACTTCATGCACAGACAGCTCTTTGTGACTCTGGACCCTCCATTGCCACTGCCATGAGTGGGAAAGCACAGGGTACAAATGTAACAAAAAAATGTTTACTATAGCTTTTTTAGCACGCGCTAACGCTAGAGACACCCATATATTCCTATGGGTGACTCTAGCATTAGTGCACGCTAATTTTTAGTGCATGCTAAAAATGATAGGGGTCCTTTTACAAAGGTGTGCTGGAAAATGGCCTGCGGTAGTGTAGATATGGGTTTTGGGGTGCACAGAATCATTTTTCAGCGCAGCTACAAAAATTGCCTTTGTAAAACTTTTTGCCAAAAATGAATGTGTGGCAAAATGAAAATTGCTGCACATCCATTTTGGGTTTGAGACCTTACCAGCAGCCATTGATCTAGTGGTAAAGTCTCACGCGGTAACTGGGCGGTAATGACCTATATGCGACAAATGCCACTTGGCGCGTGCCCAATATGCGTGGACAAAAATAAAAATTTATTTTCCAGATGCACGTATTGGATGTACGCCAAAAATGATCATTCTGATTTCTAAGTTTTCAATTCCTATCTGCTCCTGAAGTTTCCTTTCAGTACCTTCAATGTAAGGTCATTAAGAGAGTGTTCTTCATTCTGTAATAGTTTATGTCTTTGAATTACGATACTTGTCCTCAATTTGTAGCTTGTTACTCCAATTTAGCAAGTTGACAATGAAACTTGATCTTAAAAAATATGATTACTTTCATGTTACTCACATATTTTATTAATACTTATAGTGATGCTATAAGGGCCTATAATTAGCTTTTGGAAAGTAAAAGAGCCATATTCACTGAGAAGCCATCACCAGGCCTTATGTCACAAAAAAGCGTAGAAAACACAATAAAAATCTAATAATAATGGTGGTCAATTTTTGACACTTGTCAGCATCATGTCAACAACACCTGCGGAAAAGAACAGAAATGTCAAAGCTAGCTCCATTATTACAGAGACCAGGTTTTCAGAAAAACAAACAGTCACCGCTGGCTTTTAGATGCTGCTCCAGGATGAGGGAACAACACACACACACACACAAAATAGGCTTATAATCTAGTTGTACAATTGCAATTTCAATAATATGTGGTCTCTTCAGATCATAGCTGTCTGTTGTTCTATTTAAACCAGTCAATGGGACAAATATACAGAAGTGGAAGGGGGGAGGTCCCCATTGCATATCTAAGGGAAAAATGGAACAGCTGGTACAATATATTATTATGATTGCATGACAGAATCATAAAACTGTAGAGGACATGGTCCATTTCTCACAAAATAGTTCATACTGAAGGTATGTAAGCAGTCTATTGACTGATCAATAGACAATGCAGCAAGGAACAATATATCTGTCGTTCTATACCAAGATTCTAGCAATCTAAAGGAAAAAGGGGGAACATTTAATTTTAGTGGTTACATTTTACAGAGTATTTCTAAGTCATGCTCCATATTTCCATCAAAATGGGGACTAAAGCTACCCTTCTGTTACTGCTAACTTCACTCTAAAAATGTAACCAAATCAAAAAGTTATTCATTGTTTATGGAAGAGTCTGCTAAATGACCAAATTGTCTTGGGATTAAGTAATAAATAGAGGAAATCAAATGAGCTTCCCTCATTCTGTACCTATGGAAATGAATCCTAGTTTAGTAAGTCTTTGATTGTCTCGGAACTGCTAGGTTTCAGGTTCAGCTCTTGGATAAAGCAGTGTGAACCGAGATCCACAGTAGGTGAATTAGTCTGTGGCCAATTATCAGTTGTCAGTCTCTCTTTCTGTATACTTTCTTTGCTCAGGGGATGTGAGTATCAGTTCTAAAGCTCTTCAGTCAGCTAAAAACATGAGTGCAGGCTAGCAGCTACAGGCTTTCATTATCCAGGTCATATAAAGTTTCAGTCACTGACTTGTTGCCATGCTCACTGTCAAAAAAAAAAAAAAAAGAAGGCAATGCCAAATATCCCCTTGTTCCCACTGATCCAGTTGCCCTGGGAGAAATTGGACACTTTGATCCAAATGAAAAAGTCATTGACATTTAGCAAGCTCTAGAAAAGAAAGCGTAAGAAGGCAGTTCAGTCACATCTCACAGCTTGTGCCCCAGAGCTAAAAATCTTAGTGCCTGTACTATCCATACTTTTATACATCCTGTAGCATTCTGGTACTGGTTAATAATTCAACTCATTAGGTTCAGTTTTTTCCACACCCATTATGAAGGTGGCCCTTAACCATGGCAGAACTGATCAATTCTGTGCACGCAAGAATGTACCAGAGTTAGCTGATAATATTACTGTAACTGGGTAATTCTTATCCTAGTATGGACTTTTTGCAGTAACAGATATAAACACAGCATCCCTCAGTGCTATCCGTCAACTGTGCCCATACTTTTCAGGCCACGTGGATGGAGCGTCTGACCAAGCATTGATTGATCCATAACTGCAGCTGCAGGAGCGAGGGATCTGCTGCTGACTTTTCTGCTCCTAGATCTCCCACAGGCCTGCCCTTATGCTAATTGTGTGCTCCCTGTTATGCCTGCCACAGGATGGAGCTGCTCAATACAATGTGACAAGGTAATGTGACTTGCAGCTGCCTCTGCTGCCTGAAACTATGGAGTTGGTGTGCCTTGCCCAGGTGTATTTAAGATTTGTCCTACCACTTCTGATTCCCCCTCCTTCCCCCTCCTGATTGGTCCATCTCTTGCACCTGTCCCAATTCTTCGTACCCCAATTCACACTCTTTCTTCCTTCCAATCCCCCCTGGTCCCCTACTTTTCCCTTTTCCTTCCTTTCTCTGTGCATCCTTGAGCCACCACCCTATTTGTGGGAGCCCTTTTTTTGATCCTCCCAATCCCCCTTTCATTAGCATATATTTACTTTGTTTGGCCCCCTTTAAAATATTGTTGTGCACTAAATCAACTGTATACATATAATGTTATGAAGTAATGCTTACAATCAATTTGCACAGGTTAAACTTTTTATTTAAAAATGTGCGATACAAACTGAAAAAATAGAAACACTGAGAAAAATTCTGAAAAATCTGAAAACAAACTGAAAATGCTTGAACACACCCTCCTTCCTAAATCCTAGGCCTGAGGAAAGACTCGGCACAGGTGCCAGGCAGCTCACAAGGCAGCTATTAATGAAAGCACAAGCAAACTGCAGCATACAATATTCAGCTCACAGCAGCCAGCGTTTTTATACATGCTAGACACTGTGGACTTTTATACCTGGATATTCAGCACTTGATACTGGCACTGAATATTCAATTATAACTTGGCCACCAGAACTCATTCGGGTACTGATGCCATTTAAACTGGTATCCAGAAAAAAGTTAGTTGACTGAATATTGTCATGAACTGTGGAATTCCTGTCTCCATCCCTGGACCACCCAAGACAGTGTCCACTCCTGGACTGTCCGGAAAGAGATGAGGTGGCCAGACTGGATTTTCAGCAGCACTATCTGGGTAGATATGGGTATGACCTGGCCAATAGGACTTATCCGGGTAGGAGTCATTCCTACCTGGATAAGTCCCACTAATTATCAAATCCACAATTTGTATATGTTATGGTGTGGCACAGTCAATATTTGTGTGTTGTTATTATAGCTAATACCAAACCAGGCAACATTAAAACAAAAAAGGACTGGTGACTAAGTTTGCATCTGACCTTTCAAACTAATGTAGGCCCTGACTTTCACACACCCTTATCTCTGCACTAGTATATCTTAGTTTTCTTGTGCTTTGCTGCACCAGTCTTCTCACTCACACAGTGCTGTATATAATTAGATGTAATTTGAGATTTCAGTTCTACCTTTCCTGGCTAGTCAGTCTCAGTCATTTAAGCCTCCACTACCTCAGGTACAAATGTCTGGAAGCCATCTGAGGACAGGGAAATACTTACTGTATCTGAATGCACCTCTCCTTGAGCTACTATTTAAAAAGATATGAACTAAATCCACTAAAAAAGATATTTAATGAGTTTTAAAAAACATTACATGCAAACTTACAGTGAAGGAAGCATATAGAAGCTATACAATGTAGGTAATGGATACTTCAGGCTTCAGTCATAAATGGCAATTTCAAATAGGCAATATCGTTTATTATTTTACTATACTGTAGCTTATTGCACTGCAAATCAGAACGATTTACAAAAGTTATAATATAGAATAAAGACAATTACTAAAAGAAGTCCATTTAAAATAGGAAAGAAAAACTAACATACCTTTCAACAAGAGAAGCATTAAATAACATCTTAAAATTCATAAATCAATCACTCCAAATCAGACAGGTGATACAGTTGCAGGTTTCGTGCCAAAATTGAGTCTTCATTACGAACCAAATGCTAATTGAAAAAAAAATGTGTCTTTAAATCAGTACAGAAAAGAGGGTAAGACTTTACCAGTCTTATTGGCTGTGGCAATGAGTTCCATAATACCAGTGGCAAAAAATAGTAAGCTGATACTCATGTAGATGTAGTCACCCTCAATGAAACAAATAATTCCTCAAACCACCCAAGTACACCAAAACACCTCTCACACGACCTTACCTAACACCTTCTACCTAAATTCTTCTTTCACCTCAGCTTATGATCGACTATTTTCTTAAATCATGTAATGACGTTCTCATTTCCATACTCTGTAAGCCACATTGAGCCTGCAAAAAGGTGAGAAAATGTGGGGTACAAATACAATAAATAAATGCATCTCGCTCTAGAAGGAGACGGCATTACTTGATGATGATTTTGCATCTTGACCCCAAGCATAACAACACAAGAGCCTGAAATAGGCATGTAACCTAGGTAAGACCTGCAGTAGTTTGAGCTGTGAAATTCAATAACAGCGACAGACACTCTAAGCTACAGATATCTGGTATTAACACTCATATATTGTTCCCATTTCTTGGCTTTGATGAAGAATTAACCATATGCTGTCATTAGAAAGTTGCATAGTTTTATACTGTCCACTAATTCATTACCTCCAAGGCCCCTTGGGCCTTCCTATAAATGAGCACACACCATTAATAATTTGTCTGGTTCAATGCAATTTCCTAGGTGTTTTTACTCCCTGGGTATCACTCCCTTACCTTATACAGCATGCTCTAGAACACACAGGGAATCTTCATTGTAATTTTGGTGAAGTCAAAATGTGGAAGCAACTCAGTTGAGCCAAAGATTCCATTAGAATTGATGTCTTGAATCTGGATTTTAGGTTTATTACTCACATTTCCAAATCTAAGCTCAAGGCCAGTTAGATATCAAGTACATTTTTTGTTACATTTGTACCCCGTGCTTTCCCACTCATGGCAGGCTCAATGCGGCTTACATGGGGCAATGGAGGGTTAAGTGACTTGCCCAGAGTCACAAGGAGCTGCCTGTGCCTGAAGTGGGAATGGAACTCAGTTTCTCAGTTCCCCAGGACCAAAGTCCACCACCCTAACCACTAGGCCACTCCTAGGCACCCGCTCACACCGGCTTGCTATCTTACAGTATTGTTCTATATATCACGCCTAAAAAAATCAGCGCCTAAAAAAATATTCCTAGTTGTATTATATAAAGTACACCTACATTTAGGCGTACTTTATAAAATCTGTCTAAATTTCCACACAGTTTATAGAATACACCGAGCGCCCAGCCACAGGATTAAATTTAGACATAGGCAGTTACGCCAAGTAAAACTTGGTATAAATGTTGATGCCTAATTTAGGCGTGGACTGGGTATATTCTATAACAATGTGCATAGAATGCCCACGCCTTGCCCATTCCATGTCCATAGACATGCCCCCTTTCAACTATTCAACTTAGAATTTACGCGCATCACGTTAACGGAATATGCTTAGACAGTTGTGTACATAAATTCTAAGTAATGCCAATTAGTGTCCATAATGGCTTGGTAATTGGCAATTAGCACTGATTGGCTTGTTAACTAATTAAGTTGCATGTGCAAATCCAGAATATGACCAGATTTGCATGTGCAACCTTAATTGCAATATGTAGAATCCGAGGGATAATACACTATAAACACAGGTGATATAAGCTTGTTATTACAACCACATCAACAATGTTAAGTACAATGACTCATACAACAAAAGCACATAGGAGTAATTCTGTAAAAAGACACCAACATTTAAGCACTAAGAAACAGTACAAATAACTGATTACCGACATAAATATGTATATGTCTGCATATATGCACATAGATGCCAACATTCTGGTTAAATATTGTTTTATAAAATGGTGCCTAAATGCAAAAGTGCATAGTTTGAAAGTGAACATACGCATGGATGGAGTCTAAGCAGAACATGTGCAAGGCACACAGTTATACATGTAAATTATAGGATGCTATAAATTTGGGTGACCTACACAGAATCCTCCCCAAGTGCCTATTTTTCTTTATAAAATGGGCTCCAAATAGGCACCTTTTGTATGCTGAAAAATAGGAGCCCCTTTATAGTATAGCTGCCATAGGGGCCAATTTAGTAATGTTCGCATCACCTTGGAGGCGCTATATTTTTTTTAGTATGCAAGCTAAAATTATGTATAACTTGTACTCATTAAAGGGGCCTTTTACTAAGTTGTGGTACAAGGGGCCCTGCGCTATTGGCAGCGGCCATCTTTGCCACACACCAGGGCCCCTTTTACCGCAGTGGGTGAAAATAACCAAAAATGAAATGACTATGAGGTAAGTTTGCACTTGCCATGTGGCCATTTTCGGGGAGACCATTTACCTCCACCCATTGAGGTGGTGGTAAGGGCTCCTGCTGTAACCTGGCGGTAACCGGGTAATATGCAATGCTGCCCAATTACTGCCAGGTAACCCCCTGCAGAAATATTTTTCAATATTTTTGCTAGTGCTGAAAATGGAGCGAGCTGGGGGGTGGAACTACCGCTGATACCCACATTGGGCCAGTGGGGGTTCCTGGTTGCAAAGTGGCAAGCCCGTTGCCGCTTGGCAATCCTTTAGTAAAAGAGCCCCTAAGAAAAATATTTCCAGAATGCACACCCTCAAACGCCTACCTAAAATGAAAACTTACAAGTTTAGTCTTAAACTTTGCTAAATTCATTTCTACAGTTAGGGGCCCTTTTACTAAAGAAAATGAACATGAGAATATGATACTAGCCATACTGGGTCAGAACAATGGTCCATCTAGCCCAGTATCCTGCTTCCAACAGTGGCCAAGCCAAGTCACAAGTGCCTGGCAGAAACCCAAATCATGGCAACATTCCATGCTACAAATCCCAGGGCAAGAAGTTGCCTCCCTATGTCTGTCTCAATAGTAGACTATGGACTTTTCCTCCAGGAACTAGTCTAAACCTTTATAAACCCAGTTACACTGCATGCCAAACTGAAGCTACAGCAGGCCTAATGCGGGCACTGGCGGTAGTTCTGCCCCCAGTGCATGCCATCTGTAGTGCCAGAAAAGAAAGAGGCCAATCTGACTAGGGAGGCCGGACACAACTGGGCTGTAGGCCAGCGGTGAGGAAAGGGTTAAGGAAAGGCAGGGAGGAGGGGGGAGGAGGGGGAGGAGGGGGAGGGAAAGCATAAAGGTGAGCCCAACAGGTAAGGAGGGGTCATTACAAGAGGGCAGCGATCAGATCTTTTCCTTTTGTTTCCAGCTCCTCTGCTTTGTCGCTGCCCTCTCATAATGACCCCTCCTTACCTGTTGGGCTCCCCATTATGCTTTCCCTCCCCCTCCTCCCCCCTCCTCCCTGCCTTTCCTTAACCCTTTCCTCACTGCTGGCCTACAGCCCAGTTGTGTCTGGCCTCCCTAGTCGGATTGGCCTCTTTATTTTCTGGCACTACAGAAAATCTGGTCTTATTTTCTAGCTCAGGAGTTACCCAGGGGTAATCAGGCAGTGCCGCATGCTGTGGAGTTACCATTCGGTTAGCGCAGAAGTCCTTACTGCTACCTCAATGGGTAGTGATAAGTGCTCCCCCCCCCCCCCCCCCCCCCGAATGGTCGCACAACAGGTGTGAAATTACCACATGGCCATTTCTTTTTTTGGCTTTTTTACTTGCTGCAGTAAAAAGGGCCTTGGTGCACAACAAAAATGGAGATATGGATCCAACAGTCTTTATTATACTTAAAAGAAGGACCTTCTTTTAAGTATAATAAAGACTGTTAGATCCATATCTCCAGTGTTGACTCGTCTTTGGTCAGCCTCTACTTTCATCTTGAGTGCTTTTTCGTCGAACTGGACTTTTTCTGTCTTGTATTTGGGGCACAACAAAAATGGCCACCTCCACTAGTGCAGGGACCTTTTTACTGCAACTTGGTAAAAGGGCCTCTTAATTCTTTAGGCATAGTATACCACAAGATAGATGCCATAAAGAAAAAAGCCCTGTCCCTAGACCAATCTCCCCTCACTTTGGTTCTAGCAGGTATTACCATCCTACAATCTTGTAATGACCTGAGAGTTCTTCCGGGAATATATAGAATGGTTTTATGTGCTAGAACTAAAATCTTAAAAAGGATTCTAAATTTAATGGGCTGCCAGTGATAATGCATGAATAAAGGGGTGACATGGTCAAACCTTTGCTTATTTTCCAAATTTTTTCCAGGGTTTTTAGTCTTTTAAATTTATTATCTGATATGTCTGCATAGATTGTATTTGCGTAATCTAATCTTGATATTAATAAAGCATATATTAAAGTATGCAATGCTTTTTCAATAAACAAGTATTTTATAGACCTCAGTCTTCGCATAACTACAAAACCCTTTTTTATTGCTTTATTAAGCTGATCATCAAAAGTTAGGCTCGAGTCAATCAGTACTCCCAAACATCAAAAACAACCTACTGGTTGTATAAAACTTCCAAATAATTTTGGTGTGATAATGGGCCTATCTCATGATCCCATAATCCCATAATACAACAAACATTCCTCCCTGTTTTTTAAGCCACATTAGTTGCTGCCGCACGGCAACACCGACACAGGATGCTGTGAGAGCCCTTAATGCCACCTCAATGGGTGGCGGTAAGTGCTCCACGCTGTATAGCCACACAGTAGAGTTATTTTTTAGGGGGGCTTTTTACCCGCTGTGGTAAAAAGGGCCCTGATGCATAGGAAAAACAGCCCCTGCTGCTACTGCAGGGCCCTTTTCCCCACAGCTTGGTAAAAGGACCCTTGAGTTCTTTGGAATCTGAAAAAGACCTTTTGACTCAAAAATGAGTTAAACCATTTTAAAACCACCCCTACTATACTTATGTGTTTTAAATGCTGTAATAATAAAGCATGATCTATCAAATCAAAAGCTGAGGATAGATCTAATGACACTGCAAGAACAATATCCCCACCATCTAAATATTCATGAACCTTGTTCATCATAGCTGCATTGTGGCTGTATTGTGGACTTCTCAAAATTAAAATCTTGACAAATCATTTCAACATAAGATAGCTATCCAGCTTATTTTCGAAGGAGAAGGGCGCCCATCTTCCAACGCAAATCAGGAGATGGGCGCCCTTCTCCTATGGGAGGCCAAATCGGCATAATCTAAAGCCAATTTTGGCCGTCCTCAACTGCTTTCCATCGCAGGGATGGCCAAAGTTCAAGGGGGGGGGGCGTATCAGTTGTGTACCGAAGGTGGGGCGGGGGCATGGTTAAGAGATGGCCGTCCTCGGCTGATAATGAAAAAAAGAAGGGTACCCCTGACGAGCATTTGGCCGACTTTACTTAGTCCCTTTTTGTTCATGACCAATCCTTGAAAAGATGCCCTAACTGACCAGATGACCACTGGAGGGAATCGGGGATGACCTCTCCTTACTCCCCCAGTGGTCACCAACTCCCACCCAAAAAAAATTTAAAATCATTTTTTGCCAGCCTCTATACCAGCCTCAAATGTCATACCCAGCTCCATCACAGCACTATGCAGGTCCCTGGAGCAGTTTTTAGTGGGTGCAGTGCACTTCAGACAGGTGGACCCAGGCCCATCCCCCCCTACCTGTTACACTTATGGTGATAAATGGGAGACCTCCAAAACCCACCTGAAACCCACTGTACCCACATCTAGGTGCCCCCATTACCCTTTAAGGGCTATGGTAGTGTTGTACAGATGTGGGTAGTGGGTTTTTTTTTTTGGGGGGGGGGGGTTTGGTGGGCTCAACACACAAGGTAAGGGAGCTATGCACCTGGGAACAATTTGTGAAGTCCACTGCAGTGCCCCCTAGGGTGCCCGGTTGGTGTCCTCGCATGTGAGGGGGACCAGTGATCTACAAATGATGGCTTCTCCCATGACCAAATGGCTTGGATTTGGCCGGTTTTGAAATGGCCGTCCTTAGGTTCCATTATCAGCGAAAACCAATGGCGGCCATCTCTAAGGGCGCCATCTCTAAGGTCGACCCAAATGTTGAGATTTGGCCGTCCCCGACCATATTATCAAAACAAAAGATGGCCGCCAATCTTGTTTCGATAATACGGTCGGGGACGCCGCTTTACGGTGCCGTCCTTAGAGATGGGCGCCCCCATTCGATTATGCCCCTCCACGTCTACTTTATGATGCAATTGTATAAAGTCACGCCAAAATATAGATATCACAAAGGGTTGTGCATAGTGCCAATTTTATAACAGTGTTAGGACACACCTATGACCCTGTTTACTAAGCAGCGTTATAGGCGCGTTAACATTTTTAACACGTGTTAACCATGTACGTGCATTAACCACGTACATGCCTACAATATCCCTATAGGTGCCTACATGGTTAGCGTGCACGCTAAGTGTAGACGCGTTAGAAAAACTAACGCACCTTAGTAAACAGGGTCCACTTATCTGTTAAATAATACTAGCCCAAAACAGCCTTGGAGTGCTGATATTTAAGTGTGACTGCTTACACAATGTCAATACCACAACATATAAGAGAAGATCAAAAAAATTACCACGCCTACAGCAAAAGTACAAATCAAAAATATAAAAAATCCCTAGGATAAATGTGTTACAAACAATAATTTACACTACAATCAAAATTTGTATGTGTGTTCATAAAGCTTGAGAGACTAACACCGACCTACATGAGGTCTTTTTTCTTTCTTTTCGGTCCTCAGTTGTCTAATCATTGCACACTGGCTTTTCAAACTCATTTTCTATTATTTTTCTTTCTTTCTTTTCCAATTTTAAATGCACTTATCCAAAAATTGCCCAAACACATCAATCTTCAAACCTTTAAATAACTTGAAATGTTTGCTGGGACCCGACATGGACCATGTTTCGCAAGCCTGCTGTTTCAAGGCATCTAATAATTGTCTTTCCTTCTGTATCAGTTACTCACTTTGAAAAGTCAGTGTGCAATGATTAGACAATTGAGGACTGAAAAATAAAAGACCTTATGTAGGTCGGTGTTAGTGTCTCAAGCTTTATGAGCACACAAACAAAATTTGACTGTGGTGTGAATTATCGTTAGTAACACATTTATCCTGGGGGAGTTTTTGATATTTTTTACACTGTCAATGGCAGGTATAAGTTGTCTTGCTTAAATGCACCTTGCAGTATGCACAACTCCGAGTATTTTATAAGTTATGTGCGTCGCTAGAGAGAACACCCAAGATATGTTCATGCTTTACTCTACCTATGAGCCTACTTGCATTTATACACTAAGCTACATGCGTACCATGTCTGCAGAATAGCACCTAACACTTATGCACATATTTGCCAATTAAGGGCATCAATCCCACGTGTAAGTGCTAGTATTCTGTAAACATTGGTGCAATTTGCACTTTAATGTAGGCATGCATTGCACAGTAGAATTGCCCTTATCTAAATTAAATCTGGTATGATATCATGTTTTGAACAAGTCTGCTTTAGGGATATATCTTATTCTGTTCTGCAAATATCTAAAGCAATGGTCCAATGCTCTTCTGAATATTCCTCCTACAAAAGAGAAATGGCATTAGTATCTTTTATGGTTTAGGGTTTATTTAAAATTTTCTATACTGCACAATCTGTGCCATATGCCTAAGCAGTTTACAAATTAAAAATAAATTAGATTAGCAAAGGAATGCCATTTTAGATAGGAAAGACACTCACACAAGACCAAACTCCCATAGAACAGTAATTGATCACATAGCACATCATAACACATAGAATCATTCAAATCACAGCATATGGAATCCAATCAAAGCAGTGATAGCCACTCAGTTCCACCATTCAAAACCTGAGAGCTCTCAGTTCCCAAAGTAAATATCCAAAGTTGTTCCCTAAAATTTAACTGGCATTCCTGATCACCAGCATGCCAGTCTTGTACAACTCTACTGATGACTTTCCATTACATGTTTTCCTGAAAACCCTTTTCAAATGTTGAATTTACAGAAGCCAGAGAAAATATTAACATGGACACAGTAAGTCATCCTTTCAGCCTCAAGGCCCTCCACATTGTATTCCTACCCTACAATTTATTAAGTGTTACTTAACATACAGTTATTACAATTAGTCAAACATACATAGTTTGGCTTTTACCCCTTTTAAATTCAGCACTGAACTACTGTAATACTAACATACCATACTGTCATTTCGGGTGACTATGCAGCCATGTCATGGCCTCTTTTCTGAAAGCCCTGGGGGTTCTTGAGATGAAAAAATGTTCTATGATACAGAGTGTTAGGACCTGCCATATTTAAACACCAGGAGCCTGATATTCAAACAGCAGAAGTTAGCTTGGCTGATTCCTTTGGTCCGCGCTGAACACGAATATTAAATGTCAGGCCATTTCTGGCAACCAACAATGAATATTCAGGTGTTTTAGGTCTGTTTCAACTTAACCAGCCAAGCCAATATAAGCACAGGCTGGTTAAGTTGAAACCAGCCAAAGAGAGACCTGTTATTTCAGTGGCCGAATTTGACTGCCAAACTTAGCCAGCTGAATATTAGTGGATAAATGGTTATATCGTGCGATATAACCAGTTATTTGCTAAGTGCTAACTGGCAGTATTCAGCAGGAGATAATCATCAATCTCCCACTGAATATTGCCGGATAGCTGGTTAAATGCCACTTAACTAGTCAGGAGCCATTCTTGGCTGGCAAATTTGGTTTTACATATCGGGCAGTAAGAGTTTATGAATGCAAGTATATTTGATATCCCTAAAGATTCGCACAGTGGTACAAGTCCCTGTCCCTTTCCCTCAAATAGTTTCCCTCGTTTACCATACTCAAAATGAGCTGTGGAAACTGCAGCAGTATCATTTGGATTGGGGTGGGGAAGGTTGCGAGACTGCTGTCTTGCTTAATTCAGGGTTTGGACAGATCCAGTAACTTGGTTGCTGTTCTAGAGATTTGTTAAATGCTTATGACCTGAGAAAATGGCATGATTTAAACCAAACATTTTGATTATTAGTCATGACAATAATAAATTGCAGTATCTCATGTCTTCTTCTGTTTTCAGCTTGTCCCTTTCCCACTCACTCACACATATGAGCAGTACACTATATCTTCTACATAATTCAGAGTAGTTAAGGTGATGGGCATTGATTATCGGCGCTGAAGATCTGAGATATTAAATAACTTTCTTCTCTCTGTGCTGCTGTCCAACATGAGTCAATACTGGTTTAATAATTAACATGTTTAAACATTTTATGTATTTATTTATTTATTGCATTTGTATCCCACATTTTCCCACCTCTTTGCAGGCTCAATGTGGCTTACAATACATCATGAATAGTGGAAATATATAAGAAAATAGACATTTAGTATTACAGAAGGATCTTGGGTAACATTATAATGATAAAACATAATAGTAGTATAACAAGCAGATGTCACAAGACAATTCTGGATGTATGTGTATATTTTATGGCAATGACATTTATGCTTATATTATGACGATGAAACATTCAACCCATTGGGATTGTCCTGGGCTATCATTGGGCATGGGGAGGGGGAAGATGGGGAAGGGGTTCTAACACAACACAGACTGTATGATACCATTCTGTTAAAGGCTGTAACTGTCATCATCTACACAGCCTCTGTCTGAGGGCAGATGATCAAAACTCCAGTACTATTCTGAATAGCGCCAAAAAATAGTGCTGGAACAATACACTAAAGCTCAATGCTAATAAGATACAAATATAGGCACACTCATAGCTTTGAGCATTAGGGAGTTCAGCACTTTGGCGTGAGAGGATTGTGCTTGGCAGGTGCGCAGAAGAGTTTGGCGGTAAGCTCAGTTCCTGTGCGCATGTACCTGATAAAACCCAAATGTGAAGCATACATTGGCATCTGTTTTCTGTAGCCTAAATATAAGCATTTAAATTTTTTTTAGATGCTTATATTTAGATGCAAGTAACAGTCGTCAATGTGTACTTTGGGTTTCTTTTTAAGCATGGGCACTTTAAATTTAGACACAGGACAAGAACACCAATGTGTGCTTTTGCTTGGGTCTGCTGTTTCCCACAACCAGTGCTCAAGGGCTTGCACAGGATTCCTTCTGCTTCTAAAAGCAATCAAACCCAGTAGATGTTACAGAAAGAAACATGAGAGAAGCATGATAATCATGAGAAATCCTGTCTTCCAACAACCTGCTCGGACCTGGCATTATTTTTTACAGCACTAAGGCACCTTTGTTTCAGGTGCTTTTTCTGATCATTGGGGAGGAATACAAATTGACCTCATTTAAATAAGCTTGACTACATTTGCATGCTATCAGCACTAAGGCCTGGCGAGCTCATTGATATGCTAGACATTCTGCACTGGTAAATACGGGTGCTAGTATATGGAGTTAATGGCTATAGTGCCCACATTTACTTTTGATCATTGGCACCTGAGAGTCTGAAGACTTAAAATCAGGTTTCTTGGGCTACCATGAAGTACAGAGGACTTTACACAAGAAGTAGATTATGACCCTTGTTTTAGAAGAGACAGGAGCAGAGGAAAAGGGACACAGCATCGAAAGTACTAGCAAGAACAATGATATCAACCAAAAGTGGGATAAAGAAGTATGTTTTCATGTGTTTTTCTTTGTATTTATATGTATTTTGATGCACATCCCTGATGAAGGCAAGTTTGCTGAAACACAGCCCATGTCGGGTCTTCCAAATTGCTTCAATAAAGCCATTTCCTTTATCCTATTTTTGGATTTATTGTTCTTGCTGGTCCTTGTTTTAGAAACCCCAATCATAGTTTATATGTTTAAACACTGGCTTTTTACATGTATACTGTGCATACATACCGGTAGGTAAAACCTGATTTTGGAAAGCTGGTATTTTACTTGTGCAAATTCTCACCACATATAAATATGAAGGGGATGTAGTGTGGGTGGGTCAAACATCAACATGTGAATTCTCCATTTCATAAAGGGAATAATCATGTATGACCCAATATGTTGTTCCCTTCTATATATAGGTTTGTCTAAATAGAGTTCACCCCTTAAATCCACCATTATTCACCCTCCAAATGGGAAACAAATAAGGATTGTAGCCTCTGTTGGCAATTAGCGGCATGGAATGTGTAGGTTTGCAAAGCAGCAGGTGTATACCTGTAAACTGCCTGGTTTCCTCCATTAAGTATTTTAGCATGTAACATTGTGAGATGGCTGTTCCTGCAGCACATGCAGCCAATTACCCGTGCACTGTTTAGAAAAGGCTCTAGTCAGTGAAACCTTTTCTGAAATAGAGTCAAAATTTTATTTCTCCGATTTCCAATTTCTACATTCTATCTAGTATGGGGCTTCACATTAAATCCATCAGCAGGGCCTATTCAAGGATATTCAGTACCCTAAGTGAACCCTCAGCATTGCAACACCCTCCCCAATTAACTTTGAGGCCCCCTTGGCTACCCAATGATATTTTGATAATGAAATATAATCATCATGATCACTCACAGTACTCTTTACAGAACAATCCTGTAAACGTACATAATTGGGTATTATACTTTTAAATATTAAGCTTTGTTTCATTGATAAATGCATAAGACCAATCTCCAAAAGATATTTACCAGATTTGAAACCTGCCCACGGTCCCTGAAGGTAAAAGTGTCAGGACCTACAGTTTTGCCTTGATTGAGGCTGCTTTTTGCTGTCTCCCCTCCAGAAGTTGCTTTCCAATGCAATTTCCTGATTTGTCTAATGGTTAAGCCAGCACTGTTCGTCTGCTTAGAAGTAGCATTAATAAATGAAGGCAGAAAATGATTATCTGGTTTATCCAGTCTACTCAGCAATTCCATCCAGGTGTAATACTGTCATCCTATATTGTCTTACATCACTTACAGACCCTGTCCTATCAAGATAAAGATGACTGTACTGGACCTGCAGGGGTCTGAGCGTTTTACTGCATTAGTAGAGAATAAATACAATTGGGTAGATTATAACCAGCATCAGTAAGGGGGGAATTCTGTATATGTCACCCAAACTTAGGTGCTGGGATGATCTCACTAAGCACAATTCTATAAAGACCATTTTGTATGAAACAGACTTTATAGAATACTAGCTCAGTTGCATTTTCTGCCAGATTCTATATATCGCACTTTAATTTCCATGCAGAAATCGAAGTGTATTCTCTAACAATGCTCGTAACTTAATTGGTTAACTAATCAGCACTGTCAATTGGATGTTAACAAGCAATTATCAGCCCTAATTGGCATTAATTAGGATCTACCCGCACAACTTCATAAGCTTTATCTGTAACACGGTGCACGTAAATTCTAAGCTGCATAGTTGAAAAGGGGGCATGACCATGGGTGGGGCGTGGAAATTTCTAAAATCTATGGGCTTTGTTATAGAATACACCCACTTTGGGAGAGATGTTATATATGGCGCCTAAAAAATTGGTGCTGAAATCAGTACTGACTAAGTGTATTCTATAATCGGTGCCTAGATTTAGGTGCAGTACATAGATTATGTTTAGTTGATATATCAATGCCTAAATCTATGCACATCCATTTACACCAACAAAAACCTGGCGTAAATACCTGTATGTAGATTTAGGCACACTGGGCCACATTCTATAACTATTCATATAAATTGCAGAACAAGCACAAAACACCCATTTCCCCGCCTGTAACCAATTAGTGCTCATTTTTGCTTGTTAAGTGCTGTTATCAGCGCTCATTAGCTTGTTAAGTTACGTGCATTGTTATAGAATCCATGTTGATTTCAGCACAAATCTCTAGGCGCGCTATATAGAATTTGGGCGTTTGTGCTTAATTTAGGCATTAGGATTTACGCCAAGTAAAACATAGTGTAAATGATCGCAACTAAATTTGGTCATGTGGAGAGGCACTTGGCGTATTCTATAAACCACATGGAAATTTAAGCCTATTCTATAAAATGTAGGCATACTTAAGAGAAAAGACAATGACCCAGCTGTATAAGCGGTGAGAAGCACAAATGGGCGGCCGCCGGAGGAGGTCATAGGAGGGAAAGGAGGGGGCAGGAGAATTAGTGAAGGGCTCACAGGCAGGTTTAAGGAAGTTAGGTTAAGGTTAGTAAGGGGGAGGTAGTAAAGAGAAAGGTAAAGGGAGTGGGAGACAGACAACCAGAGGCAAAGTCCAGGGGGCGGAGAAAAGGGGGGGGGGTCACTGGATGCACTAAGGGTGATGGTGTTAAATGTGTAATCACCATTTTGCCTGCTACTTCTAGCTCCCCTCTTGTACAGAGGGGAGCCAGTGCCAGAGTAACAGATGATCTGCGGTGCCTACCTCATACTTGGATGGAATGGGAAGGCTTAAGGCTTCAAGAAAGAGAGTCAATTGTTGTGAAGGGAAAGATGCTTTTACGGCAATTCCCCGATTAAAGATGTGATATTAGCGCCTACGCATGTCTGCAGTATATGCCCCAGGCAGAGCAAGAAAGCTATTTCGTGAGTAAGAAATAAGTAGAGGGAGCTGTATGGCTCAGAAGGCTAGACCTCTTGCCCTGAACTGCTTTAGATAGCAGATACCCTGTTTCCCCGAAAATAAGACAGTGTCTTATATTAATTTTTGCTCCCAAAGATGCACTAGGTCTTATTTTCAGAGGATGTCTTATTTTTTCATGAAGAATTCACATTTATTGTTGAACAAAAAAAAAAAAGAACATTTATTATATACTGTACAGTAGTTGTCATCACAAACCAGCATAACCAGACAAACTGTGAATCCTATCAAGAATTTCTTGTTACTACCATCAATTCCATGTACAACAATCTGTAAGAAGGAAAACCTGGTAGAAGCGGTGGAACTACGGTAAGACGGAAATTTCCTTCTCCCCGGGTAACTTGTCTGTTTTTGCTCAGGGGTGTGGCATTGCAACTTAGGCTCTCCTTTTTTTTTTCTTTTAACGCCTTTCAACACCACCTCCAACCAGTCCTGCTTGTTTCGAAGTTCCACCCACGCCCCTCCCACGGAGTTGCAGATTCCCCTGTCCCTTCGATTTCAACCCCCCCCCCCCTCCGCGTTACTGACCCCTTGCCCCCCGTGACGGTTTTTTTTTAGCAGCGCGAGGAACTGAGTGAGTGACACGGCGCGAGGGGCGGGAGGGCGGAACAGCGCGAGCAACTTTGTTGTGATCAGCTGTGCTCTGAGGGCGGGGCTAGTGAGTGGAGGGCTCAGAGGACGGCAGGGCTCCGAGGGTGGGGCTTTGACAGCGAGGGGCGGGAGGGCAGAACAGCGCAAGCAACTTTGTTGTGATCAGCTGTGCTACGAGGGCAGGGCTAGCGAGTGGAGGGCGGAGCTATTACGAAGCCGATGAACACTTCAGGGCTTCAGGCTTCACTGCAACGCTGGCAGCTTCATAATGTTGGATGTGCTTTTTATTAGGTAGGATTATTTTGTCTTTGGGTTGCAGTGAAAAAAATTAAGGTATCTGTGTCCATGTCCCATCGGGGCCAAACAAAAACTTTGCTAGGTCTTACTTTCGGGGGAGGCCTTATATTTAGCAATTCAGCAAAACCTCTACTAGGTCTTATTTTCAGGGGATGTCTTATTTTCAGGGAAACACGGTAGAGTTATATATGTTATTGCTTGTTGATGTAAACTATCTACATGAATGGAATTACTTGTTATTGGAAATGTCTTTGCATATGTAAACTGTAGAATGCTGTGGCCATAATAAATTCCACTTTTTTTCTTGGACAACTTGTCAAGTGTGAATATATAGAGTGTATAGTTGGGATGAAAGGAGAGTGCCAAGGTGTCGCCTGCCCAGTTTGTACGCCTAGGTGTATTTTTTTCCATGTGGAATTTTCAGGTGCCATATATAGAATCTAGCCCTTTGTGCTTAACTTTGGGCATAAGCATTTATGCCTGCCAAATGCTGGTGTAAATGTTCATGCCCAGGTAATACAAACAGAATCCCAGCACCTAAATAGTTCTCATCAAATGTCACCAAAGAAAACAAACTTCTTACAAAATTTTCACACACTTTACAATTTTTGTTGTTAAATTTTGTTGTGGATCCTCAGAAGCTTGGCTAACTGAGTGCATGCAGTTTTTTCAAATGCACACGCTGCCTTTTGTCATTTACCCAAATTTTAAAATCTTCAATTCTTAAGAACTCATATTATGTTACTTAGCTTTCAAGCTGTCAAACTCGGAGCCTCTGCCAAAATGGCCAGGTTTCGATAACTTCACTGGGGAAGAGGTCCGCTAGAAGGCAAAAAAAAAAAAAAAAAATATATATATATATATATATATAAACTCCAAAATTACCATACATTCTTTCTGCAGTGATGACATAACTCACAACCATATCATTGCAATACAAACTTGGTGCTCTCTACCAAAGGAATTGAGAACTTTGAATTCTTATTATTCTTTTTGAAAATGTTTGAAAACTTACTTGTTTTAATATTTGTTATTATTTTTCTTTTCTCATTTACACTTGTTTTCTATGTTTTCATATGCAATTTGTTATCCACTTTGAGTTGATGGAATACAAATGCTATATTAAATTACTGGCTCTCCTCTCTATGGGGTCCTTTTACAAAGGCATGCTCAAAAATGGCTTGCGGTAGTGTAGGCACGGGTTTTGGACGTGTGCCGATCCATTTTTTAGCTGGCATGTAAAAAAGGCCTTTTGCCAAAAATGGACGTGCGGCAACATGAAAATTGCCACTCTCCCATTTGGGGTCTGAGACCTTACCGCCAGCCATTGACCTAGTGGCAAAGACTCATGTAGTGACCGGGCGGTAATGACTTATGCACTCCAAATGCCGCTTGGTGCATGTCCGTTACGGGGGACCCGAAAATAAAAAATATATTTCAGATGCGTGTATCGGATGCGCGCCAAAAATGAAGTTACCGTAAGAGCCATGCGGTAGTCGGGCGGTAACTCCATTTTGGTACGTGTTGGGCGTACGTAGACGCTTACGCATCTTAGTAAAAGGACCCCTATGTTTGAGATCCTCAAATACCCTCTCTCTTCATAGATAGATAGATGGATGGATAGAAGTAAGTATCAACTCAGTGGAATACAAAGATGCAAATCTGCGTATCAAATATTTTAAAAATCTGTTTACTGCAGTTAGTATAATGATGTAGTATATCAAGCCACAAATATTCAAATAAAAGGAGCACTCATTTTTAAACTTAAAAAAAATCTTGGGAATTTATTGTTCAGCTAAGTGAAAGTATGTGAGAAATAGTTTTCTAGACCCAAGCAGATTGTAAATTAGTGCATTTTGAAGAGTATCCCCTGAGACTGGAAGTCATATACATTTTGTGTGAATAGTAACTGGATATTAGTATGGTCAACTGAGAATGTATTGAGTTATAGAACTCATCTATCCTTTTACAGTCCTGGAGAAGGGATGTTTTCAGTTATAGCTAGTATTACTAACCTTCTCTGGCTCCTGTCCTCTAACACTTCCATCCTTAGAGAGTTCTAGAAGTAGGAATAGCTTTGAGTTACCCATGGAGGGGCATAATCGAAAGGGACGCCCAAGTTTTGCTGAGGCCGTCCTCGCAAAACATCCCGATGGAGAGGCGGGGAAACCTGTATTATCAAAACAAGATGGACGTCCATCTTTCATTTCGATAATAAGGTCAGGGACACCCAAATCTTGAAATTTAGGTTATCCTTAGAAATGGTCATCCCTAGACTTGGTCGTTTCTGATTTTCGGCGATAATGGAAACCAAGGATGCCCATCTCAGAAACAACCAAATGCAAGCCCTTTGGTCATGGGAGGAGCCAGCATTCATAGTGCACTGGCCCCCCTGGCATGCCAGGACACCAACCGGGCACCCTAGGGGGCACTGCAGTGGACTTCATAAATTGCTTTCAGGTACATAGCTCCCTTACCTTGTGTGCTGAGACCCCCAAAACCCACTACCCACAACTGTACAGTGGGTTTGTGGTGGGTTTTGGAGGGCTCACATTTACCACCACAAGTGTAACAGGTGGGGGGGTATGGGCCTGGGTCTGCCTGCCTGAAGTGTACTGCACCCACTAAAACTGCTCCAGGGACCTGCATACTGCTCTGATGGACCTGATTACGACATCTGAGGCTGGCATAGAGGCTGGCACAAAATATTTTTAAAGATATTTTTTGAGGGTGGGAGGGGGTTAGTGACCACTGGGGGAGTAAGGGGAGGTCAACCCCAATTCTCTCCGGTGGTCATCTGGTCAGTATGGGCACCTTTTTGTGCCTTGGTCATAAAAAAAAACACGACCAGGTAAGGTCATCCAAGTGCTTGTCAGGGACGCCCTTTTATTTCCATTATGGGTCAAGGACGTCCATGTGTTAGGCATGCCCAAGTCCCGCCTTCGCTACGCCTCCGACACGCCCTCATGAACTTTGGCCGTCCCTGCGACGGAAAGCAATTGGGGACATCCAAAATCGGCTTTCAATTATACCGATTTGGATGACCCTGTGAGAAGAACGCCCATCTTCTGATTTGTGTCGAAAGATGGTCATCCTTCTCTTTCGAAAATAAGCCTGAAAGTAGACCTTTAGTTATCTCTCTCTTTATAGGTGAAAGTCAGGTGATTATTTCCCTAGAAACATGGGAGTCGATATTCAAGTTACTTAAGTAGGTGGGAGAGAGCTTCTACCCACTTAAATTGCTTAGGGCTGGCTGTTTGCTGATATTCAGTGGCCATAGGTGGTCGGTGGCCCAACTGTTTGGGGAGGCTAAAGGGGGTGGGGTTAGGGGTGGGGCCAGGGGTGGAGCTTAAATCCATAATTGTCTAACACACAGAAAAAATAAATAAATAAAAATAAAAGTAACAATACCTTTTATTAAATTTAGATATTAGATATGTATCATATGTGAAAGAATAAAGTGGTTGCTCAAAGCATATACTAACCACAATTGCTCAACTGCAAAACATTATGCACAACTTTGTGGAAAAACACACTTAGAACCTTACTGTACCATAAATATTACACTGGGCAGAACCTAATACACCAATATACCACCCATACGGAAAATGCAGACCATCAACAATATGAAACAAGGATCATAATATCACAATTCTCATGTAGAGCCACAAAACATCCTAATTCATATTTAATGTGGGATAAAATGCCATACATAAGTAAATAAATATAAACATTTAATGTTGAGCACCTGATTCTCAAAGTGGACATATTCCAAACACTATAATGAAAATAAAATGATCTTTTCTACCTTTGTTTGGTGACTTTATTTTTCTGATCATGCTGGCCCAGTATCCAATTCTGCTGCTATCTGTCCTCTTAACTCCATTTCCAGGGCTTTCTTTCCATTTATTTCTTTACTTTCTGCCTTTCTTCTTCATTTCTTGTCCTACATCCGTAAGTAAAAGCTGGGTCCTCCGCAGATTTGACTGTCCAGTGGATCTAACTTCTGCCTATTTTCTTCATCCATGTGCAGTTTTTCTCTCTTCCTTTTCCCTCATCTCATCTCCTTCCTCACTCTTCCCTCCCCTCCATCTATGTCCAGCATTTCTTTTCTCTCCCTTCCCTCTCCACCATCCATGTCCAGCAACTCTCCTCTCCCCTGCCCCCCTCCAGCCAGCCACACCCACCCAGCAATTCTCTTCACTCCCCTGCCCCCCCTCCAGCCATCCATACCCACCCATTGATTCTTTCCTCTCCCCTGCCCCCCCTCCAGCCATCCACACCCACCCACCCATTGATTCTCTCCTCTCCTCTCTGTTCCCGGGCAGATTCTCTAACAGGAGCTGCTCATCCAATCAGAGAGCTCTATTTGAATGCAGATTAACATACAGACACTCTAATGGGAATTTTTAGTCAAAAACACTAGCTAAACCCTTCATTTTTGGATCAAAATTCACATTTTTGATCAGAGTCATGCCCTAACATTAAGGCTTTAAACATTTCCAACAATTTTTACCCATAAATATGCAAATGAGAAACTCCCAAAAACGGACTAATTTGCATATGGCTTGAGCAAATTTGAGTACGTGGAGGGGCATAATTGAACGGAAACGCCTATCTCCATGGGCGTTTATCTCTGAGAACGGGTCCGTGAAGGGGCGGGCCGAACCGTATTTTCGAAAAAATGGACGTTTTTGAGCTGGGCGTTTTTTTTTTTTTTTTGCGATAATGAAAACTAAAAACGCCCAGCTCAAAAACATCCTAATCTGAGTCATTTGGTCATAGGAGGGGCCACCATTCATAGTACACTCGCCCCCCTGATATGCCAGGACACTAACTGGGCACCCTAGATCAGTGCGGTGGACTTCAGAAAAAGCTCCCACATGCATAGCTCCCTTACCACGGTTGCTGAGCTCCCAACCCCCCTCCCCCAAAACCCACTACCCACAAATGTACAACACTACCATAGCTCTTAGGGGTGAAGGGGGCAACTACATGTGGGTACAGTGGGTTTTGGAGGCCTCCCATTTACCAGCACAAGTGTTACAGGTGGGGGGGGGGGATTGGCCTGGGGCCACCTGGCTGAAGGGCACTGCGGTACCCACTAAAAGTGCTCCAGGGACCAGCATACACGCAGGCCTCTAGGACTTGTTGCTGCTATATAACATTGGCACACCAGTTGACACCTGAAGACTAATCTCTCCAAAAACGTCCTTTATTGGAATAACCACATTTACTCACAGTTAACTGCAGATCAGAGGTTGTGCCCCACTGGCAACGAGTCTCCCTGGTACTGAGATTAGCAGTAGGTCAGAGCTGGCAGAATGCTGTACAATGCCCTCTTTCAGCCACATTCAAGGTAAGAACTAAGTTATCTAACGTGGTTAACACAGGAAAGGGAACTAAAACTGGCCTACAAAAATGGCCACTACCGCATGGACTACAATAGGAAACACAACAGGGCACACTCTGACCCAGTAGGCAGGGGGAAAAGCACCATGGGAGAAGAGCCTACCAACTACCAACATCGTGAGACTGTAACACAAGCTAATGAAATCACGGAGCCCAATACCCTACACCCACCACAATGCAATGCTGATGTGACCCTGTACTGCACCCGAGAGCCACATCTGACCCAGGGAAAGGCTGTGAGAGGATCAAACACATTCTGCTGTCATGGAGGTGGGTACGGCATTTGAGGCTGGCTTAGAGGCTGGAAAAAATTTGTAAAGTGTTTTTTTTTGTGGGAGGGGGTTAGTGACCACTGGGGGAGTCCGGGGAGGTCATCCCCGATTCCCTCCAGTGGTCATCTGGTCAGTTGGGGCACTTTTTTGGGACTTGTTCATGAAAAAAAGAGTCCAAAAAAGTGACCCAAAATCGCGGTAAAAACGCCTTTTTTTTTTTCGATTATCAGCTAAAGACACCCATCTCTCCTCGGCTGATAACCACGCCCCAGTTCCGCCTCCACCATGCCTCCGACATGCCCCCGTCAACTTTATTCGTTTCTGCGACGGAGTGCAGTTGGAAACGCCTAAAATCGATTTTTTCAATTATACCGATTTGGGCGCCTTTGCGAAATAAACGTCTATCTCCCGATTTAGGTCACACTATAGTTGTTTTTCTCTTTCGAAAATAAGCTGGATAGCATACCAATCCCACTTCCTAGCACCTAAATTCTGCAATTAGATTTAATGCAAATACTTTTAAAACTTATTTTTAGCACTTTTAAAATTTCAGGGGTCAGTGCAAGTCTCTTTGGTATGAAGTGCTCATGTGCAGGAATTCATCCTAGTTAAATATCTCCCTGGCAACCCAGGACACCTCTAGCCAACTCCCCTGCTCTGCTCTCCCAGCAGTAAGGTAATCATATTACAACTGGTTATACACAAGGCTAGAGAGGCTTTCAGTGCAGCTGCTGCTATTTAAACCCCCCAGAGCAGCGGGACTTGCGGGAGAACTACTACTACTATTTAGCATTTCTATAGAAACAGCTGATCCATCCTGCTGTGGCTGGGGAGGCGTGGAGGGGCATAATTGAACGAAAACGTCTATCTCCATGGGCGTTTACCTCTGAGAACGGGTCCGTGAAGGGGCGGACCGAACCGTATTTTGGGAAAAAATAGACGTCCATGTTTTATTCGACAATTTGTGAGCTGGGCGTTTTTGTTTTTCAGCGATAATGGAAAATGAAAGCGCCCAGGTCAAAAACAAATAAATCCAAGGCATTTGTTCGTGGGAGGGGCCAGGAGTCGTAGTGCACTGGTCCCCCTCACATGCCAGGACACCAACCGGGCACCCTAGGGGGCACTTAAAAAAAAAAAAAAAAAAAGGTAAAAGAGCTCCCAGGTGCATAGCACCCTTCCGTTGGGTGTTGAGCCCCCCAAATCCCCCTCAAAACCCACCACCCACAAGTCTACACCATTACTATAGCCCTAAGGGGTGAAGGGGGGCACCTACATGTGGGTACAGTGGGTTTGGGGGGCGGTGTGGAGGGCTCCCATTTACCAGCACAAGTGTAACAGGTGGGGGGGGGATGGGCCTGGGTCTACCTGCCTGACGTCCACTGCACCCCCTAATAACTGCTCCAGTGACCTGCATACTGCTGCCAGGGAGGTGGGTATGACATTTGAGGGTGAACATAAAAAGTTGTGAAATGGCATATTTTTGTGGTGGGAGGGGGTTTGTGACCACTGGGGGAGTCAGGGGAGGTCATCCCCGACTCCCTCCAGTGGTCATCTGGTCATTTAGGGCACTTTTTGGGGCCCTATTCATGGAAAAACAGGGTCCAGGAAAAGTGCCCTAAATTCTCGCTAAAAACGCATATTTGTTTTCCATTATCAGCGAAAGGCGCCTATCTCTGATCGGCCGATAACCACGCCCCAGTTCTGCCTTCACCACACCTTTGACACGCCCCCATCAACTTTGTCCGCATCCGCGACGGAGTGCAGTTGAAAACGTCCAAATTCGGCTTTCGATTATACCGCTTTATTCGTTTTTGTGAGATAAACGTCTATCTCCCGATTTGGGTCGCAATATAGGCGTTTTTTTTTTTCAATTATAAGCTTGATAGCCTCCCCAAGCCTCTTATACCGGGCGCCTATGTCAGTGGCACTTAACTGGAAGTGCCACTGAATAACAGCACTGTGGCCATTTTGGAATCAGGCAGCAAAGAGACATTATGGGGTGAAGTCAGAGACGAGCCAGGATTTATGCAGTTGCCAACAATATTCAGTGCTGATACCCACATAACTAACCAGGCATGTAGGACTGCATAAATAGTAGTCCTAGTTTTGTCTGGTTAGCTATGAGAGTGCCTGCACTGAATATTAGCTGGCACTTGTATAATATCTGGGTACCAGCCTAAACTGCCTGTGCTGCCCCCCCCCCCCCCTTCTACCCTGCCAAACAGAGTCCCACCTCTTCCCTCCCTCCCCTAAGAAAAAGACCCCATCTTCCCTCTCCCAAACAAAGATTATTTCTTCCATACCCCCTAAACAAGGCCCCATCCCCCCTCCCCCGAAAAACTCCCCTTGAGTAGAGGAGTAGCCTAGTGATTAGTGCAGTGAACTTTGATCCTGGGGAACTAGGTTCTGTTCCCACTGCAGCTCCTTGTGACTCTGGGCAAATCACTTAACCCTCCATTGCCCCAGCTACAAATAAGTACCTGTATAAACTGTGTAAACCACTTTGAATATAGTTGCAAAAACCACAGAAAGGTAATATATCAAGTTCCATTCCCTTTCCCTTGCTCCTTTCTCTCCTCCACCAAACAAGTACCCACTTCTTCCCCATCAAGGTCCCACCCTATATCCCCCCCCCCCCCAATCCCTCACCCCCAATAGACTTCTCTGGGTCTACTATTGCAGTCATTGGTGGGCCTGTGATCTTTGGAGCTGAAATTATACCCAGTTACTCCTGCCCAGACTGGCTCACTTGTCATAACGGTTGCCATGACTTCAAACTTACTACCGTGAAATTGCCACTAGAGGTCATAGTAGCTATTTTGATGAAGGATCCAGCCTGGACAGGAGCGACTAGGCATCTGTTCTGCTGCAAAGACCACTGCCCAACACTGCAGAGGTTTTTTGTTCTTCTAAATTTGTCACAAAGACCACTGAACCACCAATAACTGCATTGGTAGGCCTCTACGACTAACTAGGAGTGGGGTCTACAGGGGTGGGTCTTGTTTGACGGAGAGGAAGGAAGAAAGGGAGGCCTATTTGTACGGAAAAGAGGGGAGGAAAGGACATAGCATCCCCTTATATGGGTCTGGTGCCCACATAGATTTGTTTTGCGAATCCCAGATAAAAATCAGCTGAGACCAGCATAAGTTCCAGGGGCAAAAAACAGTCTAATCAGCCCTGAATATTCAATGCTGGTGGACAGACTTGGTCCGAAATTGAATATCAGGATCTGAATTTGGCTGTGGCAGTCAACATTTTAAAAAACACTCACTGCCATTGGCTGAATATTGACTAGCTGGATTATATTTGCTAAACCAAACCTTTCATTATCATTACTAGGAGTTTTATGCAGTGCATTTGAATACAACTTGTTTCAGACCAAATATTATTCAGCATGGCAATTTCTAGGTCATAGTTACAGGAAGCAGTGAAGATGTCCCCCAAAACAGCTCCCCAGCAGACATTTTGTGGTTTTTAATAATCACTATGAATCAGTGATTTCTCAAATGTGGCCCAGGGCTTTCAAAAACCACAAAACCTGAGATGCACAGACCCAGTCAGGCTCAAAGCACATCAAGTCCCCAGTTCATAAGCTGAGTTTCATACATACTATAATCACTCATTGCATATCTGAAGATATTACAGTTTAGCCTGAGGCCAAGATTTTTAATTTAAAATATATACCTGTCAGGCTTTTGAAACGGCCAGTGCTGTTTATTTAAAAATTCAATAAGGCAATTTCGACAGCAGCGTTCAGCAGCAGCATCTCTGCAACCAGCATGCCCAGATAGAGGACAAGAACTACAGATAACTGATGGAGCAAGACAGAGAAACCAGTACGTTAAGCTCAGAAAAAATAAGAGAAAAACACACCTCTATAGCCAGGATTCCCAGCAATAAGAAAGGGGCAAACCTAGAGGATGGGAGGATGGAAGAGATAATGCAAATGCACACATGAGGCCTCATTTTGCACAGATCATAATGGGTTCCTTTTACTAAGGTGTGCTAATGGATTTAGCACACACTAACGATTAGCATGTGCTAAATGATAAGGAACCCATAGGAATATAATGGGCATCTTAGCATTTAGAGCATGCTAAATCCATTAGCAGGCGTTAGCAAAAGAATCCCTTAGTTAGGAATTGAAACATGCAGCTTGGAATATGCTCAATTCTGTCAGTATTTGCCCTACTGAATGTGGAGCTGTTTATAAAATACATAGAAATACAAGTTTCATACAAAATATAAAGGAATAACCCAATATTGTCAATGACACTTCTGCTCTAAATAATGTGCATTACTACTATATAGAAATATCTTTAATTTTCTTTTTTTTCTTTTTTAATCTTTCTGTTTTGATTTTTATTTTATATTCTATGTTCCATGTACTCTTCATATGAAGCAAAAGGCATTATATAGCAGTGATATTGGCTACTGGATCTCTTAAAGCCCACAGTTATTTCAAATCCGTAGCACTTTTAAATGTACTAATCATCTACCTCTTAACCAGCTGAGTAGCCAAGATCGCAATGCTGAAAAGTTCCTTCTCTTTGATGCCCACCAACAATACAAAGGCGTTTCAATTCAAAGAACCTGCTTCCGAGGTAATTTTGGAAAAAATCGCATTGCTCTAAAAAATAATAAAAGCAACAAAATGAAAAATAGAAAAACTGAGCTAAATATCACAAAGTCTGTTCAAGCAATTAGGCTCTATGGTGGATAGAAAGTAGATCCAGCGCTGTTCCTTATGGCATAAACGGGCATTCAAATCTCCACGCTGTAGGCTCTTCCTAACTTGTTCCAAAACTATAAAAGTAAGATTATCAAAAGAATGATTCAAAATGAGGAAGTGTTCCATTACAGGGCGCTGCTTGGCTTTTACATTTCAAACGACTTATGTTCTATTACTCTTGCCTTAATGGTGTGTAAGGTTTTGCCCACATAAACTAAATTACATGGGCATCAGATAGCTTAGACTACCGACACAGAATTACAATTGGTGGATGACTTCAATTTGATGACCCTTGTATTTAAGGTAACAATTGCCCCTGAAAATGAAATAAGGCATACACTGCACTTTGTATGTGGAAAATACCTCACCACAATGGTAGCCATAGATGTTTCCTGGTCAGATGGTAAAAAAAAAGGAACCAAAAGGTCTTTTAAGTTTTTACCCCTGCAAAATGCAAAAAGAAGGGGCTGTTGTGAATGAGAATGCAGTCCCAGAATGTGCCAGTATTTCAGAATCACAGATCTCACTAGATTCATCTGTGGAAAATAAGGTAAAGCACAGGTAATCCAATCAGATGGTATTTCTGGAGTTGGTAACAGTACGTATTCTTTTCACAATCTTCTTTGGATAAACTCGTTGTAAAAATCTGTTCTTCATCAATAACGCTTGACATTTAAAGTCAGTTACTTATGTGGATGACTACTTAGAAAGCGTAAAATCGTATTCCGATCTGTAGTCTTATGAAAAATGGTGAAATGAAACCCTGAGGAATCCTTTGAAATCCAGAGGTCCAAAAAAGACATTTTATACCTGGCATAATGAAAAACAAATTTAAGATTAGTGTCACCACCATGCAAAAAAAAATCCTGAAACTATGAATATCACACCTCCAAATAAAAAAAAAACATCATCAATGGACTGTTTCCAAAATAAAATTGTGCAGGAAATGTTAAATTCACCTAAACTTTCTTCTCAAAGTCACCAACATAAATTTGCTATGTCAAAGGCAACCATTGCCCCAATGGCAGTGTCTTTAATCTGAAAAAAATATTTATCCTGAAACATAAAATAATGTTTTTCACAACCAAATGCAGTAATTCAATCAAAAAAGTAGTTGGAAGATGTTGTGGTTACTTATAATCTTCCAACACTTCAGAGATGACACGCAGGGATGTTACAAAACAGCATGTATAGAAAAAGAGTGACTTCATCAGAGCTTACCCATAGAAGCGACAATTTTGCAGCTTCCATGAAAATACTTATATGTGTGGAGAGAAATTCTATAATAGGCATCTAATAAAGTGCTGGTTATGGCACCTATTTTAAACTTATTCTATAAAGAAATATAGGCAACTACATTTAAGTCATGATCATTTACAGCAACCCTATATTTGATGTAAATGTCCACACCCACATCTTAGCATAAATAAATGATAGTATTCTATAATTTATGTGCACCACCCATGCCCTGCTCAAGCTCTGCCCTTGCACACATTTACCAGCAAAGTATGCAGCATCAAATCATGAGCCTTACAATACCACAAGTCACTATTCTATAAAGGGTCATGTATGTTTGTAAGTGGCTGCATACATGCATAAGTGACTAGAATATCATCATTTACACATCTTTTGATGCCTAAAATTAAATAGAGGGTAATTATATAACAGGGCACCTAGGTTAATAGGGCAGGAAGATGCCTATTTTTAGCTGATTTCAAAAAGACACTAAGGTGACTTTATAAAATTCTAGCACAAATCCTGCAGAAACAGAGCCTAGATTGAAGGTGTGGATATTAAACCTGCTTGAGAGTAGGTGTAAATGTTAGGGTATACTTTACATGTCTAAATGCAAATATGCACATACATTTTAACTCCACCTTAACCTGCTTCTACATTTTTTTTTAGTGTTGTCATACAGGAATAGACCAAAGGTCCATCAAGCCCAGCATCCTGTTTCCAAAAGTGGCCAATCCGACTAAAGAGTATCCATGGCTTGGATCATGACAGATGGCACTCTACACACGCACACCAGTAACTAGCCACTGAATAGCACTCAGATCATACTACATCTTCACAATTCAGGTTTGACATGCACGCACTCACATGTAACTCTAGGCCCCAGTTCAGATCCTTGATGGTACACCTCAATTGATACGCTGTGGTGCGCATAACTAGCTTCGCACTTGGAAACCTGCTGCAGTTCACTGGAATGTACATCAAGAAATCAGTGGTTAACCAGTATTCAGTACATGGTATTTAGGACTGAGGTCGACAATGCTTAGCAATGAGCATGAGGCTATTGACAAAGGGCTTTGGGAACATAATTCATGACAGCAATTCTTACCTTTCTATCAGTACAGAGTCTCCATTGGCTTTGATGTTCAACTTGGTGTCACTTTAGGTTCCCCAACTAAGAACATATCTGACCGCTAGATAGGGTAACTACATCTACACTGTATGTAGTCTCGGGCATAATGGATTTACCTTGAATGCTAGCACTTACAATGGTAAAACCAGCATATAATTGAAGCTGGGTAGGGTAATTACATAAACACTGGAGGTTGCAGTGTAGTAACAGCACACATTAGTTTTACATCTACCGGCTCTCAGGCTTGTTAGCTATCGAAGGGTGACACATCCATCTTCCCTATAGCACATCTTCTCTTCAGAACTTACCTATACATAAGAGTGCTTCCTTGCATTCACGTCACCAGTATTCTTTATGGGGTATTCATGGCAAGAATGATTAACACACTGGTTATTTGCATTTTGCTCGCATTTCGCTTGGGGTAGACAAAGGGCCTTGTCATGCTTGTGACTGTATTCCATGCCTGCACTCACCTCGCCTCCTGGTGGCTGGGCCCTATGGCTGCTGTGGACTGTCCTCTTCCTGTTTCCCAGACATGTTCCAGAGTTCATTCCAGTGCTGAGGTTCCAGCACTCCAGACTTGCCCTGGTGTTTCTGCTGCCAAGCCTCACCTGTGACCTCATCTGTAATTGCCTTTATTAAGCACCTGGGAACTTTCAGACTTGCCTTTTGTAATCCGTTGGGTTGGTCGTGAGCCCTTGGGCCCTGGCCGAGACCAAGGGGAGACTGACCCACCACCACACACCCCAGCTATCAAATACCCCAAGCTACCCCTCCCCGCAGTCCCTCAGGAAGAAGGGAAATAGGCATACAGGCGGGCCTCGCGGCCGAACCGGAACCCACGCACACAGAGCCACTCGTGCGAGCGTCATGGCTGAACTGGAACCCAATCACACACAGAGAGGGGTGAAAGAACCCAGAGGGCCCCCGGGCCCCAAGATGCCAGACACGCGCTGAACACCAGCAATAGGGCAGAGGGAGAAACAAAGGATCAGAGCGGGCCACGCTCACCCAGGGGACTAGCGCAGGATAGGGGAACTAACACAGCAACCCCCCCAACCAGGGTAGGAAGCCCCAGGCAGCAGCCAGAGGAACCAGACACAAAAGGAAGCCAGAAAGCCTTAGCCTGAAACCCACTGTAGACAGAGGCAAACAGAACACAAAGGGTTAAGTTTGTAGAGCCAGCAGAGAGAGAGAGTTCCATAAAACAATTAACAATCAGAGAGAACGCTTCCCTTCCCCTAGAGGGAGCAGGGCCCATAGAACAAACACACTGGCAGAGGCAGGAACACCATACACACAGTACACAAAGGGTTAAACTCACTGAGCCAGCAGGCCTTGACACTGGGAAGAGAAATCCTTAAAACAAACAAACAAAGGAGAACGCTCTCACTCAGCCCAGAGCCCCCAGAGGCTGAGCAATGCCCAGCCCCCACTAAACAAACAAGCAGCTGACCCTGATTACAGAGCTACTCACACACACACACACACACAGCAGCAGCAGCTAACCCAGAGGGAAGGAAAAGAATACTCTAACACAACACAGATCCCTGTCAGAACCTAGAGCACGTTCTGAGAGAAAACTATCAGGCTTTCCAGTTACCACCAAGCGTAAGTAACACAAAAGCAGAGAAAGAAACTCTTCAGCTGCAGGCTAAAGTACTATCCCCTGACGTCTGCACAACCCCTGGCAGCCAATCAGAAGAGACGTCCCCCCCTCCCCCTCAGCCAAACCTGCAGAATCATAACACCTTTGCAACAGAGGTCTTCAGATGAGTTTTCATCTGTGTGTGCTTGTTGCGGTCCCAGCCCTGCTAGTTCTTGTCTTGTTGTCTTCAGTTTCAGTTCTAATCCTGCTTGTGTCTGCCCTGTTTGTCTTTAGCTTCAGTTCCCATCCTGCTTGTGTCTAACCTGTTTGTCTTCAGCTTTAGTTCCCATCCTGCTTGTGTCTGCCCTGTTTGTCTTTAGCTTCAGTTCCCATCCTGCTTGTGTCTGCCCTGTTTGCTTTCAGCTTCCATTCCAGCCAAGCCTGTTCGAGAATTCTGAATCCTGTTCCAGAATCCTGAATCCTGTTCCAGCCAAGCCTGTTTGAGAATCTTGAATCCTGTTCCAGAATCCTGAATCCAGTTATAGCCAAGCCAAGTCCATTCCAGCATCCAGTTCCAGCCAAGTCCGTTCCAGCATTTTGTTCCAGCCAAGCCCGTTCCAGAGTCCGATTCCAGGCAAGCCAAATCAGTTCCAGAATTCTGTTCCAGCCAAGCCTGTTTGAGAGTCCTGAATCTTGTACCACCCTGTCTGCGCTCAGCCTTGCTTCCTGTTTGGGTGGTTCACCAGCTGCTGCCGGTCACCGGCAGTGGCCCAAAGGCTCACTACTCCGGATCATTCCTCACCGCTGTGACAGGCTTTATGAACATAAGTCATGGCAATAGTTCTCACTTTTCAGTTTGGTTCCTTATACTAAAAATATACATTGCTGCTGCACCAAGTACTGTCACCAGCACAGGAGGTCATCATTAGACACATAATTGATGCTAGGTAAGGTTATTATCCCAACACAGCAGATTACACATAACCTACGATCAGACTGGTTAATTACTGAAGGACTTCACATTCAAGTAATCTATCACAGTTGACTCACAACGTTTCACTATACACCATTTTGTGTTAAGACAAAAGGGTCGCTTGCATGTGCAGTTGATATTGCACCCTCCATAGAGCCCAAGCCACTTACTTAGATGCACTTCAGTGTGTCAATTGAAGGTCATAGGAAAGGTAGTGGCGTGACCCCTTTTCCTGTTTCTCATGAGCCAATATGACTGTGACGGCTCAGTTTATGGTCCCATCAGGCTATAGCGTTTTTTGCATTGTGCCTTCCTTTTATCATAGGCTATCAGTGGGGCAGGTTTAGGGCACACATGGAGGGATTACACACAGAATTTCTTCTCCAAGCAATAATGGGTATAGTAATTTTGTATTCTTGGTTAGTCACCTCTCCCCTCTCCAGTCGGTTCAAAACTCTGCTGCCCGTCTCGTCTTCCGCCAGGGTCGCTTTACTCATACTACCCCTCTCCTCAAGACCCTTCACTGGCTCCCTATCTGTTTTCGCATCCTGTTCAAACTTCTTCTACTAACCTATAAATGTACTCACTCTGCTGGTCCCCAGTATCTCTCCACACTCGCCCTTCCCTACACCCCTTCCCGTGCACTCCACTCCATGGATAAATCCTTCTTATCTGTTCCCTTCTCCACTACTGCCAACTCCAGACTTCGCGCCTTCTGTCTCGCTGCACCCTATGCCTGGAATAAACTTCCTGAGCCCGTACATCTTGCCCCATCCTTGGCCACCTTTAACTCTAGACTGAAAGCCCACCTCTTTAACATTGCTTTTGACTCGTAACCACTTGTAACCACTCGCCTCCACCTACCCTCCTCTCTTCCTTCCCGTTCACATTAATTGATTTGATTTGCTTACTTTATTTATTTTTTGTCTATTAGATTGTAAGCTCTTTGAGCAGGGACTGTCTTTCTTCTATGTTTGTGCAGTGCTGCGTACGCCTTGTAGCGCTATAGAAATGCTAAATAGTAGTAGTAGTAGTAGTAGTAGTAGAATAAGACATGGGCAAAACTACTATCCTATTGTTCTGGACAGTGCAAGTTGGGTCCTAATGGCATCGTAATGTATTGTCGGGTGGTCACAAGTTCTACTTTTGTCTGCCAGTTTTGAACTTCCTTGGCCACCATTGTAGATTTAACTGCCCACTATGCAGGTATGAGATGAGGTGCCCGTATCAGATGAGCATGACCCTTTGACTTTATGAAATGAGGAAGCTTTCTGCATCACAGGACAGCACTGCTCAGGTTTAAGATGCATTACAGATATCAAATCAAACGCTGCTCATGTTTAAGATGCAAATCAGGCGCTGCTTATGTTTAAGATATAATCAACTACAATTGTCAGATACTCTTCACATATTTGAAATGGCTTAATGGCTGGAATTATAGGTGCCAGCTTTGCCTGTAACACATATATGCAGGTCACAAGATAACAGGTGCACATACATGCGTACATACAGGATGCTGGTCCATGCATAAGTTCCTACTAGAGGGAATGCGCTCCTTATGCCGGAAGGCTCTGATGAGCCTCAGTAGAATATATGATGTCACGAGTGGGAGGGAGCCATGGAGACGGAGGCAAGTGTGAATTAAAACTGTTTGGTTTGAGCCACAGAAATGCACACCAATTATTACCACTGATTGGTTTGGGGCACAGAAAGGCCCACTGGTGAGATGTGGTGCCAGTTGTTTGTCATTTGTAACATTACATGTGTTGGCAGTCATGATGTGCTGCAAGAGACTCACATGGCAGCAGCCTAATAGGGGGAACGGAGTGAGTTAGATGCAGTAGTGTGCATAGTTTGGACAGATCAGTGCCATATCTAGCGAGGCTCTACCATGGAATTATTTGCAGTCCTGCCATAAGTGTCAGAGTGAATATGGCCACAGATAGAATGGATTATGGTGGGGGACCGCGACAAGCGAGGTTTCGCTGTCCCGGACTGTGGCGGTGGGTCCTAGCCAGAAAGAGTATACAGCACTATGTTTCAGACCAAAGCAAGGTCAAAGGTCAAGTGGTTGTTGTCCCATGCTAGCAGTGGCATGGATGATGTCTAAGATCAAGGGCAGTTCCCCTCTTGTATGGAGGGGGGCCAGTGCCAGGTTAGCAGATGATCAGCAGAGCTTACCTCAGACTTGGACGGAATGGGGAGGCTGAAGGCTTCAAGAAAGAGAGTCAACGGGTATGAGAGGGAATATGCTTTTATGGCAATCCCTTGAGCAAAACTGTGATGTTAACGCCTGGGCATGTCGGCAGTATATGCCCCAGGTGGAGCAAAAAGCTACAGCATGATTATGGCAGAAAGAGAGAGAACTGTGTGACTCAAAAAGGCTAGGCCACTTGCCTCAAATGCTCTAGATAGAAATTGAGTCATATATTTGATTGTTTATTACTGTAAAATGTATACATGATTGGAAATTGCTTGCTATTGAGAATAATTCATAGATATAAACTGTAGAATGCTGCGGCCACAATCGGATAACTGGTCAAGTGTGAGTATATATTGTGTATGGTCTGGACTGAAAGGAGAGTCTGAAGTGCCACCTGCCCGATTTGTAAATGCAAATATGCACATACATTTCAACTCCACCATAACCTCCTTCTATATTTTTTTTTAGTGTTTCCAAAAGTGGCCAATCCAGGTTACAAGTACCTGGCAAGATCCCAAAACAGTATAATACATTTTATGCTGCTTACTCTAGAAATAAGCAATGGATTTTCCCCAAGTCCATCTTAATAACTGCTTATGGACTCTTCTTTAGGAAGCTATCCAAACCTTTTTTAAACCACACTAAGCTAACTGCTTTTACTACATTCTCTGGCAATGAATTCCAAAGTTTAATTACATGCTGAGTGAAGAAATATTTTATCCAATTTGTTTTTAATGTACTACTTTGTAGCTTCATTGCATGCCCCCTAGTCCTAGTATTTTTGGAAAGAGTAAACAGGCCATTCATGTCTACCTGTTCCACTACACTCATTATTTTATAGACTTCTATCATATTTCCCCTCAGCCATCTTTTCTCCAAGCTGAAGAGCCCTAGCCGCTTTAACCTTTCCTCAGAGGGAAGATGTCCCATCCCCTTTATTATTTTTGTTGCCCTTCTCTATACCTTTTCTAATTTCAGTATATCTTTTTTGAGATGTGGTGACCAGAATTGCACACAGTATTCGAGGAGCAGTCGTACCATGGAGCAATAAAAGGCATTATAACATCCTCATTATTGTCTTCCATTTTTTTCCTAATAATACCTAACATTCGATTTGCTTTCTTAGCCACCGCTGTACACTCAGCAGAGGGTTTCAACGTATCACCAACGAAGACACATAGATCCCTTTCCTGATCGGTGACTCCTAATGTAGAGTATTGCATTGTGTAGCTATAGTTGGAGTTTCTCTTTCCCACATGCATCATTTTGCACTTGCTCGCAGTCTCCCAGTCTCGTAAGGTCCTCTTGTAATTTTTCACAATCCTCTTGTGATTTAACAACTTTGAATAAATCTGTGTTATCAGCAAATTTATAAATATGTTAAAAAGCAGCAGTCCCAGCACAAACCTCTGGAGAATCCCACTATTTTTCCTTCTGCATTGAGAATACTGACCATTTAAACCAACTGGTAAAGCTTCTACTTGGGGATAGTTTAAGCTGACTGTTTAGCTACACTATACTTTGCCTAGAACGGTACACTTGCAGTGCTTGGCAGTATATAAATAACCATACATAATAAAAACAAGAAAATAAACATACATAAATACAGCTAATAGGCAACTCATAAGTATTGCGTATGAGAAAAACCACTGAACATGTAACACAAGGCTGGATTGTATAAATTACGCTCAAAACTGGGTATCAGAAAACATTGGCGCTAAGCTTGATTCTATAAAGGGTGAACTTCCTTTATGAACTCACACTTAGAATCACTTGCTGCACCAAACCTTTAAGTGCCAGACTTATGCCTGCTGAAGCCTGGTGTAAATGCTGGTGCCCAAGTAGTGCGCACTGGCTTTTTGGAACACCCTGACATGGCCATGCCCCCTTTTGAAATATGTTCTTTGAGAGTTATGTACACTGCCTTATAAAATAGTGCACAACCAGATGTACACGCAAATTCCAATTAACTGCAATAATCGGTTGTTAGTACCCAGTTATTGATGATCTTGTTATTCAATCAACTTGCATACGCATATTGGGAGTGTGCCCAAATTTGAGTGTGCAAATCTGATCATCATATATAAAATCCAGGGGATAGTTCATACCCTCTTTCAAAAGAGTGCACACTCAATTTTTATGCTCCTGAGATTACAAAAATAGGCAAACAAAAATGAACATTCCTAGAAACAAGGACAAGCAAATGGTGGAGTAAAAACACACATAAAAGGGTGTGTGACTAAAAACAGCCTGTCTATTCACCCCTACTCTAGCGAAGATAATATTTAACCATCTCTCTGACTTCATGTGCAACTTTCTTTAAATTAGTCACCTTATTTTCTAACTCCTCTTACTCTCTTACCTATCTATATGTTCCATCTTTGCTTCTACGCCACACTGTCAATTAAGATGTTCTATTACATATTGTGTTGACATTGTAAGTAGTATACTATCCTGCTTATTTTCGAAAGGAGAAAAACCCCCATGTTCGGAAGATGGGTGTCCGTTTCCCGTGGGCGGCCAGATCGGTATAATCGAAAGCCAATTTTGGTCGTCTTCAACTGCATTCCGTCGCGGGAATGAATAAAGTTGACGGGGGCATGTCGGAGGTGTGGTGAAGGCAGGACTGGGGTGTAGTTATCGGCCAAGCAGAGATGGGCGCGCTCGGCTGATAATGGAAAAAAGAAAGGCGTTTTTAGCGAGAATTTAGGACACTTTTTTTGGACCCTTTTTTCTCACGAACAGGTCTCAAACAGTGCCCTAAATGACCAGATAACTACCGGAGGGAATCGGGAATCACCTCCCCTGACTCCCCCAGTGGTCACTAACCCCCTCCCACCAAAAAAAGCCCACTTGCAAAAACCTTATTTCCCAGTCTCTATGCCACCCTCAAATTCCATACCCACCTCCATGACAGCAGAATGTGTTCAATCCTCTCACAGCCTTTCCCTGGGTCAGATGTGGCTCTCGGGTGCACTGCAGGGTCATATCAGCATTGCATTGTGGTGGGTGTAGGGTATTGGGCTCCGTGATTTCACTAACTTGTGTTACAGTCTCACGATGTTGGTAGTTGGTAGGCTCTTCTCCCATGGTGCCTTTCCCCCTGCCTACTGGGTCAGAGTGTGCCCTGTTTTGTTTCCAGTAGCCCACGAGGTAGTGGCCATTTTTGTAAATCCGTTTTAGATCCCTTTCGTGTGTTAGCCACGTTACAGAACTTAGTTCTTACCTTGAATGTTGCTGAAAGAGGGCATTGTACACCATTCTGCCAGTTCTGAGCTACTGCTAATCTTAGTACCAGGGAGACTCATTGCCAGTGGGGCACAACCTCTGATCTGCAGTTAACTGTGAGTAAACGCGGTTATTCCAATAAAGGACGTTTTCAATGAGATTAGTCTTACAGTGTGAACTGCTGTGCCAATGTTATACAGCAGCAACAAGTCCTGTCCCTGGAGCAGTTTTGGTGGGTAATGCAGTGCACTTCAGGCAGGCGGACCCAGGCCCACCCCCCCCCCCCACCTGTACCACTTGTGGTGGTAAATAGAAGCCCTCTAACCCCCCCAAACCCACTGAACCCACATGTAGGTGCCCCCCTTCACCATTAAGTGCTATGGTAATGGTGTTGAGTTGTGGGGAGTGGGTTTTGGGGGGATTTGGGGGTCTCAGCACCCAAGGTAGAGGAGCTATGCACCTGGGAGGTAATTTAATGTTTTTCCTATTTTTTTAAAGTGCCCCCTAGGGTGCCCGGTTGGTGTCCTGGCATGTGAGGGGGGCCAGTGCACTACAAATCCTGGCCCCTCCCATGACCCAAAGCCTTGGATTTGGTCGTTTTTGAGCTGGGACGCTTTGGTTTTGATTATCGCTGAAAAACGAAAACGCCCAGCTCAAACAAACGCCCACATCTCAAAAAGGCCCACATCCAATGCATTTGCCTGGCACAAACCGTATGTTCGAAACTAAAGATAAACGTCCATCTTTTTCATAGTAACATAGTAACTTAGTAGATGACGGCAGAAAAAGACCTGCATGGTCCATCTAGTCTGCCCAAGATAAACTCATATCTTGAATTTGTACCTGTCTTTTTCAGGGCACAGACCGTATAAGTCTGCCCAGCAGTATTTCCCGCCTCCCAACCACCAGTCCCGTCTCCCATCACCGGCTCTGGTACAGACCGTATAAGTCTGCCCTCCCCTATCCTAGCCTCCCAACCACCAACCCCTCTTCCCCCCACCTGCTCCGCCACCCAATTTCGAAAATACAATTCGGCCCACCCCTTCACGGACCCGTTCTCGGAGATGGACGTTCTTACACATGAGCGTTTGCGTTCGATTATGCCCCTCCATGCCATATTTTGTAGTGTAATTTGATTATTTTTACTGCTATAATTGTCTATTGCTCATGTTTGATTTATTCTTACTGTACACCACCTTGAGTGAATTCCTTCAAAAGGGTGGTAAATAAATCCTAATAAATAAAAAAATAGAATTAATAAACTAAAATTATCTGAAACGGTCACCATGTTTTGGCTACAAAACCTGCATCAGGAATCAATAAAAGCTTTGGCTGATAACGAAACCCTCACTGTTAATCAGTGAGGGTGATAACATTGGCTGAGAGAGAAGCAGCCAAGTTAGATTGATGAGGGGTGGGGGGGAGGGGAAAGAGAGGGTAGTGGGGTGAATTAATTGGAGGCTGGCAGGGCAGCAACAAAGGGAAAGAAAAGGGGATTGGTTGAGGGAAAAGGAATTGGATTGGTTAGGAAGAAAAGGACAGGATAGGAGGAATTTGGCGCTGAAAAGGATAGTTAGTTAGGTAGGAGAGGGGGAGGGTGGTTGAAAGGTAGTTGAAGGATGTTTTAAAAGGTTTTCAAAGAAAAACGGCAGAAATTTGTTCTTACCTGAGAGGGGAAAGTGAGAGACTTGGTATTTTCATTGTGGAGCGATTCGCGACGCCACTTCCGGTTTTTTCAATGAGGTGAAGTAAACGGAGGAATAGGGGAGGAGGTGTGTGGAAGCAGATTGTGTTGGTGGTGTTTTTTGGGGTGGGGGCGGCGAAACGAGGGGCGGAATTGTTTTTTAAGAGCGGGGGGAGCGGCTGCGTGAGCGATGTATTAGCGTCGGCACTTTGAGGAGCGGCTATCGCGTCACTTCCGGTTTCGCGGAGGTGAGGGGGGAAGAAAAACGGAGAACAGTGGGGGGGGGGTGTTTGAAGTTTGGCGGTGAATTTGGTGAGGGAAAGTGGGGTTGGAAGTTTGTTACAGTTGGGGGGAGAGGCGGAGGAGCGCAGCGGGTTGGTGAGAGGCACTTCCGGTTTCGCGGAGGTGCTGGATATACTGGAAGAAGTTAAAGGGTTTGGAACTGTCATTGGGGTGTTTTACAGTGTGGGGGAGTGGCAGTGTGAAACTTGAGGTGAATTGGGAGAAGGTTTGGGAGAAGGTTTATTGGGGGGGCTGAAAGGGTTGGAGAAGTATTATAATTGGGTGAGGAATCTGGGAATTGGTGAGGTGTTAAGGGTGGGTTTATCAAGGGAATGGTTGAACTGTTGGGTTGTGTTGTGTGAGGGAAATTGGGGATATATTAGGATAATTATAGTGGGTGTTTGGTTGGGGATTTTGACTGGGGTGTTTTAGGAGTGAGTGGTGTGGAAAATTTATATTTATTATTATAAAAAAAAAAAAAAAAAAAAACAACAACAGTGTGGATGGGGCCAAAGAAGAGTGGGAAAAGTGGGGGTAAGGTGAGTGCCAAGAAAAAGCATGGCATGAGTATGGCTGACGGGGGGATAGCAGGGAGGGGGGTGGTAAATATGGGGGGCTTGGTGTATGGGGCAGAGGGTGTGAGCAGTAGACATGGTGTTGAAATGGGGTGTCAGGTGGGATTGCACATGGAGCAGGAGATGGGTGAAAGGGTGGAAGTTGGTGCTACAACTGGTGACATGGCACATGGCATGCAGAGGCGAGTTGATGTTCCGGTGCTGAATGTTGCTGTGGAAGATCCATTGGAGGGGCCTTCCTCTGGGAGAGCAACGGGTGAGTTGGTGGCAATGGGTGTAATGGAATGTAACAGGGTGTTGGAGGGGAGAGAAGTGCGGGAGGGTGCGAGAGAGCGGAGTAGTCGGGGAAAAGAGATGACAGGAAAAGGTTTGAGGAAGAGGTTACGGAATAAAAAATTTTTGCGTAATTTGTGTCACGTTGTAAGGAGGTTGGATAGGGAAAAAAGGGGGAAGAGGGGTGGGAAAGGAGACCCGATGCAGGTTTGGGAGTCTTCAGATTCTTGGGATTCATCAGGGTCTTCGTCATCTTCTTCGGATGAAGTGGATGTGGTTGGGGGGAATGTGGTCATGGGGATGGGGGATAATCCTATGGCAGGTACAGTTATGGGTTCCCGGCTGGGGCATACAATATGTAATATTGCACCTTTAGACTGTTATATAACGTTGAAGTGGAAACAGAGAATTTTAAAAGGGAAATATGTAGATTTATTTGCTCTGTTAGCACGAGATAGGGAGGGTAGTGCGGGGAAGGATGGGGGTAAAGAGGATGGAAAGAAGAAAAGAGGGAGAGTACCAAAGACGATTATGAATTGGATGTTAAGCTTTCATGTATTTGCCAGTGTTTTGGGAGCTCAAAAACCTGCTCTTTACCCGGGCTTATGAAGTTATTGTGATTTAATTTTGAGAGCTTATAAAATGTATGGCGGTTGGGCCTGGGTGAATTATGATGAGCAGTTTAGGCGGAGTTTGGCAAAGGATAAATCTGAGAATTGGGGTGTCCGAGATGTCGATTTGTGGATTGCTAATTTTACACCTGCTGTTAACCCCCCCTTTCGTGTGGGAGCCTCTGCCGGATTGCCCGGGTATGGTAGTGGCTCAATCGGAAATACCGGGGGGGTTGGCATGGGTCGAACAGGAGGTGTTTGGATGGGAGGAGGAGGAACTTTGGGGACAAGTGGATTGGTGGGAAAAGGAAGTTCCCCCGGGAACGCGTGTTTCCAATTTAATGCAGGTCGATGTAATAGGCCGGCTTGCAGATTCAGGCACTGTTGCAGTGTCTGTCAAGGATTCCATCCGGTATTTAAATGCCCAAGAGGAGGGTTGGGCGGTCGGGGAAGGTCGGGGCGTGGAGGAACTTCAAGTGGCCCCGGTTTGGGCTGGCAAGGCCCCTTCTCCTATTAACATATCTGCTTTACAAAATTGGTTGGGTCGGTATCCGTGTGGTGGGGATGCGTATTTGTTGTGGATCGGTTTTGCAGAGGGTTTTCCGATCCCGTTTGAAGGACCGGTGTTGGATCATAAGTGTAAGAATGCTGTATCTGTGATTCAGCATGCGGAGGTGGTTAGGAAGAAGTTGAGGAAGGAATTGAGGCTTGGGCGGATAGCTGGTCCGTTTGTTGACCCACCAATTGTAAACTTAGTTGTATCTCCATTGGGTGTGATACCGAAAAAAGAACCGGGTACATATCGGTTGATTCATAATTTGTCGTACCCAGAAGGTGGTGGTGTGAATAGTTTTATTGATCCAGAGTTGTGTTCTGTGGGATATGCAAGTTTTGAGCAGGCTGTGGATCTGTTGAGGAAATTGGGAAAAGGTGCATTACTGGGAAAAGCTGATATTGAGGCAGCATTCCGTTTATTACCGGTGCACCCTTCAGCATTTAGGTTGTTAGGATTCCAATTTGAGGGAAAATTTTATTTTGATAAATGTATGCCAATGGGGTGTTCAATTTCTTGTACTTATTTTGAAGCATTTGCGACATTTTTACATTGGGTAGTAGAACAAGTTAGTGGTTGGGATTCTATAGTGCATTATTTGGACGATTTTCTATTTGGAGGTCCAGAGAATTCGTTACAGTGTGCTGCCTTGATGTCGGCGTTTCGAACTGTGGCGATGGAGTTAGGTGTTCCTTTGGCTTTGGAAAAAAGTGAAGGACCTGTTACTGCATTGGTGTTTTTGGGGATAGAGTTAGATTCTGTGAAGATGGAGTCTAGACTGCCTAGAGTGAAGATTGAGGCTTTGCGTCAGGAGATTGATAGAGTGTGCACCAAGAAAAAGGTGACATTGAAGGAAATTCAGTCGTTGCTGGGTCATTTTAATTTTGCAACGCGGGTGATCCCTATGGGAAGAGTCTTTTCAAGACGGTTAGCATTGCTAACGGTAGGTTTGCGGAGGAGGCACTTTCGAGTGCGTTTAACAGAGGCAGTACGAGCAGATTTGCAGGTCTGGAGGACATTTTTGTCAGTGTTTAATGGCATTTGTGTGTGGCAAGAGGTATTGGTGTCCAATGTGGATTTGCAATTATTCACCGATGCGTCAGGAGAGATTGGTTTTGGTATTTATTTTGGAGGTGCATGGTGTGCAGAGGAGTGGCCTCAATGGTGGAAAGAGATGGGTTTGTGTAGGAACATAGCTTTGTTGGAATTATTTCCAATTTGGGTGGCTTTGTTCCTATGGGAAAGAAGGTTGTGTAATAAGAGGATTGCATTTTATTCTGATAATATGTCAGTTGTTTGGGCAATCAATAAACAGTATTCGCGGTGTCCAATGTTAGTAGAGCTGTTGCGATTAATTGTGCTGAAATGTTTGCAGTTAAATGTATGGCTAACAGCTAGACATGTGCCTGGAGTTTGTAATGAGATTGCTGATGCCTTGTCTCGTTTGCAGTTACATCGTTTCAGAGTTTTGGCCCCATCAGCAGATTGGGAGCCTACAAGGATATCCGAAGATTTGTGGGTCAATTTTCAGGAGATTGTGAGGCGCTGTTGATGAGAGCATTAGCTCAGAATACTTGGAAGGCTTATGGAGTTGGATGGCGGCGATTCTTAACCTTCCTAGAAGATAAAGATTGGGACTTGGTTTTTCCGATTGGTGAGGAGAGAGTGGTCCGACTTATTGCTTTTGCAGTGGAGAAAAAATGGTCGTTTGGGATGGTGTCCCAGATGATGGCTGCAATAGCATTTGTGTCAAAATTGCTGGGTTGGGCAGATCCAGCTGGGACATATTTGATTCGTAAGTTATTGTGTGGTTTTTCTAGAGATCAAGGAAAATCACGGATAGAAAAGGTGAGACGGCCTCTTTTTTATGCACAAGTAGTGCAGTTGTGTCAGGTGTTACCAAAGATTTGTTTTACGGCCTATGAGACACTGCTATTTCAGGTGGCTTTTGTGGTGGCATTCTTTGCAGCTTGCAGGATTGGGGAATTGGTAGTTTCCTCGAAGCAAGCGCGGGAGGATGAGGGTTTGAAGAGAGGGGAGGTGATGGTGGAAAAGGGGGTTTTGCGTTTATATTTGCGCAAATCAAAAACTGATCAGGAGGGAAAAGGCACGTGGATTACTCTGCGTGCGGTTAAGAGTTTGGAATTTTGTCCAGTTCAATGTGCAGTGGTTTATAATGGGGTAAGGCCGGCTGGTGGGGAAGTGTGGTTGGTGCATAAGAATGGAATGCCTTTGACTAGGTACCAATTTGCAGCGGTGCTGAAAAAAGGCTTAAGGTTGATGGGTTTGGAGCCCAAGGATTATGGCACACATTCGTTTCGAATTGGTGCGGCTTCAAATGCAGCCCAGGAAGGGGGTTCGGTAGAGTTAATTCAGCGTGTGGGGAGATGGCGTTCGAACAGATATAAAGGATATATTCGGGAAAGGAAATTGAATATGTCACATTAAATTGTTCCAGTTTCTTTTGCAGATTTATTGCCTCCGGACATATGTGTGTGGATTTGTGGCCATTCATTTGTCTTTTGGGCACACAAGCATGCTCGAGAATCCAAGTGGGGAGCCAACCTGGGACTGGTGGAATATGGTATTCGAATCCGCTGGTTGGCCATTCGAGGAATGACATGGAAGCAACTTCTACCGGCCTTACTGCAAGCTCGGAGATTTTCATCACCAGTTTTGATATGTATTCATTTGGGGGGTAATGATCTATGTCATGTTAAAGGAGTTGATTTAATTCGTTTAATGAAAACAGAATTATTGGAGGTGATGGGTTATTTTCCAGAGGCTATAATTGTTTGGTCACACATTATTCCAAGAAGAGTGGAAAGGGGCAATTAATCCAAAAGGTATTGAGCGCTTGAGGCATAGGGTGAATGGGGAAGTGTCTAAATTTATGGGGAGAATAGGGGGTTTGGTCCTAGGGCATGAGTTGATTTCTTCGGATTGTGCAGGTCTTTATAGGTCGGATGGAGTTCATCTGTCTGATATTGGGATTGATATCTTTTTAAGTACAATCCAAGATTTGTTGGAGGATTGTTTAGCGAAAAATTTGGCGGCAGCTTGTTTTGTGGGGAGTGGTGACAAGATATAGTCTGTCACCGCTTGTGGCCTGGATGAAGGGTGCTACAGGCACCAGAAGCGGTTAAAATGAATATTGGGAAAGTTATGAAATGGAAAAGAACTCATGGGCGGAACCGCCATGAGTGAGATGTGGCTTGACGGCACCGTAAGTCACATGGGGGGATGGGGGTAAGGTGGGGAAGGTAAGCCAGTTTCGTGACCGAATGGCTTAACAGTATTAAACCGCTATATGAATTTAACCGAGATATTGATTGACATGTTACTAAGTGGTTGTTAAGTGAATTGAGTTATTTATGATTATTTGGAAATAAAGCTGCAGCCAAATTTTATTCCAAAAAGAAAATGTTGTTTGGTATTATTTATAATTAAGCATTTATTAAGGCTGGCTGAGGTGCGAATGTCAATGTTAGGAAACCCTCACTGTTAATCAGTGAGGGTGATAACATTGGCTGAGAGAGAAGCAGCCAAGTTAGATTGATGAGGGGTGGGGGGGAGGGGAAAGAGAGGGTAGTGGGGTGAATTAATTGGAGGCTGGCAGGGCAGCAACAAAGGGAAAGAAAAGGGGATTGGTTGAGGGAAAAGGAATTGGATTGGTTAGGAAGAAAAGGACAGGATAGGAGGAATTTGGCGCTGAAAAGGATAGTTAGTTAGGTAGGAGAGGGGGAGGGTGGTTGAAAGGTAGTTGAAGGACCCGTCCCGGCCCACCCTGTTTTTTGGTGGGAGATGGGAATTTTGGGGGTTGAATTTTGGAGAAGTTTGGGAGGGGCATGGGGGAGTGGGGGGTAGTATTTGGGAGGATCGGTAGCAGCTTTTAATAAGAAAGGGGGTGCCTGGATGAAGGGTGCTACAGGCACCAGAAGCGGTTAAAATGAATATTGGGAAAGTTATGAAATGGAAAAGAACTCATGGGCGGAACCGCCATGAGTGAGATGTGGCTTGACGGCACCGTAAGTCACATGGGGGGATGGGGTAAGGTGGGGAAGGTAAGCCAGTTTCGTGACCGAATGGCTTAACAGTATTAAACCGCTATATGAATTTAACCGAGATATTGATTGACATGTTACTAAGTGGTTGTTAAGTGAATTGAGTTATTTATGATTATTTGGAAATAAAGCTGCAGCCAAATTTTATTCCAAAAAGAAAATGTTGTTTGGTATTATTTATAATTAAGCATTTATTAAGGCTGGCTGAGGTGCGAATGTCAATGTTATGTAAACATGAAACATTACATATATGAAAACCACGGAGCAAACAACTGTGTGCAGTAATATCACTGCAACAAAGCCACCTTCAAAAGCACTGAACAAATTATATAACAAATCAAACGGTTCTCTTGTCATGGAAGACAAAAATGAAAGTTAAGAACTTCTTAACTTTTACTTTTGTCTTCTGTGACAAGAGGATCCTGACATAGGCTTTTTAGCTGAAATACTGTGAGGGGCATAATCGAACAGGGATGGCCATTTCTAAGGGCGCCCATCTCTAAGGACGTTCCAGCAAAGGGGCGGGGAAACTCGTATTATCGAAACAAGATGGGCGTCCATCTTTCATTTCGATAATACGGTCGGGGACGCCCAAATTCCAACATTTAGGTTGACCTTAGCGATAATGGAAACCGAGGATGCCCATCTCAGAAACGACCAGATCCAAGCCATTTGGTCATGGGAAGAGCCAGCATTCATAGTGCACTGGTCCCCCTCACATGCCATGACACCAACTGGGCACCCTAGGGGGCACTGCAGTGGACTTCACAAATTGTTCCCAGGTGCATAGCTCCCTTACCTTGGGTGCTGAGCCCCCCAACACCCACTCCCCACAACTGTACAACACTACCATAGCCCTAAGGGGTGAAGGGGGGCACCTATATGTGGGTACAGTGGGTTTCGGGTGGGTTTTGAAGGTCTCCCATTTACCACCACAAGTGTAACAGGTGAGGGGGGATGGGCCTGGATCTGCCTTGCTGAAATGCACTGCACCAACTAAAACTGCTCCACGGACCTGCATACTGCTCTCAGGGAGCTGGGTATGACATTTGAGGCTGGCATAGAGGCTGGCAAAAAACCCAAAAATTAAGTGTTTTTTTTAGGGTGGGAGGGGGTTGGTGACCACTGGAGGAGTAAGGGGAGGTCATCCTCGATTCCCTCCGGCGGTCATCTGGTTAGTTTGGGCACCTTTTTGAGGCTTGGTCATGAAACAAAATGAACCAAGTAAAGTCGGCCAAGTGCTCGTCAGGGACACCCTTCTTTTTTCCATTATCGGCCGAGGACGCCCATCTCTTAAGCACGCCCCGGTCCCACCTTCGCTATGCTTCCGACACGCCCCCGGGAACTTTGATCATCCCTACATCAGAAAGCAGTTGAGGGCGCCCAAAATCGGCTTTTGATTATGCTGATTTGGGCGACCTTGGGAGAAGGATGCCCATCTCCCGATTTGTGTTGGAAGATAGGCGCCCTTCTCTTTCGAAAATAAGCCCTTTGCTTGTCCTTGGTATTTTTTGTGGAAATTTGGACTTCTCTTTTCTTTTTTTGTCATTCTTAGAAACAACATGGCCACGTTTTGCCCTCAGGTTGCCTCGAGGTAAAAACTGAAAGGGGATTGTAATAAAGCATTCCCCTAAAAGTTAACTTATAAAAACACTTTGCACACTTCTGCTAAAACAGATACAAGTAATGCGAGTTAGTGTGAGAAGTGTTCAATGTGTGAAGTGTTTTTATAAGTTAACTTTTAGAGGAATGCTTTGTTATAATCCCCTTTAAGTTTTTACCCCTGACATAGCCTGAGGGCGAAACGTGGCTATGTCTGGTTACTGTTTTAATAAACCATTTCTCTTTTATTTTATTTTATTTGATCTGCTTTCTTTTATACTTGTATCTGAGCAGGCAGATCGGTGCCTCTTGTTTTTTTTTTTTGTAGAAACAACATGGGAAATGACACAAAACAAAATCTGTCTGACTGACCATCCCTATCACCAGTTTGTCAACGCATCTTCAATTTCTTCAACCCTACATGAATAGCATGAACGTCAAAAAGGTAAGATGAAATGAAAAGAAAGATTCTGGGGAAAAGGAAAGAATGATAAAGGAGAGAGGGAGAATTATAGAGACTATTCCATCAAAGAGAACATAGAATCCATGTTTTATTAAGATGAAAGAACCAGGCACACCCATTAAAGGGGGGCCGACCACAACCGGGCTGAAGGCCAGCAAAGACAGAAGTGTGGGGGAGGGTACAGGGAGGGCCTAGCTAGAGAGCAGAGGTAGTAGTGGGAGGGAAACAAGGGGTAGCAAGGGGAGGGGGCAGGAAAAAAGGGGAGGAGCAAGGGAGGAGGAGAGAGGAATTTGAACTGCACAGGAAGTCCTTTTGAATTTGGAAGCAGGAGAAGAGCAACCCTGGGCAGCAGCTCTTGAAATTTTTACAGGCACATGTTTTGTGTCTGCCCTGGGCAGAGCTTGTGCAGAGTACAGCCAAAGAAGCTCTTACAGCAGAGCACGATATTCCAGCAAATTGAGAACAAATTTTACGGTATGTAGACATTTAAAACTTTGTGCAAGGCATTTTAGCTTTCTCCTGCCAACCCCCATTTAGTTTTTCCAGGATGGCCGGCCATCTCAGGTTAGCTGCCTATCTCACGGCATTACGTGCACTAGGCTAGAGTCCCACATACGCTGCCCATGGCGCATGGCAGATGGGTTTGCCACAGCGCGGTTGCCATTTTTGGCCGGCCATGCAGTGCTCACAATCTGCAGTGCATAGCACGGCACTGAGGCACGACTAGGAAGACCTTGTGCACAGTACTGAACCGAGGCGCAAACTATCTCAGGGAGACGAAAACACCTTTAATGGTACGTCATTTTTGCTCTTCTCCTGCCTCAGCGGCACACCGCACGTTAAGATGCGGTGATGGCCGGCCACTAATAATTGGCTGACAGTTACGCACTATACAGCAACGGACCTTCGAGCCCCGTTGTGGCTGGCCACGCCGTGTTATCTAATTTGAAAAATAAATGCGGTATAAGCCGTCCATGCCATTACGGCGACGGACCTTAAGCCCCGTTATGGCCGGCCACACCAGATTTTCGATGTAATGCGGCAAAAATGAGTGCAGTATAAATCGCTCATGCTGTATAAGCCGCCCAGGCCACGCAGAGCTATACAAGCCCCATTGTGGTCTGCCATGCCGTGTTATCTAATTCGGTAAAATTTAGTGCGGTATAAGTTGCCCATGTTGTATAAGCTGCCCATGTCACGCAGCACTACGGCCATGCTGTGTTTTCTACTCGGTCGACTACGCTTCATCCTAAACGTTACTTACCGGCGCCATGTCTGTATGATTGGTCTGCCATGCGATATTTGAGATGCGGGATTTTGCAGAAACGTCCACATTGCGATCCTCGCTAGTCAGGGTCTTCTCTTGCGGGCCACTTAGGGGGAGTCCCAAATTGGCAGGACATGCGCTTCGCTACGCGTTGTAATTGCCCACCCATACAGTCAGCCATTAACCTACAGAGGCACGTACGGCAGCGGTGAATTTCGATAGGGTGGCCATTTGCATGAGTGCCGATTGTAAAAACGGTGGCCACTTTCAATACACCGCCCATTCTGACTAGCAGTAAAATTTGGAAAAGGCAGCCAGTTTTATGGCACTAAAATACACTAGAATGGACATTCCAAATACAAATTTAACCGCAGCGGCCACCTTGGATACCGCACGCATTTGTGTCTTTGACACACGGCATAGACTGGAACAATTGATATCATACCGTGTGGTGCCAGCATAGCGGGACACAGTACTTAGGGGCATCAGACAAACATATCGGTTACAGTATGCTACTCTCAGCTGCCGTTAGGACCAGGTCCACGGGGGGAAGGGTTGGTACAACAGTGTTAGTCCTAGAGGGCCATGTGCACTTAGCGGCCATTTTGACTAGAGCGGCCACATGGACTAAAGCAGCTAATTTGAAAACGGTGGCCATTTTGATAGAAGGACCACCAGTCTTACTGATTTATCTGCCGGATTTACAGGGGCCTGGCCATTTTAATTTTAGCGGCCCATTTTGCATACGGCAGCCGTTTTGACTACCAGGCCAAATTTGAATGTAACAGCCATCGCCCGTGGGGCTTTAGGCCAGCCATTTAAGGAAGGGCGCACTGCGCAGACAGCACGCAGTCGGATATGTAGCTGTGAGCAAGGAGGGTACAGTTTACACAGGCACCATAGGATGCACGCAGCGATTGGGGAAGCCGGCGTCACCACAATCAGTTATTATGAGGTCATTTTGCTTTAAATTGTCTATTCTTTTAGTCTCTCCATTGCAGTAATGTCATTGTAGTGTGCGAAGGAGACATATGCACCAGCAAGGCCAGCCAAGCGGCCCACCAAAACTCCGCCAGCTAAGACGCGGAGTGCTGTGGCCCCAGACCTAGAAGTCACAGTGGACCTACACCACAAGCACAGACGGTGCGGGGGCCTGCAAGGGAGGTAGCAGCACCGCAGACTCCACCTCCATAGCTGCGGGGCTACCGCCAGTACCGGCAAGGGGTAAGTCTAATGACAGCACCACACTCCTTCCAGCGCAGACGCATGACATAACTAGATATGCAGTATGGGACGATAAGAACAGGTAACGGAGCCCAATATGGCAGGACAGAATGCGGTTGTGGCACCGGTCGGTGCACAGGGGACCAGTCAGGATGTGGGAGTACTTAATCACAGGAGCAATGCATTAGGTACCGTTCTCACAATACAGGTGGATCGATATCTTCTCCCTCCTTGTGTGGGAGTTGCATGAGGAGGGTACCGTAGGCAGGGATAGCGTAACAGATAAGAAGCCCAAGATATTCGGGTCCTTCATGGGCTGGTCGGAGGCTGTTCACATACTTAGGACACTCAGCTGTTCACATACTCAGGACACTCACTATAGTGAAGGAAACGGAAAGGGGCCCGGACTTGGTGTGGGATATGGAATATAATTTTAAAAGCGCATGAGATATTTAGGGGACGGGCATGGCTTAACTAAGATATTAAATTTACAAGAAAGCAGTGCAGACAATCCATTCATATCGGGTCAGCACCAGTGGTAGTCCTGTCAGGCAATGCCGTCAGGACAAAGGCAGGACGGAGGCAGCGGACATTGCACCTAGCACCCGACACGCCCGTGCGGGCAGGCATGCTGCAGGGCAAGGCAGGCTCCCCAGAGACAGGGAACAGCAATCTAGTAACACGGGACAGGGTACTGAGGGAGCTAGCGCTCCCCCCATCAAGCTTATGAGACAGGAGAAAGCAACCTATTAACTCAGGACAGGGTCCGGAAGCCATCAAGCTTCAAGGTTAGCCCGTTACCCTGACAGAACGGGTGCATCACCACAGGTTTCCAATCAGGTTGCATGATTCCATATTAGAGGACAACACCACAGTGACAACACTACCCCAACAATGCATCCTCGATTCACATGCATCGACAGATAGCTGCAGGCAAGATTACCAAAGAACTATTGCTAGGCTGCATAGCGGGGCTGTTTGAGGACCCGCCCTTCAAGGCAACAACAGTGTCTCCGCTAGGCATAATACCAAGGAAGGAGCTGGGGAAAGGTAGGCCCAGTCGTAATTTGTCCCGCCACATAGGAACATCAGTAAATGACTACATTGACCATAGCAGCTGTACAGTACAATATGCATCTGTAGACAATGCCATTCAAATAATTCGGCGGCAAGGCAACTAGGCACATTGGGCTAAGGTGGACGGAGATTCGGCTTTTCGCACCTTGCCTTTACACCCACAGCCCTTTCCCTTGTTAGGTGTCAGGTTCCAGGAGAGGTTTTATTGCGATAAATATGTCCCCATGTGTGGCCACATCTAGTGCGCATACTTCAAAGAGCTTAGCATGTTTGTGCACGGGGTAGTGGAGCAACTAGCCCCCGCTAGGTCTCTGGTCCTCATCTGGAGGACTTCCTGTTCAAAGACCGGGAATCACAAGAGTGGACGGATGTGTTACAGGTCTTTATCCACTTGGCACAGAAATTGGACAACCCATTAGCCGTTGAAAAAACAGTAGACCCACGGCGAATCCTTACATTATAGGTATTGAATTGGAACTAGATGTTCCAGACTGCCGGCTGACAAAATTGATAAGCTTGCCAGAGCGGCGAATACGAGGTGGCACTGTAAAAAAGCAAGGCTGAAGCAGGTACAGGAACTCCTGGGTCCAGTAGGCTTCGCAATAAGGGTGATTCCCAATAGCTTTAGCAACATCGGGAACAAACAAAGCGCATTTTCATCTCAGACGTACACAGGACATCAAGCGAGATTTAGCAGGTTCTTGGCCCATGGGATTTCATTTTGGCACGATTCACCCACTCTCACGGAAACCCTGCATTTTCTTTACAGATGCGGCAGATTTACTTCCAGGGAGCGTGGTGCGCAGCAAGCTCGGGTTTCAGCAGGGACCACGTAGGATATCATGTTTCCTGGGGGGACCTGGCATATCTCACAAGTTAAGTGTAATTCCCTCAGACAATATGGCAGTAGTTGTCCGCCATGCACTTCCCACAAGTTATGTGTGCAGACAGATAGTTCCACAGTGATTACAGCTAAACATATACCAGGCAGGGAGAATGGTTATAGTGGATGCTCTTTCTCGTTTTTAGAGCGCAGACCCGGAAATGGGACCCGATGCTGCGATAGTTAACAGATATCTCGCGGACAAGATACACAACCGCACATATAGTCAACACTTAGAAGAGAAGGGTGGTACTGATATATTCCCGGCCCCCGGCATGTATGAAGGGAATTAGCAGAAACCAGGTCTCAATCATGTTCGCAGCCATCAGTTTTCTCGCCAAAGCGGTGGCTGTCCAAAATCCATCTAGGTCATTTGTTGTCACGAGACTGATGAAAGGATGGGGCAGGCCGGGAGTTCCCTACCCAGGTAAAAGAAAACCCAGTACCGGCAGGGAAATGGGCCGTCTCTTTGCATCATTAGAGGAGATAAGTGACACTGAGTTTGAGGGCCGTCGAGTCAAATGCGCATTCTCATTAGCTTTGCATGGTGCTCTGCGAGTCAGTGAGTTGGTGGCTACGTACAAGCATGCCCACCATGGCATGTCCCTCTTAATACGTGATGCGGCCATTACAGCCGCGGCAACTGACCTACTTATTCACAAATCAAAATGGATCGGAACGGACATGCCCTGTCCTGAACCTTTAAGCCGACTTAAAACAAAGACCAAAGACCAGCTTGCTGATTCATACACTATGTACAGTACCCACTCATTTAGGATTAGGGCAGCTACGGCAGTGGCAGCGCTAGGAGTGTCCATAGAGGCCATCAAAAGACTGGGCCGATGGCGACCTAATGTATATAAGCGCTACATCAGACCCATCTAGTGTATACAAGCGGTACATTGGACCCATTAAGGCATCCACAGCAAAGTGATAATGGTTGCTTGCACTGTGCTAACATGTTGCTTCCCATTATATTCTGTTACAGGTATCCATATCCAGAGTGAGCTGCAGCGGATTTGGATATGCGGTCACTCATCACTTGTATGTACATTGGGCACAGGGAAAGGCGGTGGGCGCATAGAAGGGCAGCAGTGAGACCGAACAGTGAGAGCCTGGGTTGTCAGAGCGATAGAGGAGCCAGGGCGATAGAGTAGCCATAACAGGGTATAGGTAAGGGAGGGAGGCTTCAGGCATTCTTGTGTGCATTAAAAGTCATACGATCCCACATGACTTGCGAATAGATACAAGCCATAGCGTTAGGGCATGACCGCAGCCAGGAGGGGTGGGGGACCACGGCAAACGAGGTGTCGTTGCCGTGGCCTGTGGCGTTAGACTACAATGTTTACGCACAGCCAGCAATGGGTACACAGCAGCTTGACACATAACAGTTACAAGTTTGGGGTAACTACTGCTGCAGAAAGAGTTGTGTGGAAAATTATCAAGTTGATGCAAATGGTAGGCTTGCATGTGAGCAGCCTTGTTATAAGGAAACAACGTGTATACAGCTTGTCTCCTGGCTTGGGCGGCCGGGAGGCCTAGAACGTCATTTTGTAAATGTGGTAGGTGCCTCCTTCAACGGGAAACAACGTGTATACAGCTTGTCTCCTGGCTTGGGCGGCCGGGAGGCCTAGAACGTCATTTTGTAAATGTGGTAGGTGCCTCCTTCAACGGGAGACACCAAGTGACATCGGGTGCTTGGAAAACAGCACAGGGGGCCACAGGGGCTTGGTACGGCTTGGCCTGTGGCCCAGAATATGCAACTACGTGTAGAAGCTGTGTACCCGGGTAGAAATGCATGCTGGCATAATGATTAGTAGAAGATGTAATGTAATTTGTTTAAGTTGTAACAATTTTGATGTTCCTGGCTGCGGCCAAAATAAATCCAATTCTATCGAAGATACGGCTTGTAGTGTGGTATTGAAGGGGGCGGGGGTTGATACGTCTGAGTGTGTGCCGAATGCCCGAGTTGAGAACCAGGCACACCCATTAAAGGGGGGCCGACCACAACCGGGCTGAAGGCCAGCAAAGACAGAAGTGTGGGGAGGGTACAGGGAGGGCCTAGCTAGAGAGCAGAGGTAGTAGTGGGAGGGAAACAAGGGGTAGCAAGGGGAGGGGGCAGGAAAAAAGGGGAGGAGCAAGGGAGGAGGAGAGAGGAATTTGAACTGCACAGGAAGTCCTTTTGAATTTGGAAGCAGGAGAAGAGCAACGCCCACCCGCCCACCCACTTGAGAGGCAAGATTTGTCGCAGCGAGGCGTTAGACTACAATGTTTACGCACAGCCAGCAATGGGTACACAGCAGCTTGACACATAACAGTTACAAGTTTGGGGTAACTACTGCTGCAGAAAGAGTTGTGTGGAAAATTATCAAGTTGATGCAAATGGTAGGCTTGCATGTGAGCAGCCTTGTTATAAGGAAACAACGTGTATACAGCTTGTCTCCTGGCTTGGGCGGCCGGGAGGCCTAGAACGTCATTTTGTAAATGTGGTAGGTGCCTCCTTCAACGGGAAACAACGTGTATACAGCTTGTCTCCTGGCTTGGGCGGCCGGGAGGCCTAGAACGTCATTTTGTAAATGTGGTAGGTGCCTCCTTCAACGGGAGACACCAAGTGACATCGGGTGCTTGGAAAACAGCACAGGGGGCCACAGGGGCTTGGTACGGCTTGGCCTGTGGCCCAGAATATGCAACTACGTGTAGAAGCTGTGTACCCGGGTAGAAATGCATGCTGGCATAATGATTAGTAGAAGATGTAATGTAATTTGTTTAAGTTGTAACAATTTTGATGTTCCTGGCTGCGGCCAAAATAAATCCAATTCTATCGAAGATACGGCTTGTAGTGTGGTATTGAAGGGGGCGGGGGTTGATACGTCTGAGTGTGTGCCGAATGCCCGAGTTGTGTACATAGACAAAATCTTTTTGATTCATTGTTGGAAGAATTGGCTTTTATCCTGAGGTTTGTTGATTTATTCAGTTAATTTCACACATTTGTTCCAATACAAATTTGTAATGTATGTCAGATATTTTCAACACATGCAAATCGATTGGAAATAGCATGCTATGTTATACTGTATACTAATATTTGAATTTTTACTGTTTCAATTGAATATTGTTCAGGATATTTTTGCTGTACATAGCCTTTGTGAATTTCTTCAAAAAAGGAGAACATAAATCCTAATAAATAGATAAATATTTATAGGTTAACATGTTAAACTGAATTTACGTGCACTAAGTTTTTAAGGTGTGCTACCTAATCGTATGTGAGCTAATGAAAACACCTTCCTACTTCTTAAGAATAAATTTGTACCACATTCCATTTTAAAATGTCATCAGTTAACTGTCTATCATCAAAAAGATGAAAATCTTTACTATGTTCCCATTCAGCACAAATGGCAACAGGGAAAGGACTTTTTACCAGAATTCAGTGCATGAAGGTGAAGTATATCAGTAACCAAGTAACAACTCCTGGAAGCAGTGTAGAAAGATATCAGTGCTAAACTGATAATGTGCCAGTACCACCTGGGGCTTCCAAACCCCTGCATGAAGTGGAAATTGAGGGAAAAGCTCTGAGGGACAGAAATTTGGCAAGTTTGGATTAGTTGCAGTAAACAGCTGATGGTCTCCTGATGACAGGCAGTTCCTTCCACTGTGCAACCTGTACCAGTTGAAATGATTATTTATCTGCAGCGCACAGAACCAAAAAAAAAAAAGACATCCCTGAATGGAGAGTTTGCAGTTATAATTTAGGAAAAGGGAGAAAGGAGGTAGTGTTTGTTAATGCAAAACAACAAAGCAATGCCTTTCTGGCACGGGTGAAGCATTTAAATTAATTTCATTTAATTTTCTAATTCATATTCAACCTTTGCTGCACCAGGTTAATCAAAGTAGATTGCAACATATTAACACATTAATGACCTAGGAACAGTGTCATATTTTATTACAGTGCCATGGAGAAGAACTAAATGAAGATCAGTCTGTTCCCATAAAGACCCCTTGGATAGGTTAAGAGGATGGGTAGATAAGTGGAGGAGTAGCCTAGTGGTCAGTGCAGCAGACTTTGATCCTGGGGAAGTGGTTTTGAGTCCCACTACAGCTCCCTGTGGCTCTGGGCATGTCACTTAACCCCCCTTTACCCCAGGTACAAATAAGTACCTGTATACACTATATAAATACCTTTGAATGTAGTTGCAAAAAAACACAGAAAGGTGATATATCAAGTCCCATTCCCTTTAAAGAAGTCAGAAACATATTAAATTTCAGACTCCTGTGTGCCTCCCCTCCTCAACAGAAAACCTCTAGCTGCAGCCTCCCTCAGTCAATTCCATGCCAAGATTACCCCACAACTATCCACCCCCATCTGAAGGGCCCCTCTCTTTGCCTTTATATGAAAAGATGACCCCTAGTGGTAGTACTGCAAGACTACCACTAGTAGTCACCCATGCCATTTTGGATTCTGACACCAGCAGGAGGAATGACTGGGAATTGTTCCTGCCAGTCCAATAGACCCAGAAATTTTTAAAGGTATGGTTTGGTAGAGGCCTATTTTAGACTTGCTGGAATATGGAGAAGACCTAGAGGGAGAGGTGCATTTTAAAACAAAATAAAAACAAATTAAAGGTAATTAATTTCTTCTTTTTTTTCATTAAAAAATGGAAATAGGAAATTCCATTGAAATGTCATATTTGGTTTCCAACAGAAGCACATTTTTCTTAATTAGACCAACTTAAAACAATCAGAAAAGTGTTGTGTATTCAAACATACATAAGCCTCCTTGTTTGACATCTAAAGATAAGATTAGTGTAATCTTGAAAATTCAAGCATATACTCTTTGGAAAATTCTTGTGTAGATCTAATTATAGGTATCAGAGTCTACAAAGATTCTAGCTTTCTCCGTGGCCACAATAATTACTGGTGTTCTGCACAAAGCCTAATATGATAGTATAGATGTTGGAGTATTTGACAACTAAGAAAAAGCAGTATTTCCAGAAGTTTCCGAAGAGGGGGATTGTGTGTCAAAGATTACTTTACTAGACTTTTTCTTGGGATGGGGAGAATTACAGTACTCGCAAAAGAGTAAAACTTCAAAAATGATGGGAGATGGAACCTCAGAAAGTAAAACACCTTCATGACCAAATTTCCCCCAAATTGTTTTCCCAGATTTTCCACTGTTGTTGCTATAGGACCCAGCCTTGATAGGAAAATCACAGGGTTCACTTCCCAGAAAAGCACATGTGTGTGCAACCTGAAACCCCCTTGTAGAAAGCAGAATAATTCAAATTTGTAAATCTCCCAGTCCTGCATACACTGAGAGGGTAGTGGATACCAACCACTGATTTCCAGTGTACGTGGTATGATCCAAAACTGTGGCAGAATTCAAGCATTCATGGGGCAAACTCAAAGTGATCTTTGAGTTAAAAAGGAAAAGGGGAAATGAAGACCACATTTCAAGTTTAACCCAGGGGCTAGCTCCGGTCCAACACAGGTCACAGGGAAACAAACACAGTTTATTTATTTTTTTCTCTCAGATGCTCTATTCTTTCTCCATCAGCTCCTCACACATCCAATCATAGCTTTCATCCAGTGAGCTTGGGAGTGGGTCATTGGTCCGGAATAGAGATTTGGGGTTTTGGGAGTACTTAGAGTCTCAGGGCGTCACTTCACTGTCCAGAGCATCTGCTCTCATTCTCTTGTCAATAATCATGCTGCACCCTTGAGGGTTTTATTTTTATAGAATGCAACACAACTTTACTTTAACTGCTGCAACTGGAAAACTCTCTTCAAATTTACAATCCTGTTCAAGGTCACTACCTATGTTCTCACTCTTTTCTTCACTCTTCTAATATAGTTTTAGCTGTACATATTTACACAACTGCCTGTCCTTTCACCCCTCCCGTTGTTATGTCATGTTGTTATGTTATAGCAGACTTATCACCCGCCAACTCCTTCAAGGCAAGATACAAATAAAGAAACTGATGAAGAACATCAGGAAATTGCAAAAGAAATAAAAAGAAATAATAATCTAAAATAAAAACTCTATTACTTAAAATCTAAAATTGATTATGTCATAACAAAATTCAAAACAAATACATTTTCAAGGCTTTACAAAAGGAATAATAACATTTCACCAAACATATTTTAAAGGAACATTGTTCCATAGATGAACTGCCAAAAACAAAAAAGAATGATAAAATAAAACTTTGAATCTAACAGACCTAATCGTTGGAACAGCTAGAAGCAGTTGATTACAATTCCTAGTGGTCACGGTAGCTTAGAATATTGAATAAATGGGACAAATCCTCCAATTACCTCCCAGAATTTTAAAAACTTGGCATAACACCTTAAAACGGATCCTAGCCTGTACCGGCAACCAATGCAATAAATCCAGAGCTGCTTTGTTACTCCTGACTCCAATCTATTATATTCAGGCACGGATACATTAGCCTGTCCTTCTTCTAGTAGTGCACCTCACAGAGCTACACTCTGGCCTTGAACAGGCTTCCCCTGTCATGGTTCCGCTCCCAGACTGGACTCTCCTTGTCCACCTGAAGCTCTCACACCCTCTCCAAGTGCCACTTATAAGGGCAGCAACTGCTCCTCTATTCAGCTTGTGCTGGGCAGACTTGTATGGTCTGTGCCCTGAAAATGACAGTTACAAATCAAGGTAAGATATACACAAAAAGTAGCACATATGAGTTTGTCTTGTTGGGCAGACTGGATGGACTGTGCAGGTCTTTTTCTGCCATCATCTACTATGTTACACGTTACTGTTATTCCTTTACTCCAGGAGCCCCCAATGCTCTCAAGAGTCCTGACGAGCAACCAAAGACCTCTTGTACCTCACCACAGACTTTTATTAAAACCCAAACTCCACCCCTGCTGTCATTCTCCACAGGGAAATCAGTTTCTTGCTGCATCTTATTTCAACAACACTCCCCCTTGGGCTCTCTCCCACCCAGGGATATCATACTACTTCAGCCCTTTGACAGGGACCTCCTTCCCTCCAGGCTATTCTACATGGCTTTCCACATGGCTATTTCTTTTTTAAAAAGATAGCCTTTTACCCACTGCGGTAAAAAGGGGACTCAGCACACATCAAAAACAGGCCCCTTTTTACCGCAACTTGATAAAAAGACCCCTCAATGTTTTGACTGAAGGAAAAAAGAAGGATTGGTGAAAGTGAGTCAAGGAGCGGAGTTGGAGCTAAGGGGTTGAGGTGTCGGTTTTGGGCGGAAATAATTTTGTGTTCTGAAGGATGAGTAGTGGTTGGGAGGTCAAGGTAGGAAAAATTTTGTCCCATCATCCTTTTCCCATAGTCCTTAAGGGTTGGATTTTTTTTTCACCTGGGGCAGATGAAGGCCTAGTTGTGAAGGGGATTAAGCATCAGGAATTAGTAAGGACTGAAGGCTCAAGAGATTGCAGATAAGTTTTTGGGCACTCATGTGTACCACTACCATGAGTATGGGCATGATTCTGAGACATTGTGAGTTGAGCAGTAGTAACAAATGATATGTGATGGTCTCTTGTTACTCTTAAGTTGGCTAGCTCATCACCAACTAGCAATATGTAAGTAGGCTAAAGGATGATTATCATGTGGTTTGAAGTATTTATAATTTTTTGTTACATATTGGTTAATATTAAAGCTGTAGGCAATATTTTGCCATGACTCAATGGGTCTTTGTATTCATTGATGGGGTTTTATTGGAAACCACTTATAACATTGTGATTAGTGGTCTATGGTCAAATAAATAAATATGATTTCCATCCATGCAGTCTCCGTGTCTTGTTGTTCCGTGAGGTAGAAAGGAGACCACCTTGCCTCCTACTTCAGTCAACAAACTCCAAGTAATCTTTATTTAGGCTCTGGAAATTACAGATGGCTAGCTCTGATTCAAGAACCCCATTCACATTCAAACCTTCCAATTACTCCTGTTCGTGGATCCATGACTAGACTGCTGGAGATTGATGCATTTCTGTTCATAAACGGAAGTGATATTTCTAATTGACATAATTCATTTCTACCTTGAGAGAGAGAGTAAATGTTCTGCAGAGGGGAGTGATGCCTGTTTTTTTTTTTTCAGATTATATGCAAAGGTGCTGGATTAGATGTTTGCAGCAGAGATAAACTCGAGTACCCAGAACTTTATTCTCTGACTCTCCATTAGAGACCTTTTAATCTTACCTACAAGCCCAGCTAGCATTGAACTCATATAATGGAATTCCTGAGCAGGATGCAAACTATATTCAAGGAAGTTTGATTCACTCCAGTAGAGGTGTTAATGTGTCTAGCAAAATACACCATCTTTCCAGATGAGGAAATTAGCATGATATTAGAGAGATTATTATTTTTTAATTAGGTAAGATAAATTATATTTCCTAGAAAAGACCTTTCTTTGAAAACCACTATAATTGTGCTTTGAGCTAAAGCAATGAAGCATTTCTGTCTTTTCTTTTACCGGTCTTTAAGACTTGCAGGGGCACGTAAGAAAGGCTTGGAGAGCAGGAACATTCCATAAGCTTGAATGCATGGTCATAGGGAAGCCAGAGAAACAAGCTGGGGCCCCTATGACCTCTAAGGGGAACCATAGAAAGAGCAGACTTCCATACAGAGGGACTAAAGAAAGGTCAGGATGCCATAAAGTAATTATTTACAAAGGGATACTAGAAGCAGAAAGGAGGATCAGGTACAGAGGTATAATACCATCAATTTTGTAAGAAGACCATAGCCGCCGAGAGGGGGGAGCAGGGGGGACAAAATTCCCCAGGTCCGGGCCTCCAAGGGGGGCCCAGCGCCACAGTCCCACCTGCCCTCTGTTGTCGACCGTCTGCCCCCTGCATTGAAATCACAGTCTCACCTCCATGAAAGCAGTGCTGCAGGCAGCAGAATGCCTCCCTTCCGCCCTCCATTCCTCCCTGTGTCCCGCCCTCATCTGACGTAACTTCCACGAGGGCAGGACACAAGGAGGGAAGGAGGGCCGAAGGGAGGCATTCTGCTGCCTGCAGCGCTGCTTTCACGGAGGTAAGACTGCAATTTCAATGCAGGGGGCCTGGCCCGGTGGCAGACGGAGGAGGGGAGCGGCAGCGACCTCGGGGGGTTGAGGGGGGAGCGGCAGCAGCGACCTCAGGGGTGTGGAGGGGGGAGTGGCGGTGGCGACCTCGGGGGGGGGGGCGGGACGGTGAGGGTGGCAGGGGTGGGGCCCTAGGTGCGGCCTTGCCCCAAGCCCGGCCCAGTCTCTCGGCGGCCCTGAAGAAGACTGAACAGGGTTGCCATACAAATATAACAGCACTGCTGGAAAAACACAGTCATGTGAAAGGGACACTCCTGTAAGGTGAGATAGGCACTAGGACCTGGTGCCATAGAAGAGAGAATTGATGATGAGATTTGCTGTAAAGTCAAACTGGAGTAGTTGTATTTATTTATCATATTGAAGCTATGACTGATTATTAGATCTTTACAATCTGCCTTCTGTCTGCAATACTTACATCTGAACCATCTTGTCACCTGCCATTCCCAACAAGCAGAGGAACACAACATTAATATCAACCATGCCAAACACTTGATCAGTTCCCAAATTCCCTGCCAAGAGTACAAATGTATGGACATATCCATGTTTGATGGATGGATGGAGGACATACAGTCCTGAAACATGGATTTGGCTCTTGCATGCATATCTTGTATTTTTAAGTGTGGGATACAGATACAAGTGAAGAGGAAGAAGCTGCTTATGGCCATTAAAACCACTGAGAATAATCAATATCGAGAATTATCTAATCCCAGTGTTCTTGTGGTGGGAGAGAGGGTGGATCAGAAGAGGGTTTATGGACACACTTCCCTTTATCTCTAAACTGGGCAGGACGGTGGACTAAATTTTACCTTGACACATGCCTGTATTCTACCAAGCTCAGCACCTTCCATTCTCCCTCACTTCTCTCCACATATCCTTCTTGCTTCCAACCTACTCTCTACTCTCATATCATTAAAACATGAAAATGAACAGAAAAGACATAATATTTTGTGTTTTTTCATGTGCTAATATTATTGCACACTTTTCAACTAATGCCCACTATTTGCAAAGAGGATGCATTCTTTCCACAAAATTGCATACTTTCCCAATAGTTCATTCATATGTGGAACATCATGCATGTGCTAGCAGGAAGAGTCTGCACCCTTTCCAAAGAGGGAATGATCTTTGCAAATACCCTCTGATTCTATAAAAGTCACCAAAAATCATATGTTCAAATTTCGGCATGTACCCAATTTGCACAAATAGTTTAATTGAATAACAATTAACATTTATACATATAAACTTAGACACATGACCTGCACCTAAATTATACTCATGTCCTAGAAAAGGGGGCATGGAAAGGGGAGGATCATGGGCATTTTGGGGTGGAGCATGGGTGTGGATGTGAGTTTCATGCAAAATTATAGAATAAGGGGGTTCATGTATAAATTTAGGTGGGGCATTTGCACCATGTTTTTGTTGGTGCAAATGGACATACCTAAATTTACATGCAAATCCAGCACTTAAGAACTATTCTATAAACAACACCAAACTTTAGGCACAGCGTAATAGTGCTTAAGTGTGTTTTTTCACTTTAAGTTTAATTTCTTTTATTGATTTTTGATACAGATACCATCAAGAGCTCACAACATAACAACAAGTAACATTTTACAAAGTAAGGCAATACCGGAGCTCACATGTAAGAAACAGCAATCTATATTCAGAATCAAATTAAGTGAAAACAAGAGAGAGGGAGGAAAGAGGAAAAGAAGAGGGAAAGGGGAGGGGGGGGCTGGAGAATACAAATCAAAGTATAAAGCATGCACATGCCAAAAAACACATCAAATGTAGTACTTATCTTTGTACCGTATCAAAATAAGCAACAAGTGGTAGCCATTTTTCCCTATATGAAGCAATACGAGAAGATTTCTTTGCAAGGTGTGATTTGAATTTGTAAATTTGGAGCACTAAGTTCCACCATTCCTGGTAGGTAGCCTGATGTAAAGACTTCCAATGGGAGAAGATTACCTTCAATGCTAAAGAAACCAGGCTGCTAACAAGAGCCCCTTCACTAGGAGTCAGCAGACTCTTGTAATACTGATCCCTGAGAATCACAAATTGATAAGGGAGTGAGCCAGGAAGGTGAAAAATGTCTACCAGCTGCGACCAGATTTCCAGCCAATACTGACGAAGGCACACACATTCAAAGGTAAGATGCTTTATAGTACCCACTTGAGACTGGCAAGACCAGCATATACTAGAGTTAGAGGAACTGATAACATGCAACTCAGTACCAATTTTGTAGGCATGATTTATAGAATTCACCCCACAGTTTGCACTATTTATAAAAAGGGCACACTCTTAAGGACATTGCTCCCATAATGACACATTGGCCAAAAAATCTTGAATAAAATGAAAATCCTGATAAATGACATGGGAAATGACATAAAATGAAAATGTTCAGCTGCCCACCCCCCCCCCCCCTCCATACAACCTACCCCTCTGCTACACAAATGACAGCCCCACATGAATAAACTTGAACTCAACTAAGTTATGAGCTCCTTGTCTACTTGATGAGTTTTGGGGTCATCTTCTTGTTTAAAAAACTTTGAAACATGTATATATTTTTTAAATTTAATTGTTTGCTCTAAATACTAAGACAACAGAGTAAATCACAATCTAAATGTAATGCAACATCATATAAATCTATCATCCCATACTCCTTGAAGAAACAGGAAAAACAAGAAAGCTAATGTCTGTAGGTGAGAAGTACAAATGCTAGAAATTGCACACCTCCATAAAATAGCGTTGCTGCAAGAAAAAGCAGTCTTACAATCAGAAGAGCACCTGCTGCTATCCTGTTTATTTATTAGGATTTATTTGCCACCTTTTTGAAGGAATTCACTCAAGGCGGTGTACAGCAACTCAAAACAATCTATAGACGATTACAGCAGTAAAAATATTCAAACAACAATACAAAGTATGGCATAGTATGCTACATTACAGTATCAACACAATAAAACATTTTAACAGACAGCATAGGGTGTAAGCAAAGGTGGTATGTAAGATAGATAAGATAATGTAACAGGAGTAAGAAAATAAGGGACTAATTTAAAGAAAGTTGCAAATGAGTCAGAAAGGTGCTTCAACAATATCTTATTTAGGGTAGGAGTAGATAACCATGTCCTGCTATAGTATATGCAGCTGGTATCATTGTGTGTGTGTGTGTGTGTGTGTGTGTGTGAGAGAGAGAGAGAGAGAGAGAGAGAGAGAGAGAGAGAGAGAGAGAGGCAGGCAAGTTAGTTACTTCTTCCATTAAAGGCTGGGTTGAAGAGTCAAGCTTTTACCTGCTTCCTGACATAGAGATTTAAGCTATTCTATATTAATTTAGTGTCCAATGTTCCTGTAATAAGCCATATGGGAACACATTGATGGGAACATTGGACACTAATGGGTTAAACTAGGGGTGAGAAAGACAATGTTCTGGTGTTTTCAGTATTTAAGTACTAACCCTTTGGTGGGTAATGTTTATCTTTATTAGGAATTTGATATTAGCGGTATACAAGAATTGGATTGAATTGAATTCTACCCTTTTGTCATGGCAAGCAAAGCAGATAATATAACTAATAAGTAGCGATATGGCAGAAAATAATTATTGATTGGAAAGCAGAACGAGAAAGAGTAGGAGAATAGACAGGGAGGTTGTTGCCACACTTCCAGATACTTGCTGTAACGGGAATGCCTGGGAGAACAGGTGAGTTTAATAGGTTCTAAACTTTTGGTATGATTGTTCAGTACACAGTGACATCAGTAGAGCATTGAGAGCAGCAATGAAGAAGATTGACTGTCTTGTAGACTCAAGGCACGTGTGATAGACTGAGAAATAGTGAGACAATGCTCCAAGGTGCTGTGAAGGGCTCGGTTGGCAGTGTATAGGGTGATCAGAGAGGCCAGATAAGGGAAATCACTGTGTGGAGGAATTTGTGAGAGACTGTCAAGATTTTGTGGTGGATACTTAAGATAATAAGGAATCAGTGATGATGCGCCAAGAGTGTGGTAACATGGTCAGAGCACTGTGCACGAGTTAGATATCTGATGGAGGTATTCTGCACTGACTGAAGTCTTTTCAGAAGAAAGGCAGAAAAATCAACATAGACAATACTGCATTAATCAAGACAGGTTGCTTCAAGCACATAAAGAAGAGTTGTGCATGAAGCTTCACTTAGAGACTTTTTTACAATGCCGTGGGAGAGCTACTGAGGTGTTGGTGAGTGCCAATCCGACACTACTGTCGGCCCACCACAGGAGCCACTGGTAATGCCACTGCCACTGTGAGCCATTTCTGGTATGATTAGCAATATTTTTAATTTTTGCTATCAGGTTAGCGCAGGAGCCCTTACCGCCACCTAAATAGGAAACGAGAAGGGATCCCCCAAGAAATAGCCATGCAGCAAGTTTGTACTTACTGCACAGCCATTTCCTTAAAAAAATAACACTGTGGTAAAACGAGCCTTAGCACGTGGCAAATCCAAGCGCCGAAGCCACCACAGGTCCTCTTTTACCGCAGCTTGGTAAAAGTGTCCCTTAGCTACAGAAGGATCTAATTATATAGAGAGGCAGAAAACTGGACCTAATCACTGATGTAATCTGGGCACTAAATGTAAGTTCAACATCAAGTGTCATCCTTAGATACTTGAAAGAGTCAACTAGAGGAGCGTCTCTAAAGGATTGTGGCAGTGAAGGTCGCAAAGGATACTCGGTAATCCACAACATGATAGTTTTAACTATGTTGAGCGAAGGCAGCGGTTCATCAATCAGGAGTCGATAAGACAAGATTGAAGGAAGATCAAATCTTGATTGAAGAACTGGAGCATATTATCAGCATAAAAGTAAGAGGTGATATCAGAATCCTGAATATGGGAAGCAAGGGGGCTCAGAAAGAAATAGAAAAGAAGAGGGGAAAGAACCAAACCCTGAGGGACACTACAGGTCAAAAGGAAAAGGGCAGACTGAGAGGAATGCAGCATGACCTTAGATTTTAGAGATTTGTAAAGACTACCTACTTGAGAACCCTCACTTCCTCTTCCCAGGATCACTCATGAATTATCAGCTCCAGTTTTATGTGTCACTTTCAAGATTTGCTGATGCACCAAGAACTGACACTATCTGATTGACCAATAGCTCATTTCATATTTTCTAGCTGACCAATGGCAAAGCCATGACTGATATTGTTTATGGCACCCCAGTGTGTTTCTGCCAGACTCCCACTGAGGCAAACGCATACATGAGAAAGAATCAGGACAGAAAACACTTTTGTTTTTAAATACAAATCATGTTTTGTTTCTATCCTATTTATGGATTCAGAACATTTGATAAAGACATTTCCTCATGTCTCATAATTCATGCAGGTGGATGAGTGGTTATTATAGCAAAACCTACCCCTTTATCACATCCTATTATCTGTTTCAGGTTGGCAGGGAGCACAGGCTTTAGAAACTTTGCCGTTAAATTGTATGGTAAACAAAATATTTTTTTCACACTGCAGGTCCTTTTTTATGATGAGTTTAAAATGCTTTTTTATGTTTACTGCAAGTTCCTTTTTTTTTTTTTTTGTACCTTTAAATGTATACAAAAAAGGAAAACAGAAAGGTTTTCAGAAAAAAAGATATTGTTTCTAAAAGCAACCAGTAAGCAAAACAATGGCTTGGAGCTCAACAAGTGAGACATGCTGTTTTAATTGATTGTTTACTTGTACAACACATAAGATTTCTTTGAAAGCATGCATTTAGCAAATGGAACTAAGTAAATGAATAAAATGGACTGTAATGGTCAAATCATGGGATTGTGATTCCTGAAAAACCCATGCTTGCCAAAGGCTGTGTGTGTCATCAGGGGCAAGCCATTTTGTCTCTGTTGTCATTAACTCCTGGTGATGACTACTGCTAACCATTTCCATAGTGCTCCAGGGCATATGCAGTTCTTGTGCAAGTCACTTTATCTCCCTGTGCCATTATAGCATCTCTATGGGACCTTCAGCAAATAACTTTCCATCCCTATGCTTCAGTGAAAACAAAGTGGTTCAATTCTTCCAAATGGCCCTGGACAATTTTAACAATGTTCAGACTTAATAAATGTGTTTGGCCATCTCTGAATATGCCCTAGGCAAATGCCCATTATTAAGGAAGACTGGTTCAGTGAATAAAGTACTGAATTGTGACACAGGAGGCACCCAGAAGCATGAATTCAAGACCACATCAGCCTGATTGCTGGCTCTAGGTGACTTTGGGCAAGCTATTTTCCCTGCTCCAATAAAAACAAGGCACTTGACAATCTGGCTTTCCCCAGTCAACAAATTAAATGAGCAATTATTATTATCTCCCTAACTGAGAAGCAGTGACATTTCTCCTTCTGTCTCCTGTCAAAATTTGTCATGCAAAATACAGGACCGTTTAATTTTAGAAGTGATTGCATATCTTTGCTTCAGTCTAAAGAAACACTAGGATCTGCCTGATCAGAGATGCACTGAAATACAATATTCAGAGATATTATTATGATTATTATTATTATTATAACCCAAATTCCAGTATGATTCACTTACCCATTGAGCATTTATTTTCTTTTAATCGTGGCAGGCTGTTGAAGATTTTAGAAATTCTTAAAGACTCTTTGCTTGAGAACCCTTCACCTCCTCTTCCTAGGATCACTCATGAATTTCACAAAGTACTCTTGTGACATCGAGAGGGTTAGCATAGAAGCAACTGTGACATCACTGAATGAAGAATGCTAAGAAGAACAAATATGAATTAGAAAAGGTTTCACCTTTAATGCTTCTGAGTATTCATGGTGAAGGATAATTAGAATATTAAGAAAAAAAATTAGAAAGATATAATTATAACACAAAAGCATATTCAGTAGAGATGTGCACAGGACAAATTATTTTGTCTTCAAGTTGTTTCACTTGTTCCAGAATTTCAGTTGTTTTTTTTTCCTTTTTGTTCATTTCAAATAGACATTGTAATAACTTTTTAAAATGTGCATTAAAACTTTGGAATAAATGCAAATTAATTGAACATGTTAAATCAATTTTGTGTGCATTAACATTTATATGGTGTATTTGTGAACTGAATGCATGCTACCAAATGCACATCTCTAATATTAAGAAGGAAATACCTTCTAATCAAGCTATGGATGTAGTTGGCTGACATAATTCCATCAGAACAAATCTCAAAATTTGAAATAACGATGCACTTTAAACTGAATGGAGGCACCCAATTAATTTATCAATAGCAAAATCCAAACTGATGTTTCAGTTCCAGGGCTAAAATGCTGAGAAAGATTCCAGGAATAGCGCTGCAGTGTTGCTTTGGACTCTGCCATTAATTCAGTCACTGACTAAGCATTTATTCTAGGGGCTTAAGAAACTTTAGGAAAAATCAGGGTGCTATAAAATATTTATACTCCACTGTCAGTTTGAAACAGCAAATGCATAAGTAAACTGTAAATGTCATTGTGAGGAAACAGGTCATAAATCAATCATGTCTTCCACACCAGCTCCCTATGGATGGACATGGAAGTGATGTCTCTGGTACCACCTAAGAGTATAAGTTTTATATAATAACATAAGAATTGCCATACTGAGTCAGACCAAGTCCTGTATCCTGTTTCCAACAATGGCTAATCCAGGACGCAAGTACTTGGTAGGATACCCAAAAGTGCCAAGATTGCTCAGTTCTATCTTATTAACAGTCTATTGACTTTTTCTCCCAGAACTTGACCAACCTTTTTAAAACACTGACTACTTAAACCACATCCCCCAGGAATGAATTCTAAATTATAATTAGGTACTAATTATAAAATATGTTTCATGTTACAAATAGTTCCCCCCAAATTTCTTACTGTTATGAAAACACTCTTGGCAAAATTTAATGCTGGGAGGTCTGGGAAAGGATGAAACTGTAAATGTACAAAGCAGGGGCAGACTGACAGTGATCTGGGCCCCAGTGCAGTAAAAGTCATGGGTCCCTAACCACCTATCAAAAATAATTAAACTAGATGGAAGCTAGGGTAGAGTCAGCCAATTATTGCTGCCCTATTATCCCAGTGGTCAGTCCAATCGTGGCTTTAAAGGCAATAGTAAAATCTTGCAAATGCTACACAATTCACTGGGTCTTTTCTAAACAAGCTCTGTAGGCAGGTTAAGCATAATATGGGTTTCTTGAATAAATTACATTCATGCTTCAGAGCATTTAAAAGTCATGTCTTAAATGTAGTGGTCCTGGAGAACAAACTGTGCATCAAATGTTGAGTCCCACCACTTGCATACAAGTTCAAGAAGCAATGTCTCCAATCAAGATGTGCATTTAGTTTGTTAGCATAGCTTTAAAAAATTAGGGGTCCTTTTACTAAAGTGTAGTAAAGTTTGGCAGTCATGGTGTGATAAATTACAAAATTATTGTGTAGTAGCTGTAACCACTGGTGGCATTCCTGACAGCTGCTCAAGCCGGTAGTCACACAGAGAAATTTGCAAAACTAACCCATTTAGATAAATTTGCCCGTGAAAGAAAGTATCCTTTGTATGCTTAATTACATTGCAGATTGATTGATTGATTTAGTTATTTTCAATACTTATATTTATATTCCACATTACATTTCCAATTCTGGGCAGAGTACACAATACAGACCTTGAAGTGTTGGTGTCTGAGGATCTGAAGGTGAAGAAACAATGCAACAAGGCGACGGCCATGGCCACAAGAGAGAGGGGCATAACCAGCAGAAGAAAGGAGGTGTTGATGCCCCTCTACAAGTCATTGGTCAGGCCCCACTTGGAGTATTGTGTTCAGTTTTGGAGGCTGTATCTTGCTAAAGATGTGAAAATACTGGAAGCGGAGGAAAGAAAAGCTTCAAAAATGGTATGGGATTTGCGTTGCAAACCGTATGAGGAGAGACTTGCTGACCTGAACATGTATACCTTGGAGGAAAGGAGAAACAGGGGTGGCATGATACAGGCGTTCAAATTTTTGAAAGGTATTAATCCGAAAATGAACCTTTTCCGGAGACAGGAAGGTGGTAGAACCAGAGGACATGAATTGAGGTTGAAGGGGGGCAGACTCAGGATTAATGTCAGGAAGTATTTTTTCATGGAGAGGGTGGTGGATATGTGGAATGCCCTCCCACAGGAGGTGGTGGAGATGAAAACGGTAATGGAATTGAAATATGCGTGGGATTAACACAAAGAAATCCTGTTTAGAAGGAATGGTTCCATGGAATCTTAGTGGAGATTGGGTGGCGACGCTGGTAATTGGGAAACAAAATGGGAGCTGGGCAGACTTCTACTGTCTACGCCCTGATCATAGATAGGGATGGGTTGGAGTGTAAATTTTAAGGGGCTTTGACGTTAGCTTCAGAACTTAGTGCAAGAACAGTACTGGGTAGACTTTACGGTCTGTGCCCTGAGAAAGGCAAGGACAAATCAAATTCAGGTATACATATAAAGTATCACATCCATGTAAAATGAGTTTATCTTGTTGGGCAGACTGGATGGACCATACAGGTCTTTATCTGCCGTCATTTACTATGTTACATACTCAAAAATTCAACATAAAAAGCATACAACATAAAAACAAAATAAAATAAAGCCAATTTAAAATAAAATCCATAACATCAATACATCTCATACCATCAGAATATCATAATAACGCACATCTCATACTATCAGAACAGTATAATAACATTTATATCATTTCATCAATAAGACAAAATCTAAGTAGTCACCTCAAGCAAGCAATTACAATAAACCACATGGAAATTTAGGCTTATTCTATAAAGTAAATTTAGGCATACTTTATAGAATACACCTAGGCATATTTTGTTTCAGCGCTGATTTTTTAGGCATCATGTATAGAATCTGGTTCCTTAGGTTTATAAGCGATCCAACATACTTAGTCTGGTGATTACAGTGACATTTCTCAGCTGGGGGTTATGCACCAGCCCCTGGATTCTACATCTTAGATCCACATGCAAATTAATTAATGAGCCATTAATAATCAATTATGGACATTAATTGGCACTAATTAAGATCTGCCTATGCACTATACTATAACACTGTGCACCCGAAAAGGGGCTTGACCAGGGCAGTTGTGTGCAACTGAAAAATGGCTTGGCCAGGGGATGCTCATGGGTAGGTAAGGGTTGTTCCTAAAATTTAGGTGCTGTGTTATAGAATAAGGTTATTTATGCACTCAACTGCCATTGGTTGTGCACCAGCATTTACACCAGATTTTAACAGGCGTAAGTCCTGGCATCCAAAGTTAGCTGTAGGAATCTGCACTAAGCATTATTCTATAAAGGCTGCTTGGCACTAAGTGACTTTTATAGAATTGGGGCTTGGCGTGGATCTTTCCAGCACCCAATTTTAGGTGCTATTTATAGAATCCCCCCCCCCCCCCCGGTCTCCTTCCAGAGCCCTGCAATTATGGGCCCTATATCTGGCCACTAGGTGTCACTATCCATTGGTTACCATAGCTTCTTTCTTTTCAGTAACCCCAGCCCTAACCATCTCAGGGAACAAAAGACCTAATGAGGCAACTTCTGCGTGAACGTGCATGGCACTACCACTGAGCAACTGAGCCAGCCAAATACAATTATTTCATGCAGTAAGCATTCTCTGACTATTCTGTATTGATATGCATAACTGCATCCTTTTGTCACAAACCATAGGTGAGATTTAAGCTTTTGTAGTTATATTGCTTTAATTTCACAGCTGTAACTAGCACTGAGCTAGCTTTTGCACCATAACCCAGTCATGCACAAATTTACCTTGAATTTCCTTCCTTACTTTCTTTTCTTGGTCCTCTGTTGCAAAGGCTCTTTAATTCCAGGCCTTGGCTTCTCTGCTGTTGATCCCCGGTTGCCTTGTTGCTGTCAGTGAGGCTTTGTATCTCCCTTCAGCTCTCTCAAGGTCACCATTGATCAGCCTCCAAGCATTTGCTACCTACAGCCTTGAGCCATCAGAAGGAAAATTGATTGCTACCAATTCACAGCAGATTGACTGTATTGACTGTCCCCATTCAAGCAGATCGGGGACTTTTCTCCTTTTTAATTAACCACACAGGTCATGATTTTACATCTCATATTCATCATTAGGAATTCCATGGAAAGGATCTGCAAACAATAAATTCAACCTTTTCTATATTCTCCATTCTCTACTGAACAGTTATGCCTCTTTAAAACCCCACAATGCCACAAAGTTGCTACTCATAACAAATCTTACCTCCCTTCTCAGTATTGAGCGAGTAACAGCTGAAAATAAATTAATTTTAACCCTGATGCTACATATTTCTGTGACTAGTATCCCATGTGAACGTGAATATCTCTCACTTTAAGGTTCATATTTGGCCTACATCTTGCTCAGGCCACTTGTAAAATGTAAAAATCAGAGCAATGATGCATCATAAAACAATAAAAAAAAAATAAAGAATAGTACAACTTGTAGAAACAGACTAAATCAAGGTAATACCTTGCCTCTGCACCGTCCACCCTCAATAATTGCCTCACCCAGCTCCTCCTGGCTCAAGAACTGTCTTTTTCTTAACACTTCACAGTGTGAACCAATTGCCTTTTCTTGGTTCCATTCCCTCTTTCCTCCATGTCTCTTGGCTCCATTCTTTCTTGCCTCCGTGTCCCATCCTAGATGGCTGCCCTCCTCCCATTCCATGACACTTAAAATCCCGGGTGTAGGGGCTTACCTTTAGGTTTTGCTACTCTGAGAATTTTGGTTTATGCTGATGATATGTTGCTTACTATACCAGATCCTCAGGTTTCTTTACCCTGGATTTTAAGTGTGATGACGAATTTAGTTTTTTTTTTTTCCTCAGGGCTTACTTTGAATCTTTCTAAATCAGTAGCTCTCCCTTTGCAATAGGAGCAGTGTCGTATATGGGTGGGGTCCTTTCTATTGCAGTGGGATGATGACAAGATTAAGTATCTAGGGGGTCTTTTACTAAGCAGCGGTAAAAAAATGGCCTGTAGTAGTGTGGGTGCATGTTTTATGCACGCACCGCACCATTTTTTACCGTGGCTGGAAAAAAGGGTTTGTTTTTAATGGGCCAGGAAATGGGCATGCACTGAAATTAAAACTAGCGCACACCTATTTATAGCCTAAGCCTTTACCACCACCTATTGACTTGGCGGTAAGGGCTCAGCCGCTACCAGCATGGTAACCATACAGTGTGCGCCAACTGATGAATATCACTGGGAACGCCTCCCACAGTAGAAAATAGAAAATTATTTTCTACTATAGGATTCGGTACATGCCAAACTCAGATTCACCGCCAGGCACACGTGCTAGCCTGGTGGTAGTGCCAATTTGGCGCATGCTACCTGCACTTTAGCCCTCCCTCATCTTAGTAAAAGGGCCCCTTGGTGCTTGGGTCCCTTGTGATTTGACTACCTGGCTAATGTCAATTTTACACAGTTGTTGGAGGCTACTTCGCATCAATTGCAGTTGTGGCACCATTTCCCGGTGACCCTTTCAGGTCTTAAAGTCTTGCATAATATGCTGATTTTGCCTCAGTGACTCTAACTTCTACAGAATCTCCCACTCAATCTGTTATCTTCTCATGGATGAGTACTGGATCATATATTACGTTGCTTTTTTTTGAAAAGGTAAATGGCCTTGGCTACCACTATGTTTTCTTTATAAACCTAAGGATAAGATGGGATGGGGTTATTGAGTTTACGCCTCTTTTCGCTTGCATGTGGGATGTGACATATGACATATGAACGATTGATTTCATGGCACCTCTGATTTTTCAGCGTGGATGGCGGAAGTGCAATTAGGTGAACCGTTACATTTTAATTATCTTTTACATGCTTGTGTGCTAAAATGGGGTTCTTGTTGTCCTCATTCTCTTTTTTATGTCCTTCTGAGGATGGTATAGAAGAAAGTCAGTCAACTTATAGGAATGATGTTCTGGCTACCCCACTGCTTCCTATATGTGAGAATGCAGACTTTGCTCCAGGTATGTCAGATGTGGCATTTGTGTGGTGGACCAAGGAGGGTGTGGTATATTTGTTGCACGTGGTGGCAGACTCAGGTCATATTAAGCCCTTTTGAAGATTTTCAAGCAGAGTTTGGGTTAGATGATACTGCATTTTTTTTTTAATATTACCAGCTGAGACATCATGTCACATCCCTGCCAGCTGTGGTTCTTTTGTCATCTGCTCATGAATTATATACTGAAGCCTATTGGCTTGATGCCCAGCAAACAGTTCCCTTCAAATGTTATCATAAATACATGCATGACCAAGAATCTGAATTGGATTATTCTGGATATGTCTGGCAGTGGAATGAAGATCTGGGGATTGATCTCACTGAAGACAGATTTAAGCGTAGTCTTAAAGCCAAAGATACTCTCGTTCATAGTGTATGACTTCAATATCAATTTTTGCTGCACTTATACATGACCCCCCCCCCCCCCACAGGGCTTTATTTGGTTACTTTATAGGCTACTGATGTCAGTCCCTGTTCATATCAAATTTAGGCTTTTCTGTCTCATTTTCAATTTTCAAGCCTCGCCTTCCCTCTACCCCAGCCTACCTTAATCCCTTCCTTATTCCCTATGCCTCCTCTCACTCACTCCGTTCTTCTGCCTTCAATCTTCTTACAGTTCCCTCCTTTCCTTCTTTCCACCTATTTTCCGGGAGACCAGTTTCAGTTACTTAGGCCAGTGGTTCCCAAACCTGGTCCTGGAGGCACCCCAACCAGTCAGGATTTCAGGATATCCACAATGAATATTCATGAGAAAGGATTTGGATGCAGTGGAGGCACATACAGAGAGTGCTCTGTCTTGAAGGTTGTCTGTTAAATAATGTTTTCGAATCCCCCTGAAGATGCAAGATCGTGAAATGCAGCTTGTGTTGGGGATCATTGTTTTAATACTGGACACATAGCCGGCACTGGGGAGAACCGAGGAACACTCACTGCAGCATTTTTCCCTTAAGGGAAAGCAGTTTGATTTGAAGAACATTGACTTTGTGGCATCGTGGAAACACTACTGTGCAGATAAGTGACCTTTGCAATACCACATGGGATATGAACTATATTTATGGACATTTATTGGTAGTAGTTGGTAACAGTGGTTTATCATTTGATATTTCAATCTCAATATTGTTTAAACCTTTAAAGGCAGAAGGTGGTTTGAAGCAGACTGCTCATGGACTCTATTATTCATTCCACTCAGTGTGCAATGATGAGATTGGTGGATGATCCCCAGTTCAGGTTGCACTAAGTTCTGACCACAATTAAAATATTTATTATTATTTTTTATTTATATACAAATTGTTCTTTTCATTCATGAGTTTAATTGTAACTTAAATCTATAGTTTTTTAGTGTTTATGAATAGTCATTGTGGATATCCTGAAAATCTGACTGGTTGGTTTTGGGAACCACTGATGTAGGCCCTTCACTGTGGAACTCCCTATCATCTCACATCTGCTTAAAATCCTCTTACCTAAAGTTTAAAACACTGCTCAAAACCCACCTGTTTATTGAATCTTTTGGCTAGTCTTCATCATAGCTTCATCTCCCCTCCCTCCTGTCTCCATCCCGACTATATTTTTTAAAAAATTGAAAACCATGTCGCCTCTATGGCTCACTTGAGTGTATCAAGTGTTGGAAATAAATAAATAATATAAATAATATCCTAAAAGCTAAATGAAAGTCTGCATAAAATAGTGTTCAATAATTAAATTTATCATCTACCACTATCACAGCCCCCCTTCTTATTATAACTTAACCTTCCCTTCCTCCTTCTTGGTACTACATGAGATGCTATACCAAGGGCTATACAAATGGCACATATATGGAGGAGTGCAAACATTGCTTCCTATTCACCATCAGCTTTCATTGGTGGTGGCGAAGTTGGCGGGGTGAGGAAGCACAAGTGGGCGAGTCACACAGGGCACAACTTTAGTGTAGTATGGTCCTGGTTACATATCCCTGCAACTATAAGCCTTCCTTCAGTACTGTCTCTTTCTGTCACTCTAACCCCATCATCAGTGCCTCACAGGGTGCATAGCATTTGCTACCATATCCTGCAGCCATTTTAAACTGCCCATCTCTGTCACTATAAAACCAGTCATATCACTTGATTACATTCTTTCTTTTTGCTGACAACTAATTCAAAGATGAAACTTCTTCCTGAACTAGAGGGGATGGACGACTGGCGTTTATAGCTGTGATAGTGATTCAGGAGCTCTGACATCCTCCCTCCACCCCCCCCCCCCCCCCCCCACCCAATAGATTGAACTGCCAGGCTGTAGGAGGAGCAGAGGTGCCTGTGAGTACAGTAGGAACATTGAAGCTAATTTCCAGTCATTAAAAAATTAACCCATTGTAAGATAAAGACAAGGTGCAAGGGAGTATGACTTGAAATTGTTCTGTTTTCTTTCATGGGTTTAACCTTGCACACCTCTGTTGCAGCTGTACCTCATTATCATTCCCAGCTCTTGAAGTCAGTTGAATTTTTTCTGTTGCCCATCTCACATCACACACCACAGTGCAATACTCACAGATCGCCCAGTACAATATGCCACCTTTTCCCAAGGCAATCTTTCCCACACCATAATTAATATTTCCAATTCATTGGAAAATCCTTTCATTGGCCAGAGCTGAGTACATCAGTGACCTATGTGTGTCTGCTGTGAACTGGAATAATGGATTATTTGGTACAACAACTGTTCTAGGTAACAGGAATGTATGTGTGTGTGTGCGTGCGTGTGTGCTTGCGTGCATGGGAGACAACATTTCAAACTTATTGGGGGTACTAAGTCCAGTGGAAATAACCCCTCCCTAGACATATACAAGTAATTTTCTCAGTATTGGGGGTGCTCAAGCACTCACAGAGCCAGCTCCTATGTGTGTGTGTATCTATTTTGATAAAGGCCACAAGAAATCTTTCCCAGACACACACTACCACAGCAGTTCAGTATCTGTTATCAATGAGATGCTGAAAAATATGAAATAATGGAGGGAGCATCAGAAGCTTTGCAAGTCCTTATTTAACTAGAGAATTCTCTCTCTCTCTCTCTCTCTCTCTCTCTCTCTCACACACACACACAGGGCTAGATTTAATAAATGGCAGCCAAAAAAGCTAGTATTCTGCTTAGTGCACATATAAGACTAGATTTACTAAATGACTTCCAAATTTGGGCACCGAAACAAATCTGCACAATGCATTATTCTATAAACAGCGTTCTGAGTTGCACGCCATTTATAAAATAGCACTTAGAGCCGATTTCTAAAACCTGATATACATCGTGGTGAACAAAGTTATGTACAAATCCCTGGTATTCAGTAATACTGTGCACACCTTTAGTAAATGCTCCTGACCTCCCCATGCCTACCCCATGGTCATATTCTAAAAGATTTGCACACAGATCTTTACAGAATAGCATGTAGCTAGTTGTGCATGTGAATCCAAACTGTTGCCAATTAACACCAGTAATTGATTGCTAGTTCCTAATTACTGGCACTACTTGCTCATTAGCTAATTTAGTTGTGTGCACATCTCAGGATTGCGCACACAGAATTTTGTGTGCTATTTATAGAATCTGGGAGTTTGTGCCTAATGTTGCATTTATGCCTGCCAAAGGCAGTATAAATTCTGGTGCCCAACTGATGGCAGTTAGGCGCACAAATGCTCGTATTCTATAACATTGTGCCTACTTTCTGAGAATGCCCCAACCTGCCTATGCCCCTCCCATGGCCACACCCCCTTTGGAGTTGTATGCTATGAAATTTAGGCATTCATGTTATGGAACAGAGCATAGGGCAGATCTGCGTGTAACTCCTAATTACTGTCAAATATTTGTTAACTCCAATACCTGATTATTAGCACCTAATTGACTAGTTTACATGTAGATCTGGGATCCATACCCAAATGTGGGTGAGCTATACAGATACTGCAGATAGATAGATAGATAGATAGATAGATAGATAGATAGATAGATAGATAGATAGATAGATAGATAGATAGATAGATAGATAGATAGTGACATGTCATGCACACAAGTTTGATCATGTTTCCCCTTTACTACAAAAATTTCATTGGCATCAATTGAACAGTGTATTATTTTTAAATTGCTCACTCTTACTTTTAAAGCATTTAGAGTAGGTCTCCCAGATTACCTTGCCACACTGACTATTTCTTACTGTTCCATTCATCTACTTAGCTCTATTAATGATTATAGATTAGTTCTCCTCAACCCTAAATCAGCCCATTTAGAATTCACCTGTCATCATGCTTTCTTTTTCGCAGCTCCTTTCTTTCGGAACTCCTTCCCTCTTCCCTTTCGGGCTGAGCTGTTTTTAAAGAATTTCAAGCTAGCATTAACAACTTGGCTTTTTAAACAGGCTGTTTTCATTAGAATAACTTAATTATCTAGAAGTCTGTGTAAATTGTCACTGCTCCCCTCATGTTTTTCCTCCCTCTCCCGCTGCTGACTTCTTGTTTCCGTCTTTCCCTTTTTCCTTGAGTCCCTTCGTTTCCCCCTGTGACTACCTCTGTCTAGTTGCAAGTGACTTGGTTTGATTGTCTTACCCTCTTTCCTATTATATTTTATAGTTCTTCTTCTCACTGTTATTTTATGTTTTTATTGGATTGTAAACCACCCAGTTCTGCAAGTCAGCTTGGGTGGTATACCATGTTTTTAATAAACTATAAATTATAAACATATATAGATATTGCTATAGTTATAGTCTTAGATAGATATGTATATTGCGTATGTGCAGACTCATATATGTGTAGACTCAATCATATTATCTCTTTTTCTGTATACTGTACTTACTTAAGTAAGTAAATACTACATAAACTTCATAGAATCAGTAATTATATCCATGTGGGAAATGATGATATAAAACCATCAAGAACGTCCATTAGACAACTGCTCTACAATATCAAGCTAAAGGCACAGTGGTAATTATAACAGCTGAATGGGTGCTTTGAAATACAACTGCCCTTCTATAGCTCTGCACTTCAGATTACTTATTGTATATTCATGCTTTACTTCATGTAGTACGCTACAATCTTCTGGGCTTGCCTTTCATTTCTTATGCAGTTTAAACTCAAAACTATTTTGTGCTATGTGTGGTTATTGTTACTGTTTCTAAGTGGCTAAAGGTGCTGATAGCTGTTGTAGAGTAACTTTCAGGAGTCTGATATCTTGCACAAGATCATGATGTACATGAAAAAAATCATTTTGTTTCTTTGATTCATTTGCTATTTATTTCATTCCTTTTTTTTTTTTTCATTTTGTCTCAGCAAAGTAAGTGCTTGCTTATGAGTTTGAGCATACTTAGATCATAGTTAGAGTAGTGGACTGATAACCAGGAAATCTTCTATACTGTTTTTTTTTTTTAAACATGCAGCACACAATCGTTCATCCAACATGGTGACTTGCAATTGTGTGTTGCATGTAAAAAAAAAAAAGCAGGATCCCCTGAGGAAGTCTGTTTGGGTGAAACGGGTCCCCGTTGGGAGTTTAACAATTGGAAGCTTAAGTGCTTCTCTTATACAGGCTGTGTGACATTATTTGTCAAATTAAAGAAATGTTTGTGAACAGTGACTGAACTCAGTGATTAATTATGATGTTATAGAAGATATTTTCATTGCCTTCAAAGGGTGGAATTCTTCAAGCAAAGAAATTAGATTGAATTAAACAAGCAAAATTGAAACAAAATCAATTTGGAGGTTTTTTAGCCAATGATTGGTCTTAGTCAGAAGGATCCTTGGCTTTTGAAAGAGTAAGTGGGTTATGCCCAGCTGATGGCAATTACCTTTGACTGCTGAGGCTTTTTTTTTTCTTCTTTTTAAATAAATAAAAAATGTCCTTAATAAAAAAGTTCCTTTAAAAAGTGTCTCCTGTTTGAAGAACAGTATTTGTTGTCTCTGGATTGAATTGTCATTTGGGTGTTTAAGGTTTCCACAATTTTTAATTTTAAGCAAGTTACAAAATAATTCTAAGGATTGCAAAAAAAAATAAAAATAAAAATAAATAAATATATATATATATATCTATATCTATATATATATATATATAAATTGTATGATGTGATACCCGCCAGCAAGCCTTCTTAGAAGTAACCCCCATGCTCTGGAATTCACTCCCACAGGGGCCATGTATAACTCGAGATTACTTCTACTTCCGGAAGCAGGTGAAAGCCTGGCTCTTCTCCCAAGCCTTTAATACATAGGGTGACTGACTATACAGTCATTTTGTACCTGGACCAGCTTGCTACACATACAGTAATTTAGATTAGTTCCTTATCTCTTGCTTAATGATATGAAGAACTCACCTTGATTTTAGCTAACCATTAAATTATCCCAACTGACTCAGTACCACACATCTTGTTCCCATCATATATCTGAACTTGGTCCCTCAGCTGTATGGTAAGCTGTATTGTAGAAAATCATTAGCATCTTGACTATGTTAGTTGAATGTTATAATGCATGCTTATTAGGTATATCATTAGTATTATGCTAACATTGTATTATATGTCTGGTATTTGAATTTCAGTGCTATTAAATGTGCATACTTTTGATACTGTTTCACAGTTAGTTCTTCTTATTAGGTTTCAATTTACTGTTTTCAAGTTTACCTCATTTATTTATGTTTATACTTGGTTATTTTACTATTGTTATGCTGTTAACAAAATTGTAAGTTTTATGTTGTGTTACAAGACGTACGAGGAGGGACTTGCTGACTTGAACATGTATATCCTGGAGGAAAGGAGAAACAGGGGTGATATGATACAGACGTTCAAATATTTTAAAGGTATTAATCCACAAACAAACCTTTTCCGGAGATGGGAAAGCAGTAGAACTAGAGGACATGAATTGAGGTTAAAGGGGGGCAGACTCAGGAAAAATGTTAAGAAGTATTTTTTCAGAGAGAGAATGGTGGATACTTGGAATGCCCTCCTGCGTGAGGTGGTGGAGATGAAAACGGTAACAGAATTAAAGAATGCATGGGATAAACACAAAGGAATCCTGTTCAGAAGGAATGGATCCACAAAAGCTTAGAGGAGAATGGGTGGCAACACTGGTAATTGGAAAACTACTACTACTACTTATCATTTCTATAGTGCTACTAGACGTATGCAGCACTGTACACTTGAACATGAAGAGACAGTCCCTGCTCGACAGAGCTTACAATCTAATTAGGACAGACAAACAGGACAAACAAGAGATAAGGGAATATTAAAGTGAGGATGATAAAATAAGGGTTCTGAACAAGTGAACAAGAGTTAGGAGTTAAAAGCAGCATCAAAAAGGTGGACTTTTAGCTTAGATTTGAAGACGGCCAGAGATGGAGCTTGACGTACCAGCTCAGGAAGTCTATTCCAGGCATATGGTGCAGCAATATAAAAGGAACGGAGTCTGAGTTAGCAGTGGAGGAGAAGGGTGCAGATAAGAGAGATTTACCCAGTGAACGGAGTTCCCGGGGAGGAATGTAGGGAGAGATGAGAGTGGAGAGGTACTGAGGAGCTGCAGAGTGAATGCACTTATAGGTCAATAAGAGGAGTTTGAACTGTATACGGAAATGGATAGGAAGCCAGTGAAGTGACTTGAGGAGAGAGCTAATGTGAGCATAATGACACTGGCGGAATATTAGTCGTGCAGCAGAATTTTGAACAGATTGAAGAAGAGAGAGATGGCTAAGTGGGAGACCTGTGAGAAGCAAGTTGCAATAGTCTAAGCGAGAGGTGATAAGACTTATATGGTCTGTGCCTTGAAAATGGCAAGGACAAATCAAGGTCAGGTATACATATAAAGCAGCACATACAATGAGTTTATCTTGTTGGGCAGACTGGATGGACTGAACAGGTCTTTATCTGCTATCATCTACTATGTTACCACGTTAACCTGTACCTGCTGTACACCACCTTGGGTGAATCTCTTCATAAAAGCTGTTAATAAATCCCAATCAATCAATCAATCAATCAATAAATATGGTTACATAACTCTATTACTCATGAGAAGGGATGACAAGTTGGCAGATATATTAGGCTATAGACCATGTGCCCGAGAAATAACCAATCCGTAGCAAGCAAAAACAAGTCACTAACTAGTGCCCCTGAACTATAGAACAAAATCTCACCCTTAGAAGTCCGCAGCGTCAGCTTCAGATGGGTGATGAATTGATTCCTCTTCAGGGCTCTAGCTGCTCCCCAGCAAACCCCTGTAATCAGGTTTTAGTCCGACGAGTCTTTGCCCTGCACAGGCAGCGAGATTTTCAGCCTGGAAAAAGCCATAAATAATCAGCTCCTGAATCCTTACTTGTGCTGAACCTAGCACAGAAAGATACAACATTACTAACAATTCAGTCCCTCTCCTCAGAGAGATGTGTACATCAGATCTTCTTCTGTCCTTCCGATCCAAAACTCTCCACCAAGTCCGGTGCTGACACTGCCCTGAAGGTCCACAAGTGACAATCTGGGACCAATAAGGAACTGCATACATCTGTCCAACAGGTGATATACAGTCACAAAATAATGAGGAGCTCTTGGCTTTCACATAGTTCACCTTATCAGGAATGGTACAGGATGCCTTGCTAATGAGGTTGCTAACAAGGATTACCTCATTCCCAAGTTTCTCTGAAACTCTCTCCTCGCAGCTCCACACGAGACAAAATGGGAGAGCTAGTGCAGGTGGATAGCATGTCCTTAGATGATGTCAACTAGCACAATGCTTCCAGGAAGTCATGCAGAATCCATGATGGTATTATTCAGAAAAAAATGTTTCATAGCCTATCCAGGCCTCAGGCTTTCATAATGGGAGATAAAGATAAACTCAAAAGGGGGCATGGCCTTGGGAGTGGCATATGTGGGTCATGGGTGTTACCCGAAATTAGGCGTGATGCTATAGAATTCTTGGATTTACACACCCAAACGCCATCAGTTGGGTGCAAGGATTTATACCAGATTTCAGCAGGCATAAGTCCTTGTGCCCAAAGTTGGGCGTAGGAATCCATGCTCAGTGCTGTTCTATAAAGGTTGCTTAATGGTAAGCAACCTTTATAGAATTGGTGCTTAGTGTGGATCTTAATGGTGCCTAAATTCGGGCACCATTTACTGAATCTGTCCCATCATGGGCAGCCAGTACTGCTACATCAAAAGAAAAGTGACATGGTAAGGCTGCTGGACATTATATAGCAATTCAACAACAGTGTTTTTATATGAGTTGGATCTATATGTCTGGTATTCCAGTTAACAATGAATTACAATAATCTAGTCTATTAATCAGTAAGAAATGAGTATAGGCAAGGCCTTGACATCCAAAACATCCTTAATATGTTGATAGACTTCACTACCAGAGCAGAAATCTGAGGATTAAAAGATAGGTTCTGGTCCAGTAATATACCTAGTGTTAAATTGTCTCTTTAACCAGGATCAGAAAACTCTGAATACATGATTTAGATAAGGGGAGAACATAATTTCTCATAAGCCACATAGCCATGCTTTCCATAATATACAGAAGCTTTTACAAAATTAGTTGTTTTACTAGGGAAATAGGAAACCACTGCACTGTGCTCTATATTAATTGTTGTATAGTGAGACCTTTCATGCAGTTTGTTCCTTATAAAGATTGTGATCCAAGTGTATTTATGCCTGAGGGAATGAAGGCTTGTTACAAATATCTGTGTATCAGTTTAGCATCATTTCTCCTCCTTGCTGAATGAGGTCATATTCCATTTTTCAAAGTACATTCCTGCACTTAAACACATTGACACAACTTAAGGAATTCAAGAGAACAGAAACCCTTCTCTCCCCCTAACCTCACCTCCCTTCTTTTAGCTGGTAATCGCATTCTTCCAGCCTGACTCAGGAGCCCGGAGGCCACACAAAACAGGTGCTTATTTGACCCACTTGTCACCTTTACCTAATATATGGCATGTGCTTCAGAGGAAGAATGTTCTTCTAAAGTCTATCTGACTCATGTTCTCGAAAAGGAACTCCCAGAAAAAAAAAGACTGAGTTACAACATAAGGTATTGTGGAGAATATTTAAGCGTCTATAACTTCTTTCCTATTGGAGAAAAGGATGCAAGGGGTGGCCTATGAAGACCACTATCTATAGTTTCTGTTGTGCAGGTATATGTGACATTTGGTGGGATTATAGAAAATATATTAACATATTTACATGCTTGTGCAAGTATTTATGACTGTGAGGGAGTAGGTGGTATATGGCCAGTTTCCCATAGAATCACTCCCTCACTGAGACTGAACCACCTTTGGGTAGGTGGAGCTACACCTGCTGAGTCAAAGGGTTCAGGCTCAGGCAGGGTGGTAAATCCCCTGAGGTAGAACAGCCAAGAATGAAGAGGTTTCCATAAAGAGGCCCAAGTCAAGAGGTCTCTAAGAAAGTGGCAACTGAGGCTACAGTACCTGAGAGGATTGCCAGGGAAAAGAAGTACCCAGAGTTAAGTGTTTCCCTGGGTGAGAAACTATATGCAGTCAAGTCAGCCATGACACATGGACAGAAGACTGCCAAGGTAGAAGAGAACCTTGCAGAGTATTCCTAAAGTGTATAAATTTGATGTGTCCAGAAGAGACTTGAGCTGGCATTAGTTGCCAGACTCTTTGGGCCTGGCTAGGAGCCAGCCCCGTGAAGAGTATTGACTAGGAGTTTAAGACTTTGCTTAAAAGGACTAAGCCTATGAAGTAACAGAGCTGACTGCAGCCTTTTTAGTGCATACAATATTTTTTTACTTTTAACTGCAACCTGTTCATGTGTGTGCCACATTTCAATAAGGTCCTGCAGCCAGCCATTAGCCACACTGCCATGGTGACATTTGTTAAACAGAGGCCATGATCCAAGTGAACTGCCTAGGTATATCTGCACAGATTAACACATAAGCTATGGCAGCACAGATATTTTGATCTACTGCATAGTATTTTTATCACCTGCTGTGATATGAACATCTAAGATAAACATTGAATATCTAATATGTTATTATTAAAACACATTAGATGTTCAATGCAGCTTTTAATTCAAGTTAATAGCACAACACTGAATTACCAGATAATGCAGTGTGTTAACTCTTAGCACACACTCCCTCCTGTTTACAAAGCCGCTCGGCAATGCTAACACAGTCCGTTCAAAGTGAAAGGGCTGTGTCAGCATTAGCGCACCAGCAGCCACTAGCGCGGCTTTGAAACAATTCATTTTTTTCTTACACTTCATTTTTACTGCAACAAGGGCCAATAAGGCCATTAAAGTCTCTGTGCTCTCACATTTATGTTCATGTTACATATGTAAATGTTTAGAATGCTAGCATTTACACACGCATGTGTGCATTTAGGCAGGTAAATGCCAGCATGACACCTAAGCGCTATTTTGCAAATTCCTGTCATTTTTAATTGAAAATGTTATTATTGTATTGCAAACAATCCAGAAAAAGAAAGGACATTTCAATCAAAATTGAAATATTACAAACCAAACCAAATAAAATCATCTTCAAGTCCACATCAAGAACAAATTCTGATTACACATTGGAGAGAATAATCAAGAAAAAGAACAGCATGAAACCATCTTCTCTTTCATTGCAGATCAAAATATAAACTATATCTAAATAAGACCCCAAATAACCAATTTATTTATTTATTTGTTACATTTGTATCCCACATTTTCCCACCTGTTTGCAGACTCAATGTGGTTTACATAGTACCATTACGGCGTTCGCCCGTTCCGGTATGAACAAATACAAGATGAGGACAAGTACAAGGTATGGTTGTGATAGAATGGGGTTCATGTATGGTAGATACAATAGGGGAATATTAGGGAGGAAGAGGTAGAGTTGGGGTGTGTCCATTCCGTTCTTGGTGTTGTTGTGTTGCAGGTAGTCTGGTTCTTATGTTGGATTGGTGGGATAGGCCTTTTTGAACAGGTTTGTTTTTAGTTTTTTCCGGGACTTTAGGTGGTCGTACATTGTTTTTACTATTTTTGGCAGTGTGTTCCATAGTTGTGCGCTTAAATAGGAGAAGCTGGATGCATATGTTGATTTGTATTTGATCTATACTCCAGTAATCTATAATCTAGTAATCTATACTCCAGTAATCTATACTCCAGCATTAACGTGATCTTTAACAACCATTTTATTAACCACAAAAGCCTCCAATAGAACTGGATCCAAGAAAACATAATGGTGATTCTCAAAGTCTATCAGGGAAACGTCTAGGAAAAAAAGAGCCTCCTAGTGCAATTATGTAGTAGATATTTGCAAGGGAGTACATAGGGCAGAGCATGGGTGAGACATAAATAAGGCTCCAACTTATGAGCGTAACTTACAAAATACTGTAACTTAAGACCCAAGGTGAATACCTATTAAGTGAGTGCCATCCACAAATCAGCTGTAGATAAGACACTTGGTGATAGGGTAAGGACATGGAGGGGGCGAGGGTGGAGATAGAAGGCAGGGTGATAGTGTGGGGTTCAAAGTGGAGGAAAAAGAGCAGGGATCATAAGGGTGGATTAGAAAAAGGATGGCCAGATAGGATAGAAAATGAGAGGGAGAAAGGGATTTGAATAGAAGCTTAATTCACCGGTAGAGGAGCCTAAGAGCACAAATTAACTGGGAATTGAGTCAATGGGGTAGTTGCAGGGGCAATCCTAAGATGGCAGCGCCAAAGGTGTCTACTGGGACAAAGAATCTTCAGCAGCAATTGTCTACCTTGCCTTTGGCCATGTACCATCCCCCCCCCTTGTGTTATTCTCTATGGTAGAACATAATGCTTGCACATTCATGGCAGATATTCAGTTGCTATGTTAACCTGAACCTCAAGTACAAAGCATAGTTAAGGAGGCTAAAGGCCTCAGTTGGTTTTGATACATAACTGTGTGTAAATGTTTTTCTTTTATTTATTTAATACATGTATAAGAATAATTCACAAGTATCACACTTGTTTAAGAAATACAGAGGTATATAAACATGGGGAATATTTTTACAACAATAGCAAAAAACAGTTTAACCCCTTCTTAGACCATAATAACAAAAGGGGGGATTTATCTGAAATACATAAGAAATATATAGAGGAAACAAAATTAAGGCAAAGGTCCTAGGTTGAGCTACATACACACTATCTATCTAAATACCATCAGACTATACATTACCACTGGTGATCCTTTTAACATCCAGAAAGGCCCTCAGATGTTGAGGTTCCCAAAAAAAACATATTTCACCCCCAAATAATTAATTAAACATTTACAAGGATATGCTAGAAGGAGGCCCACAGAGACACACAGAGCCGGACCATCGGGCCTTGGGCAGAGCCAGACCTCCGGGTCCGGGGCAGAACCAGACTGTGCCCAGAACATGTAAGAATGACCGATCGTCCAAACACACAAATCTCTGGAGGCAAATATGCTCCAGGAAACCGGGATACTGCCAACAGTAAAATTACTCATTCGACTGTGAAATGCCAGAAAATAAAAATGCCACCACTGTCTGACTTTGTTTGGACTCATATGTGGAACGTGTACTTTATTTTATTTATATCCCACCTTTCTCCAAAGTGGGCAACAAAAATAAACATACATACAATCTTCCTGTTTTGGGCTATTGCTCCCATGATGATAGAATGGGGAAAAAAAGTTTAAAAAAATGAATATTGCTGGAAATTACACAGGAAACAACAGAAAACAAACATTTCCTGGCAGAACCACTCTAAACTGTTACCATATAGCAGGAAGTTCTATAGATAGATAGATCATGAGATGCATCTACCCATGAGGACAAAAGCCTAGGTGCACACAATATTTTTCTCATTTTTAGAAGTCAGTAAGTTGCAAAGACCTTCCCAAAGCATCGAAAAATGGAGACTTTTTTACAGGTTTGAAATGTACTGGTTGGCACTTTTATTCAATTGAGTCAATAAAAATGTAACTTCAATACAGATTTATTTCCCTTTCTTCTGATACAACCTGCAGTAATGCACAGTCATGCTACTAGTCCCTGTTCCTGGATGTCCACATGAACAACAGAGACTGAGTAATAATTAACTGAATAAAAGTAATAGCCAAATCATATTACTACTACTACTTATCATTTCTATAGCGCCACTAGACATACGCAGCACTGCACACTTGAACATGAAGAGACAGTCCCTGCTCGACAGAGCTTACAGAAAAAATTGGTTAGTTTTCATTTTTTTCATGAAAATTTCCCCATTTTGGGGTGTATTTTTGGTTAGTTTCACAAATGAATTAAGGCATTCTAAGTTGATTAGTGTGCATTGAGGTGATCATTTTAGAAGCCTTATTCACAATTTGCATATGCAAACACCAACATATACATGCGGATAACAAATAATCATAGAAATCCTGATTTTTGAAAGTTGGGATTTGCATGTGCAAATTGCAACTGTGTGCATGTAGCAAGCTGGAAACTGGACAACTGGGCATCCAAATTTATTTATTTATGGCATTTATATCCCACATTATTCCCACCCATGGACAGGCTCAATGTGGCGTACAACAGTCCATTAAACAGCATTAATACAAAATACAGGAATTAGCGTCAGAGAAGGGAAAGAGGAACAACAGGAGGAAGAGGGAGAGAGGGGAAGGTGACAATTTGTCGATGTGGCTGCCGTGGCTCAGAGGGATGTAACACCATGAGGGCCCACAGCATATGCTCTACCGAAAAGGAAGGTCTTGAGCCGCTTCTTAAAGGTCGGGTGATCTGGGGTGAATTTGGCAGATTAAATTTAATGTGGACAAATGCGAAGTGAATCACATTGTGAAGAATAATCCGAATCGTAGTTATCTGACGCTAGGGTCCACCTTAAGAATCAGCACCCAAGAAAATGATCTAGGTATCATTATAGACAATACACTGAATTTTTCTGCCCAGTGTGCAGCAATGGCCAAAAAAAAGCAAACAGGATGCTAAGGATTATTAGGTAATATTATGGTAAATAAGATCAGGAATATTATAATGTCTCTGTATCACTTCATGGTGCGACCTCACCTTGAGTATTGCATTCAATTCTGGTTGTCGTATCTCAAAAAAAATATAGGGGAATTAGAAAAGATTCAAAGAAGAGCAACCAAACTGCTTAAGGGGATAGAACTCCTGTCATATGAGGAAAGGCTAAAGAGGTTAGGGCTCTTTAGCTTGGAAAACAGATGGCTAGGGTGAGATGTGATTGAGGTCTTCAAAATCCTGAATGGTGTAGAACGGGTAAAAGTCAATTTTTCAACCTTTAAAAAGTACAAAGATCAAGGGACACTCAATAAAATTACATGGAATACTTTAAAAACAAATAGGAGGAATTATAATGACTTTGTATCGCCCCATGGTGCAACCACACCTTGAATACTGTGTGCAGTTCTGCTCATCACATCTCAAAAAAGATATAGAGGGGCATAATTGAAAGGAGCGCCCAAGTTTTTGTTGGATTATTTGTAGTAAATAATTAGCAGATTTTAGTACACACAGCTTCAGCTTTAGAAATGTTAATTTCTTTCTTCATCTCTCTCTCATTCACCCCTGAATAATTCACTGCTGAGTCACTTTAAAGTTGAAGTAACAAAACATCTGTTTACTCACAGTTTGTAGTTAGATTATAATCAGACAGGCTTATATATACATATTACTATACATTTGTATTATCAGCTCCTTCCATGTGCTTAGATGGTAATGGATGCTCACACCACCATAGATCCTCTCAGGTTAGGAGAGATCATGAGCTCCATGTGCTCCATGTGCTGCATGTGCTGCATCTAACCCCCACAGGAAGTTGCATAGCTGTGTGACCTCTCTAAGTAATTCACATCAGAGGTCACAGAGTAATCACAGAGAAATAATAGGTGACAGGCAATGCATGTAAAATACAATTACATTCCAACAAACCCCTTCTCATGCATAACTGTCATGCAATTATTTATTCATACAAAGTCCAAGCTTTATACGCAGATTCACAAAATGTTCTCTGGGTAACGGTTTGGTCATGATGTCAGCTGTCATCTCACTGGTGTGACAATAGTGTAGACTGATGACCCCTTCTTTCGCCAACTCTCGCACGTTGTGGTATTTCGTTGCGATGTGCTTGGTACGTGACTGAACCTTGTCATTCTGTGACAGTCGGATGCAGCTCTGATTATCTTCCATTATCTGGATTGGTCTCTGTTCAGCTATTCCGAAATCCAGCAAAAGTTTTTCAATCCACATCAGTTCTCTGCACGCTTCCGATACAGCCACATATTCAGCTTCTGTAGAAGACAAACTCACAATACTTTGTTTATGACTGGCCCATGAAATTTGTACATTTCCATACATAAACACATATCCACTTGTGGATTTATAATCAGAATGATCCCCTGCCCAATCTGAATCACAGTAACATATTAGTTTTGGATTACTATTGGCTGAAATCTTTAATTTACAATCAATGGTACCCTTTAAATACCTTACCATCCTTTTAACTGCAGTCCGATCTGATTTGGTAGGTGAGCTGACCCTTCTGCTCAAAATTCCTACTGCATTTGCTATATCAGCCCTGTATGTGGTAGCTAGATATAAAAGCTTACCTATGGCTGATCTATATTGGATGTTATTTGGTAAAGGTTCTCTTACTGTTTCATCCTTCAGAAAATCAGTGATCATGGGAGTGCTTACAACTTGGGCATCTTGCATACCTAAACTTTCAATAAGCTCATTTATTTTCTGCTTCTGGCTTAGAAGATAAGAACCATCATTTTGTTTCTCAATTTCTATACCAAGATAGTATGACACATTACCAAGTTCTTTTATCTCAACATTGAGGTTTAAACACTTTACAATGTCCTTGTACTCTTGCTCACTTTTGCTTGCAATGAGCAGATCATCAACAAAAGCCAAAATGTATGCATATTGTCCATTTGTGCACCTAGTGTACAAACATTTATCTGCTTCACCTTGCTTAAATCCTAAATTTGTCAATATTTCATGCAATTTTTCATTCCAACATTCTGCACTTTGCTTTAATCCACAAAGACCTTTGTTTAATTTACACACTAGCTGTCTTTGTTTTGTATTTATGAAACCTGTTGGTTGTTCCATGTACAAGTCTTCAGTTATTTCTCCATGAAGAAACGCTGTTTTCACATCAATGTGGTTGACTTGCATGCCTTTTGAGACTGCAATGCTCAGAAGTGTTCTGATTGTCGTGTGTTTCACTACAGGTGCAAACACTTCATCAAAATCTTCTCCATATTTTTGAAGATATCCCTTTGCCACTAATCTGGCTTTATACCTTTCCACTTTTCCTTGTGCATTCCTTTTTAACTTGAATACCCATTTGCATCCTATAGCTTTCTTGCCAGGAGGTAATTTTGTAAGAATCCAAGTATTATTTTTATCCAATGCATCAATTTCTTCTTGTGCAGCTTTACGCCATTCAGCAGCTTCTTCTGCTGGCATTTTCTCAATCTCATCCCATGTTAAGGGCTCTTGAGCTTCTGCTGACTTTGTTAGGTAAGACAGTCTTGGGGGTGGAACACCTTTGTTTTCCCTGGATGAGTGTCTGACAACAGGTTGGTCTGACCTTTCCGCATCCTCTAAATCTGAGAGTCCTTCTCCAATTGATTCCCCTTCTCCAACTGTACTGTCTTCTTCAATGATCCTTTCTGTGTCTGCTTCCTCTGCCTGTTCCTCGTTAGATACAGATGAGTTGCTTTCAGACATCTGCCTTGGTATGGCATTTATATACACTGGCATGTCTATTATGGTTCTAGTTTCATATTCTGGATGATAAGGCTCATCTGGGATAATCCAGCCTTTATCAACCCTTTTGTTTTCATCAAAATATGTAACATGTCTTATGCCAACAATGCCAGTTTTCAGATTCAAAATTCTATATCCTTTGTGTCCTGGAGTATAGCCAACTAAAATGCCCCTTTCTGTTGTGGAATCCAGCTTATGCCTTTTTTGCTTTGGTACATGAGCATATGCTGTACTTCCAAATGTTCTTATGTGTGACAGGTTTGGCTTCCTACCATGCCATGTCTCATGTGGTGTGCGCTCAGCGCCTTTAGTTGGCATTCTGTTTTGTAGGTACACTGCTGTGAGAATGGCTTCCCCCCATAGTCTTTTAGGGAGATTGCTATCTGACAGCATACATCTGGTCATTTCCACAAGTGACCTAAATTTTCTCTCTGCAACAGAATTTTGCTCTGGTGTATAAGCTACTGTTGTGATATGCTGAATGCCTTCTTGTTCTAGAAATGTGCGCATGCTTTGTGAAGTGAACTCACCACCATTGTCGGTCTGAAGAACCTTTGGTTTTCTTTCAAATTTATTGCTCACCATGGCTACGTATTTCTTCAGCATGTCTGTGACTTGACTTTTTTCTTTCAGCAAATAGGCCACACAATATCTAGAGAAATCATCCAAGAATATTAGCACAAATCTGTTATTTCCCAATGATGGGATATTAAACGGTCCACATAAGTCACTGTGTATTAAGTCCAGCACTTTATTACTCCTATTTCCTGTGTATGCAGGAAATGAGGGTCTCACACCTTTTTGAGTAACACAGTCTATGCATTTCTCCATTTTACCAGCATCTGCACTTATCTGAATGCCGGTGGCCAGTTGCTTACTGTAAAGATCCTGGATCACCTTAAAATCACGATGTCCCAGGCGGCGGTGCCAGATTTCCAGACTACATTTACCATCATTCTTCCTTACTTGCGCCATATGTGAGGCTTCACCTGAAATGTTCAGCTTATAAACATCATTATGCATAAAAGCTTCAGCATACACTTCATCATTTTTAGAGATTGTGCACTTACTGTTTTCAAAATGAATCGCAAATCCCTTCTTATCTAATGTAGATACACTAAGCATATTACAAACTGCTTGGGGAATATACAAGACATCACTTACAGGAATTTCTTTAACTTCATTAGACACTTTGCATTTTAAGAATCCAATACCTTTTGCTTGGATCTTAGCAGTCCCTGCGTTTGCAGTTTTAAGAATACCTTCCTCTGGACACATTTCCTGAAAGAAATTCTTACAATTGGTTAAATGGCATGTGCTCCCCGAATCCAAAATCCAAGTACTTTCATTTGAATTATTATTTACCATAGTCAAAGATTTTTCTGCCATTAGAAAGCCCTTGTGTTTATCTTTGTCCTTCATACATTTCCTGGTTTGAAAATTCTTTAGTTCCATTGGCTTAGGTGAGCTAGAGGGAGTGTTTTGTGTTTCCTTACACCATTTAGATACATGTCCCTCCTTTCCACATGAGTAGCAAATCAGCTTGCCCTTGGGTGGAGTTTTCCCATAGCTCCGCCTTCCTCTGTTCTTTGCCAAGAAATTTGTTTCATTTCTCTCTGACTGACTTTGAGAACACATCTCCTCAGAATCATTTATTATGCATTCCTGCCTTAGTTTTGATGTTGTCTGTTCAAAAGATTGCCCTTCAATGGCCTCATTTACAGACCTAAAAACATCAAACTTTTTTGATAGTGAGGTAAAAAGAAATGCTCTTTTCAATGCATCACACATGGGAATTCCAGAAAGTTCTAACTTTTGAAATGAAGACATAAGATGCATAATATGATCATTACATTTACTTTTATCCCTTAATTTGGTTTCATTCAACTCTGCCAACCAAATTGGTTGCTGCTTTGCATATGTAGTTGCATACATAGTTCTCAGTTTATATAAAATGTCCTTTGGTGTATCTTTTCCCTCCACTAATATGGCTTGTTTCTCTGAGAGAGCTTCCAAAAGCATGCACTTCACATAATAGTTTGCATTGTCCCATTCAGCCATATTTTCATCTGTTCTGTCTTGGTCTAAGCATATATTTAATCTTTTTGCTCGAAGGAGACATATGAATCTTAGTTCCCATTGCTGATAATTTAACTCAGTTAATCTAGGCACCTTGAGAGAATAGAAAAATGGTGAATTTCTTCCCTCAGCCATTTTCTTAGCCTTCTGTCTGCTGTGTGGGGGGAGAGAGAGACAGACTGAATCTTTCCTTTAAAACTTAAGAGAAAAATGTGGCCTTTTTTCTGCCTGGTAATATTTCTCTTCTTTTTCAATTCCTGGCCCTGGGCCCATAACCCTTTTGTTGGATTATTTGTAGTAAATAATTAGCAGATTTTAGTACACACAGCTTCAGCTTTAGAAATGTTAATTTCTTTCTTCATCTCTCTCTCATTCACCCCTGAATAATTCACTGCTGAGTCACTTTAAAGTTGAAGTAACAAAACATCTGTTTACTCACAGTTTGTAGTTAGATTATAATCAGACAGGCTTATATATACATATTACTATACATTTGTATTATCAGCTCCTTCCATGTGCTTAGATGGTAATGGATGCTCACACCACCATAGATCCTCTCAGGTTAGGAGAGATCATGAGCTCCATGTGCTCCATGTGCTGCATGTGCTGCATCTAACCCCCACAGGAAGTTGCATAGCTGTGTGACCTCTCTAAGTAATTCACATCAGAGGTCACAGAGTAATCACAGAGAAATAATAGGTGACAGGCAATGCATGTAAAATACAATTACATTCCAACAGTTTTCCTGAGGACGCCCTCGCAGGATGTCCTGGAGAAGGGGCAGGGAAACCCAAAATATCGAAAGAAGACGGGCGGCCATCTTTCATTTCGATAATACGGTCGGGGATGCCCAAATCACGAAATTTAGGTCGACCTTAGAGATGGTCGTCCCTAATTTTCGGCGATAATGGAAACCGAGGACACCCATCTCAGAAACGACCAAATCCAAGCCATTTGGTCATGGGAGGAGCCAGCATTCATAGTGCACTGGTCCCCCTCACATGCCAGGACACTAACCGGGTACCCTAGGGGGCACTGCAGTGGACTTCATAATTTGCTCCCAGGTGCATAGCTCCCATACCTTGGGTGCTGAGCCCCCCAAAACCCACTCCCCACAACTGTACACCACTACCATAGCCCTTAGGGATGAAGGGGGGGCACCTAGATGTGGGTACAGTGGGTTTGTGGTGGGTTTTGGAGGGCTCACATTTACCACCACAAGTTTAACAGGTAGGGGGGATGGGCTTGGGTCTGCCTGCCTGAAGTGCACTGCAGTACCCACTAAAACTGCTCCAGGGACCTGCATACTGCTGTCATGGAGCTGGATTTGATAGTTGAGGCTGGCTTAGAGGCTGGAAAAATATATATTTTTTTTTTTTTAGGGTGGAAGGGGGTTAATGACCACTGAGGGAGTAGGAGGAGGTCATCCCCAATTCCCTCCAGTGGTTATCTGGTCATTTAGGGCACAATTTTGTGGCTTGGTCATAAAAAAAAAGGACCAAGTAAAGTCGGCCAAGCGTTCATCAGGGATGCCCTTCTTTTTTTCCATTATCAGCCGAGGACACCCATGTGTTAAGTACGCCCCAGTTCCGCCTTCGCTACGCTTCCGACATGCCCCCGGGAACTTTGGTCGTCCCCGCGACGGAAAGCAGTTGAGGGTGCCCAAAATCGGCTTTCAATTTTGCCGATTTGGCCAACTGGGAGAAGGACGCCCATCTCCCGATTTGTGTCGAAAGATGGGCGCCCTTCTCTTTCAAAAATGAGCCCAATAGTCTCACCGAAAGGTGATCAAATATGTTGTTGTCTCTTTTTATAGCACTTGAAAGAGACTGACGTTATGAATGATCGGCATCACAATCTTGGTGAAGGAGCACGTTTAATCATATTTTTCTTCATAATGTAGTTTTGAGGATCACATGCTCTACACATAATTTTCACATAAAAAATGAGTCAGAATAAAAGTGAATTCCCCACTAGGGCATGAATGCAAATAATGTGCTTATAAACATACTTAATACAGATACAGAGAGGAGATATGCCACAAGCAGTTAAAGAATTTAATAGGCGGGTCGCAGTTAGTGTTTAATAGGAGGGTCTGTTATATAATGCTTTTTAGAACAAAGTATATAATTTCAGAATGCAGAGGTACCCAGCTGTTTCAAATGTTTCATAGCCAATATGCCAGGTAAAGACATTCTGCGTGTCTAATCCAACATTCTTTGATTTGCTTATACTGCAGTGCTTCTTGATTATCTCCTCTCTTGCTCTCTGGAGAGCAAGTTTCTATCTCAGATTCTAACTGTATAAACTGATTGCAATGTCCTCTCCAGAAAGATGTCCTTTGCTATGCAGTTAAGGCACAGCAGGTTACCCACTGTGTTATATCTACAGTATAATTCAAATCACTGTAAACTCATGCCAGCATATTGGGTCCATGATTGCCAATGGAGCTGATCAATGAAAAGGATCATGCCTTAGAAACTAACTTGTAAGTCTAGGACTGTTTTGCACCGAATGAGAGATGATGAAGAAGGCAAAACACTACAATACGTCTCTGATACTTACGATTTCTATAATGCTCTAAGACACACAGGAGACAGTTCTCTAACTGGGCACCTCATTTAAGCACCCCAATGCTATGCGGTGAAAGCATATTCTATAACAGCATCAAGGTGTTGGCATAATCCAGCATCGGCGTGTCTTACATTTACACTCCCACAACTACATCAGCCATAGACATGGAGGGGCATTTTTGATATGTCAAAGTCCGACCTTGGACGTTTTGCTTATGTCCAAACTCCAAATAGCCAATATAGCGATTTTTGAAACAGCAAAATGTCTAGCTTTTTCTTTTGAAAATGGCCACTAGCTAGATATTTTTGTGCTCTCTGTATTTATCTTTTTGGTCCATTTCTGGGGGGAAAAAAAGTGTCCAAGTGAAAAACCCACAAGGTCAAGCCATTGGGATATAGGAGGAGTCAGCATTCTTAGTAGACTGCCTACTCAAACATCCCAGCAGAGTAGTGTAAGCAACTCTCTAGAGGGAATCTTTGGGAGCTATTTCTATACATATCCCTCTTTCCATTACTGGCCCTATGGGCTAACACTTTCCCAATCAGTGTTCTCTGCCAGCCCCTGGATGCTTGCACCCAGGAAAGATTCCCTTCCAATCCAGGGGACTCCGCTCTGAGTATTGTCCTTTCCCTGAGCTCCAAACTGCCCCTGCACTCCTTATGTATGAATGTGGTGGGAAAAGTGCCATGGCATGCCAGCATAGTGCCTTCCCCATTACAGGTTGAATATGTTCATCTGATTGCTGAATATACCAGTGCACAGAAGCCAGCTCTGTGGGTGCTGTGGGTACTTCAGCACCCTCAATATTGAATAAACTCCTTGACTGTGTCCGGGGGAAGGGGGGATAATTTCCCTTGGGTTTAGCATCCCCAGTCATACTGAAAAGTTGACTGTTATGTACCAGTGTATCTATGCTCAGATTTAAATACACAAGTTATATGCATAGCAGCAAAACATTACAACTACCCATTTGAAGGACAATTCTATAACTGGGCCCCTGTGTTCACAAATCATTGTACATGAAAATAAACAGAGTACCAGCATTTTCAAATGTGCACTTAAGTGTGTAAGTGTAAGCAATGCAGCTAAGCACTATTCTGTAAGGACACATGCAGGGGCGTATCTGAGGTTCGGCGGTAGGGGGGGCAGGGGCTAGAGTGAGGGGACACATTATAGCCCCCCCCCTACAGCCCCCTACCGCCGTCAGCTGCCCCCTACCGCCGTTAACACTCTCTCCCTCCCCCGCCTACCGCCGTCACCTACCCCGAGGTCCGCTTCCTCCGGCCTTTTAAAATATTGCTTCAGCTGGCGGGGGACCCCAACCCCCCGCCAGCCCAGCCGCGATCTTTAACTTTTTCATCCTCGTCGTGCAGCGCGCCGTGAAAGCTGCATGCATCTTTAGTTCCAGTTGGATGGAGTCTGACGTCGCAGCAACTGAAAAAGTTAAAGTTCGCAGCTGGGCTGGCGGGGGGTTGGGGTCCCCCGCCAGCTGAAGCAATATTTTAAAAAGCCGGAGGAAGCGGACCTCGGGGTAGGTGACGGCGGTAGGCGAGGGAGGGAGGTTAACGGCGGTAGGGGGGTCCAGGGCAAAATCTGCGGGGGCCCAGGCCCCTGTGGCCCCACGCAGATACGCCCCTGGACACATGTAAATGTCATAGCATGTAAATGCTAGTGGGGACGTTCATGTGGGTGGATCATCGGCAGGAAAAGGCATTCCTCTTAATTATGACCATACCTTATAGACTACTGTAATTCACAAATGTTCTTGTTGCATTTACACCAGATTTAGGGCTGGTATAACTGTGGGCACCTAGACCCCAATATTCAACCTGAAGGGGTAAATGGCTTGTAAACCATTCATAATCTTGGGCTGAATTAATGCTAGATTTTCAATGCTAGGGCATGTCCAGCCTCTGGAAGTGAATATACAGGTTATTGTGCAACCCAAAAGTTAACCGGGCACTGGCCAATATTCAGACTGGTGCCTGGTTAACTTAGCAGATAAATTAAGACATCATTTTTGCTGTTTTATCTTTATCCATTTACTTAGTTGGTTAGCAGCCTGAATATTTCCCCCTAAACTCTGTCCCTGTACCACCTCTAACTTATCCAGTTATGTAATGGCCAGTTAGAGCTGATGTTTAGCAACACTACCGGTTTAGTGCCACTGAATACTGGCAGCCACCAGCTCAGTGGAGTTTAACCAGGCAAGAGCCTCTTCTGTCCAGTTAAACCCCTTTGAATATGGATCCCCTAGATTTTAGGTGTGCTGGTGTTGGGTTGTGCTAGTATTCTATAATGGAAACTGGGTGCCTAGATGTCCTTATAGAAGAGTCTCACTGTGCTGCATCAGAGCACCTATAGGGGGCACCCACGTATAGAATTACCCCCATAACTTCTGACCCTGTCCCAGACCACCTCTAATCCCTCCTCCAAACTATATGTATAAATATTAGCCATTTAGGATGTCATTCTATAAATTGGTGCCTGGCTGTATGTACCATACATTGGCATATCATAGATGACAATAATTTATAGTCATGTATGAATGTGCGCTAGACCCTATTCTACAAGGCAGTGTCTGACTGGCCAATATGCAGCACTATTTAACCAGCCAGAAACAGTTCCTGGCTGGTTAAATAGCACTTAGCTGGCTAACCTGCTTATAATCGAACGAGAAAAACGCCCAAGTTCCGACCTAAATCGGGAGATGGACGTTTATCTCACAAAAACGAATAAAGCAGTATAACCGAAAGCCGATTTTTGGACGTTTTCAACTGCACTCCGTCGCGGATGCGGACAAAGTTGATGGGGGCGTGTCAGAGGTGTGGCGAAGGCGGAACTGGGGCGTGGTTATCTGCCGAACAAAGATGGGCGCATTTCACCGATAATGGGAAAAAAGTATGCGTTTTTAGCTAGAATTTAGGACACTTTTCCTGGACCCTGTTTTTTCACAAATAAGGCCCCAAAAAGTGCCCTAAATGACCAGATGACCACTGGAGGGAATCGGGGATGACCTCCCCTGACTCCCCCAGTGGTCACTAACCCCCTCCCACCACAAAAAAATGATGTTTCACAACTTTTTATTTTCACCCTCAAATGTCATACCCAGCTCCCTGGCAGCAGTATGCAGGTCACTGGAGGAGTTGTTAGGGGGTGCAGTGGACTTCAGGCAGGTGGACCCAGGCCCATCCCCCCTACATAAGTACATAAGTACATAAGTAGTGCCATATTGGGAAAGACCAAAGGTCCATCTAGCCCAGCATCCTGTCACCGACAGTGGCCAATCCAGGTCAAGGGCACCTGGCACGCTCCCCAAACGTAAAAACATTCCAGACAAGTTATACCTAAAAATGCGGAATTTTTCCAAGTCCATTTAATAGCGGTCTATGGACTTGTCCTTTAGGAATCTATCTAACCCCTTTTTAAACTCCGTCAAGCTAACCGCCCGTACCACGTTCTCCGGCAACGAATTCCAGAGTCTAATTACACGTTGGGTGAAGAAAAATTTTCTCCGATTCGTTTTAAATTTACCACACTGTAGCTTCAACTCATGCCCTCTAGTCCTAGTATTTTTGGATAGCGTGAACAGTCGCTTCACATCCACCCGATCCATTCCACTCATTATTTTATACACTTCTATCATATCTCCCCTCAGCCGTCTCTTCTCCAAGCTGAAAAGCCCTAGCCTTCTCAGCCTCTCTTCATAGGAAAGTCATCCCATCCCCACTATCATTTTCGTCGCCCTTCGCTGTACCTTTTCCAATTCTACTATATCTTTTTTGAGATACGGAGACCAGTACTGAACACAATACTCCAGGTGCGGTCGCACCATGAAGCGATACGGCATTATAACATCCGCACACCTGGACTCCATACCCTTCCTAATAACACCCAACATTCTATTCGCTTTCCTAGCCGCAGCAGCACACTGAGCAGAAGGTTTCAGCGTATCATCGACGACGACACCCAGATCCCTTTCTTGATCCGTAACTCCTAACGCGGAACCTTGCAAGATGTAGCTATAATTCGGGTTCCTCTTACCCACATGCATCACTTTGCACTTGTCAACATTGAACTTCATCTGCCACTTGCACGCCCATTCTCCCAGTCTCGCAAGGTCCTCCTGTAATCGTTCACATTCCTCCTGCGACTTGACGACCCTGAATAATTTTGTGTCATCGGCGAATTTAATTACCTCACTAGTTATTCCCATCTCTAGGTCATTTATAAATACATTAAAAAGCAACGGACCCAGCACAGACCCCTGCGGGACCCCACTAACTACCCTCCTCCACTGAGAATACTGGCCACGCAATCCTACTCTCTACTTCCTATCTTTCAACCAGTTCTTAATCCATAATAATACCCTACCTCCGATTCCATGACTCTGCAATTTCTTCAGGAGTCTTTCGTGCGGCACTTTGTCAAACGCCTTCTGAAAATCCAGATATACAATATCAACCGGCTCCCCATTGTCCACATGTTTGCTTACCCCCTCAAAAAAATGCATTAGATTGGTGAGGCAAGACTTCCCTTCACTAAATCCGTGCTGACTTTGTCTCATCAGTCCATGTTTTTGTATATGCTCTGCAATTTTATTCTTAATAATAGCCTCCACCATCTACCTGTTACAATTGTGCTGCTTAATGCTTATTAGTTGTCCAACCCCCCCAAACCCACTGTACCCACATGTAGGTGCCCCCCTTCACCCCTTAGGGCTATAGTAATGGTGTAGACTTGTGGGCAGTGGGTTTTGAGGGGGATTTGGGGGGCTCAACACACAAGGGAAGGGTGCTATGCACCTGGGAGTTCTTTTACCTTTTTTTTGGTTTTGTAAAAGTGCCCCCTAGGGTGGCCAGTTGATGTCCTGGCATGTGAGGGGGACCAGTGCACTACGAATCCTGGCCCCTCCCACGAATAAATGTCTTGGATTTATTCGTTTTTGAGCTGGGCGCTTTCATTTTCCATTATCGCTGAAAAACAAAAACGCCCAGCTCACACATTGTTGAATAAAACATGGGCGTCTATTTTTTCCCAAAATACGGTTCGCTCCACCCCTTCACGGACCCGTTCTCGGAGATAAACGCCCATGGAGATAGGTGTTTTCGTTCAATTATGCCCCTCTAAGTGCTAATATTCAGTGTGAGATCGCCGGATATCTCCACTGAATATTAGCACATAGCAGCTTCATATTGGCCGGTAAGTGCTTTAGCACTTAATTGCAGGGGGGGATATATACGGGTGCAGCATGAGTGAGCCATGGGTGTATCTTCAAGTGATGCATTTAACTTATAGAATACTATGGAGCTCATTTCCAAAAGAGAAAAAATGTCTAAAAAGTGGCATAAAGCAGCATTTGGACGTTTTTCTCACAAAAAACATCCAAATCAATATTTTCAAAACCAGTTTTTAGATGTTTTTCTATGAAGTCCATCAGAAGTGCATTCAAAACACAAGAGGGCATGTTGGGGGGGGGGGGGGCTGTTAAGGGCAGGATTTGGGTGTTCCTAACACTTGGATGTTCACAGCCATAATGGAAGAAAAACAAAACTGTACAGGACTAAAACTAAGACGTTTTGATCTAGACCTAGATCTAGGGCACAAAAGGATGCCCTAAATGACCAGATGACCACTGGAGGGAATCAGGGGTGATCTCCTAATACCCCCCAGTGGTCACTGACCCCCCCCCCCACACCTCAAAATGTGAATAAAATATGATTTCATAGCCTCTTTGACAGCCTCAGATATTAGAGCTAGGTCTATTAGAGCAGCATGCAGGTCTCTGGAGTAGTGTAGTGGTCAGTGCAGTGCACCATGGCGTGGGGGACTCAGATCCCTATCTCCCTTTACCTGTCACATTTGTGGTGGAAACTGTGAGTCCTCCAAAACTCACCAGAAACCCATTGTATCCACATGTAGGTCTCCCCCTTCACCCATAAGGGCTACTGTAGTGGTGTACATTTTGGGGTAGTGGGTTTGGGGTGGGTTTGGGGGGGGGGGCTCAGCAGACAAACTAAGGGAACAATGGTGAGATGCGTATCTGGGAGAATATTTTTGAAGTCCACTGCAGTACCTCCTAGGGTGCCCCATTTATCTCCTGGGATGTCTGTGGGACCAATCTAGTAAAAAATGCTGGCTCCTCCTACATCCCAAAGGCTTGATTTTGTGCACTTTGCCCTTGGACTTTTTTTTGGTTGAGAAAACGGACCAAAAAACAAAACGTCCAAATTACAAAACCTTCTTCAAAACAGTATTTTTGAAAATAAAAAAAAAAAAGATAGACCTTTTTCTTTTTTGAAAATTGACCTTTTCTAGTCAGATTTTGGACATTTTTTGCAAAACGTCCAAAGTCGGACAAAAGACATCATATCGAAAATGCCCCTCCACATGTGTCACTTGGCGCATGTAGGCAGGCCCATTTACACTTCCATTAACATGGCATAAATGGTCACACCTAAACTTAGGTGCACCTATGCCAATTTACATTAGTACACTGGTGTCCAAATGCCAATATAGAATTGGATCCCAGTGCTAAGCATCGGCATTCCATTTAAGGGATTGCCTCCATAGTAACTAATAAGACCAAAATGTATCTGTTCTACAGCCCAAGAAATTAAAGAAAACACACTTATGAGACTGTTTTGAGTATGGCCCTCAATGAGATTAGGAAAACATGACAATAATGCAGAGCAGCTTATTAGAGAGGAAAGAATAGTGGAAAATAATATCATTTCCTATAATAGAAGAGAGACAGTCTGGAATGGTTCAGTCTATTCACAGCCCTGTTGAGTCTTGCAATGAAGTTAAAATGAGCCTCTTTCCTAGGGAATTTCATGCACTGTGAGATATTTACCATCTGCTACAGATGAGTCTCCATTTACTGCACTGTCCATGTCACGTTGGTTATAATTGGAAATTCTGGTACCCTTCATTCTCCCACACAGATCTATTTCTCAACATTTTCAGACACTTGAAGGATTCCTGCAGAAACTGTCTGGCACAGACCTCTAGAGTGAAAAAGCTTTCCTCTCGTTCAGTGCTTCTTTGGGACTTCAGATTCAGAAAGAAAAATATTCCCTTTGTCTTCAAAGCATCATCTTTCATTGGCCACCTGTCAATGGTGGTAGCTGTAGGATTCAGTAGAACAATGGAGGAGAGAGGAAAGAGTCAAATATATCCCTTGAATCTGGGAGTGCCACCTATTCACATGTGGTATTATGTAACTATAAAAACACATCCTCACAAATCTTATTGCTCTTATATGACATTTAGGTGGTAATTCTATAAAAAAGCACTTACATTTAGGCTCCAGATACATGCGTAATCCATTAGCATACCTACATACACATATATGTGGCAGAGTAGCCTAGTGGTTAGTGCAGCGGACTCTGATCCTGGAGAACTGGGTTCAATTCCCACTGCTGCTCCTTGTGACTCTGGGCAAGTCACTTAACCTTCCATTGTCCCAGGTACAAATAAGTACCTGTATATAATATGTAAACCACTTTGAATGTAGTTGGAAAAACCACAGAAAGGAGGTATATAAGTCCCATTCCCTTTCCCATATATACTGATTTTCCACCTAAGCGCTATTCTATAAATATGGGCATATATTTCATAGTGTGTAGTTTGAGGGTGGCTGGCTATACACATAGGAGGAGTCTGGGCAAAATGTGGGTGGGGTTCTATACTATATTATAGGTTGCATGTGTTTATTTAACAAAAACAAACTAGACAATAAAATAAATAGAAATAGCAATATCACCTCAATCCAAAATATCATTCATACTCAGTAATTCCATAAAAATAGTCATCAAAGTGCACTCCAAAATAATTAATTTGATAACCATCTAGCAGTCACTTAGTCTCCATATGCTTGCTGAAACAATAATGTGTTCAGTCTACAGATGTTATGGATCTTATGATCAAAGACAACTCATTCCAGAATTTAGGTCCCCAAACTTTTCCTCTAACATAATAACCTTAAATGATGGTCCACCAGATATTCAAAAGTATTTAACCAGCCAGGAACGGCACCTGGTCAGTTAAATACCCTCAGGCAAGCTATCTGCTGATATCCCGGTCACCGGCAAGCTGATTATCAGTGGTTAGGTTTAGTCGTCAGATAGACCCATATAAATAGCAGGTCTATTTTTGTCTGCCAGGACCTAGTCAGTCAGCCGATGAATATCAGCTTGACTAGCTAGGTTTTTGGCGCCAACCCCCCCCCCCCCCCCCAGAAATCCAATGCTGGTGGCCAGCAACAGTGGGAGTTAGCCAGTCTAACTCCCACTGTCTCAATATCAGGGCCGGTATATCTAAAAGATTTGCACTGGAGCACATGTACCATTGGAACTTAGATCTATAAAATAATGAGTGGAGTTGAACAGGTAGATGTGAAGCGTCTGTTCACGCTTTCCAAAAATACTAGGACTAGGGGGCATGCGATGAAGTTACAATGTAGTAAATTTAAAACGAATCAGAGAAATTTTTTTTCACTCAACGTGTAATGAAACTCTGGAATTCGTTGTCAGAGAATGTGGTAAAGGCGGTTAGCTTAGCGGAGTTTAAAAAAGGTTTGGACGGCTTCCTAAAGGAAAAATCCATAGACCGTTATTAAATGGACTTGGGGAAAATCCACTATTTCTGGGATAAGCAGTATAAAATGTTTTGTACATTTTTGAGATCTTGCCAGGTATTTGTGACCTGGATTGGCCACTGTTGGAAACAGGATGCTGGGCTCGATGGACCTTTGGTCTTTCCCAGTATGGCAATACTTATGTACTTATGTACTTACCAGCCCTATGGCTAGCATAAGTTCTTGTGCCTAAGTTATATTCGTGTATGTCACCTGTTATACACTAGCCACCCGATGTTCAAAAGTATTTAACTGGCCAGGAGCAACACCTGGCTGGTTAAATATCCTCATGCCAGCCATCCACCGATATTCAGCGGGAGATTACCGGCTATCTCCCACTGAATATCCCGGGTTCACCGGCAACAGCAGAAGTTAGCTGTTCTAACTCCCACCATCTCAATATCAGCGCCAAGGCTCCTATCAGATTCCCATCTAAAGAACTGCCTCTTAGGGTGCAATTTATAAAAGCTTTTTTGGGTGTATTATGCTGGCATATGAGTGTAGAAGGCTATTTACCAGCCATGTACAAATATGTTTGAAGTATTATTAACATTTGATATACCACCCATCTGAGCAGTTCACATTAATACTAAAATATAGATTTAAGAAAACACATATTTACTATCAGAGGATTAGAAAAATAAAGTTACACTATACAAAATAGAAGAGAAACAGGTATATACAGGTGTAGGAATGTTCAGGAATAAGGTTTGGGCAGACTGCAATTGAAGATGTGTTTATGCCCATTTTATAATTAGGAGCCCCATTTAGAAAAATGTGTTAAGCAGTTATGAGGCTATAGGGAGCCTCCATTTAGGTGGCCTAATAACACATGTAGTAAGCCTATTTGATGAGGACACACGTGTGCTTAACTCCCTAATTATATAAAAGGCGCCAAAAATTGTGCATGCAATTTAGTTGAATAAGGAGCTAATTAGCACCGATAATTAGCTTTTTAACAAGCAATTATTGGTACTAATTGGATTTAATTGCCTAAAATTTACACGCAATCTGAAAAAGAGGATGTGGAAATTAAAGGGTCATAGGCGCAATGGGACATTCCTAAAATTAATGCATGTTGCTATACAATAACAGGGATATGTGTCTAATGCAAATGTGTACATTTGCACCACTATTCAGCTGGTACAAATGGCTAAGCCTAAAGTTAGATGCAATCCCTGGGCATAAGTGCTATTCTATAAACCACTCCTAACTTTAAAAGTGGCTTATATATTAGAGCTTTTTTGGCACAGATTTTTTTTTGGCACCACATATAGGGGCCCTTTCACAAAGGCGTGACAAAAAGTGGCCTGTGGAAGTGTGGGCACGTGTATTAGACGTGCGCTGGATCATTTCTCCATCGCATCTGGAAAAAAGGTTTTTTTTGGTGGGCTGGAAAATGGACGGACAGCAAAATTAAAACCAGTACATGTCTATTTATGGTCTAAGCCCTTAACACCACCCATTTACTTAGCAACATTCTCATTCTCCCTGTCTCATCAGCTCGTAACCTCTGGGTCATCTTTGACTCCTCTCTCTCCTTCTCTGCTCATATTCAACAGATTACCAAAACTTGTCATTTCTTTCTCTATAACATTAGCAAAATCCGTCCCTTCATCTATGAACACTCTACCAGAACCCTTATCCACACTCTTATCACCTCTCGTCTTGATTATTGTAACCTGCTTCTCACTGGCCTCCCTCTTAGCCATCTCTCTTCTCTTCAATCAGTCCAAAACTCTGCTGCGTGACTCATTTTCCGCCAAAGTTGCTATGCTCACATTAGCCCCCTCCTTAAGTCACTTCACTGGCTCCCTATCCGTTTCCGTATTCAGTTCAAGCTTCTCTTATTGACCTATAAGTGTATTCATTCTGCCGCTCCCCAGTACCTCTCCATTCTTGTCTCTCCCTACGCCCCCCCTCGGGTACTCCATTCTGTAGATAAATCTCTCTTATCCGTCCCCTTCTCCTCTACTGCTAATTCTAGACTCCGTTCCTTTTGTCTTGCTGCACCTCATGCCTGGAATAGACTTCCCGAACCTGTGAGTCTAGCCCGTCTTTGGCTGTTTTCAAGTCCAAACTTAAAGCCCACCTCTTTACCTCTGCTTTTGACTCCTAACCACTACTCACTTGCCCTGTCCTTATCCTTACCTATTTATTCCCTTACCCTTATTTGTTCTGTCTGTTTACCTGTCTTATCTAGATTGTTGGTTCTTTGAACAGGGGCTGTCTTTTTTTGTGTATGGTGTACAGCTCTGCGTGTGCTTTGTAGCACTATAGAAATGATAAATAGTAGTATTAGCAATAAGGGCTCACTTGTTACGCGTGCGGTAACCGTCCAGCACACACCAACTGCTGATTACCGCCGGGAACACCCTGTGGTAGAAAATTATTTTCTACTGTAGGTTTTTTGCATGCGCCAAACTCAGAATTACCACCAGGCGCACACACTAGCTGGGCTGTAATACCGATTTGACATGCTTTTGGATGCATGTAGGCCCTTAATGCGCCTTTGTAAAAGGGCCCCATAGAATCTAGCCCTGTATTTTTATAGAATACTAGTGTAAACCCAGGATTGGTGTACCAAATTGTAGGCACACACATTTGCAACATTTTTTGAGTTCTATGGCTTGCTTAAATGTTAAATCGTACACCCTAGCTCTCAAATTCAATATGAAAATCCAACCTCACAGTCTGAAAGCTGCAAATACAATATTAGTTTTAATACACTGTGATAGGGCTAAGCACAGTGATTCCAGTCAAGGGCAGGCGGGTCCTGAACTACCTTACCCAAAGTTCCCCAGGAGGCTTAAAGAGAAGGGTAGGTAGACAGACAATTCCAGTAGGGATTCTGGAGAATAACTGGAAGGGATGCAGCTCAGGAAAAGGGATGCCATTGAAGTCAGTCACCAGCAGGGGGCCACTGAAAGATGAAACACAATTCCCTTGGGTACCTAATCAGTACAAGATACCTCCCAGCTGCGAGGGGGAAGGGGAGCTTGAGTCCCTGAGAATGATGAGCAGTGAAGAGAGGGGGTGGGGAGTAGAGGAGGGGGCAGAGTCCATGGATGGTATAGAGGAAGGGAGAGAGTTCCCTGTTGAATGGCCCTGCTCAAAGGATATAGCCCATATGGACTGGGAGGCAAACACCTAAAAGGTAACCTTTTCAGCACTGGATGGCAGAGGGTGGGTGGTCACAGAGGTTAATACTGTGAAGAGGGTAGTGCTCTGCTAGTCCTGCAGTGTGCAGGACCATTACAGTGTTTTGGTGAAAGACTGAGAGACTTTACTTTGAACTTTTGCATTAGTGTTTGATGAAATAAGTAAACTGAATGCTTTGGCCTATATTTTTTCCTTTTTCTGGAGGGTTGTGGATTGCACTTCAGCTGACTGGTGGAACTGTGCTGAGCTGAAGTGATGAACTGAGTAGTTTTTTTTTTTTTTTTTTTTTCTTTCTTTCTTTACAATTGAACTAAGCCGGCCAGCACCTTGCTCAGGGGGAGCTGGTAACCGAGAAGGTTGGAGTTTTTTTTTTCTTGTTGTGGATTTTGCTTTAAAACCAAGTTGGATTACAGTGTGGTGTTGAATTGGATCTGGAAGTGAGAGCTGTGATGCTTAACCTGATCTGGAGGGAAGCCCGGGACTGCCAGAAATGATTCCCTGACCTGTGAGCTGAAGGAAGGACTTCACAACACCCAATGTGACCTAGACAGACAAACACAACCTAGCCGTTAGAAGGTGGAGAAAAAATGCCTCAGTAACGCCACCCAGCCAGCCTGAATTATCCAGCTATAAGGTACTTACTATGTTGAAGTGTTTGCTGAAATGTTCAAAGTGACAAACGTGTGTATATATGTAGAACACAGAATACAGATTCCTATCATTTCAGTTCAACACAATCTCAATTCAGATCAGTTCAGTATAGATCCACGACTATGGTCAGACAGCAACACAGCACATATGATGGTGTGCCAGGCCCATGTCTTACAGCTGGATAATTCAGGCTGGCTGGGTGGCGTTACTGAGGCTTTTTTCTCCACCTTCTAATGGCTGGGTTGTGTTTGTCTGTCTGGGTCACATCGGGTGTATTAAAACTAATATTGAATTTGCAGCTTTCAGGCTGTGAGGTTGGATTTACTTAAATGTTAGCCATAGAACTCCTGGCGGTCCGCTACCATTTCAGTTACTGATTATTTAATTCACTAGAATGGTCTATTATCCACATCATCTCTATTTTGAGCAACAAATCACATACACAGTGTTGCTTGGTGGAACTGACCTCTGAGGAAGGTGTTAGTTATGTCGAAACTCAGCCCATTTTGGGATATTAATAAAGCACACTTGTTCCACTCTTGAGAGCCCTTTGTGCTTTTTTTTTTCTGGACTGCATTTACTCATGCCACTTAATAATATTCTATAAGTTACCTATGTAAATATCAGCTGTTTCTATGGCTTGCCTGTGCCCCTCCCCTGTGAACGTCCCTCCAAAAATTATGTGCAATGCCATTTAAGCATGTAATTATAGCATAGTGCTCGGAAGTGCACACTTACCTTTGCGGATGGCAGTATTCTACAAATTTAAACACACAAAAGTCATGGATTAACATGCTCTGTAGCATATGAGTATACAGTAGTAGGATGGTTTGTTTTTAATGAATGTTTGCTTTTTTATAGCATATGGATTACTCTGTTCCTGTCTGTATGGGCAATCTGTTTGTAAGATGATGTGTGTTTATACGATTTTAGAGCTTTACTGTGACATAATATATTAAGAACAGTATATCAAGGCTCAATAAGCCATAAACCATAACAAAGCATGCTTTGTTGAGGGTGGGAACAGGGTGGGTTATGGGTAGAGGATGGGTGTGGACTGCACACTGCAGCTAGCACACGGTTCTTACTACATGCCATCACTTATGATGGTTGCTTATTTATCTTTTCTTCCCGGTTTGCACATTTAGAATCCACTCGCCATTATGCCTTTTTTTTTGTTCTGCTCCCTTCCACCACAAATTTTAAGTGGCCTTAAAAACTTACCTTTTGTCAACAAGCATTTCATGTTTAGTGATGACAGATGTGACAGGCCTCAGGGCAGGTATTGCTACCTACTTTCTTCTCTAATTCTTCTCCTTTCCTATCTCATTAGGGCATTCCTTTCTTAATTTTAAAATAGTTTATATTACTATTTGTAAATCACTTTGATGTATGTATATGAAGGGTGATATATTAAGCCAAATAAACCATAAGCCATAAAACATTTACTGCCTCCTCAAGAAGAACTGGTAAATACATCTGTCATTAATTGAGAATTGTCTTAACTTGCAGTAAAGAACTTTTCAGTGTGGTAACTGCCGCAAAGCCTTTGCACATACTATGTGTCAATATTTGCTGTTAATGCACTATAAAGGTCCCAAAATACACATTAGAGCATTTGGGCGTGCTGAAAAATGGATCGGTGCGTGTCCAAAATCTGCACCTACACTACCACAAGCCATTTTTCAGTGTGGCTTTGTAAAAGGACCCCAAAATTTGTACATGTTCATCAAAAACAGGCTGAAGACTTATTTTCATACTTGTTTTAACTGTGCTATTTTTGTAGCTTGTTAAAGGCAGTAAAACTTCAGGATAGAAAGCATGTTTATTGAATAAATTTTATCTATCTGTCCATCTATCCATGTTATGCAAGGAAAGGCTGCCTTAGGAAGCAGACTGGAGCCAGGAAGTACTCTAATAATTTATTTGATTTTCAGGCATGAGTGATCAGTTGGAACACAGGTTCTTGCATCTCCCTTATGAAAATTGTTCAAACTCCGTTTTATTCCCTTTTTTTCACATCTATTCAGTTGTGCATAACTGAAAAAATTCCAGCTACTCTATTGATATGCACATATACAAATGCACTAGTCACACAACTTTGGGAGAGGAGAACACAACTCAGGATAGGCCAGCACACATAGAGAGGAGAATAGGGTGTTTTCTAGAATAGGAGAAGAGAATTTAAAGCAGGGTTGGGAGAGAGGTGGTCAGGAAAACGGAAAGATTGTAGGAGGTAGGAGGGGGAAGGTTTTAGAAAGTAGGAAGGTCAGTGATGGCTAAAGCAGTAGGGAAAGGCAGAATGAGGGGTGGAACAAAGGTTAGGAGGTTGCAAGCTGAGAGGAAGATCATCTGGTAAATTCAGGATAATTCATAATTTGTCTAACCCGAAGAGTGGCTCAGAGGGCATTTTCAATATGATATCTAAGTCCAACTTTGAATGTTTTGCAAAAAAAAAAAAACCCGTCCAAAATCCAAATAGAAAAGAACATTTTTGAAAAAGAAAAATTATCTTTTGTTTTCAAAAATACTGTTTCTAACAAGGTTTTGTGCTTTGCACATTTTGTTTTTTGGTCCAGTTTTGAAATAAAAGGTCCAACTGAAAAACAGAGAAAATCAAGCCATTGGGATGTAGGAGGGGCCAGCATTTTTAGTAGACTGATCCCCCAGATATCCAAAGAGATAAATGGGGCACCCTAGGGGGCACTACAGTGGACTTCAAAAACATGCTCCCAGGTACACACCTCACCGCTGCTCCCTTATCTTGTCTGCTGAGCCCCCCCAAAACCCACCTAAAACCCACCCCAAACTGTACACCACTACAATAGCCCTTATGGGTGAAGGGGATACCTATATGTAGCCCAAATCCCACCCTTAACAACCCCCTTGTGTTTTGAATGCACTTCTGATGGACTTCATAGAAAAATATCTAAAAACTGGTTTCAAAAATATTGATTTGGACATTTTTGTGAGAAAAACATCCAAAAGCTTCTTTATGCCATTTTTAGATATTTTTCTCTTTCGAAAATTAGCTCTTCAGTCAACTCATACATTCCTTCTCACCTTTGCACAGTATAGTATGCATCTTTAGACAGTGTTATTACAGCACTCCAGGTCCTTGATACAAATTCTATGCTAGCCAAGGCAGAGGTAGAATGCACATCTCATCTATTGCTAAATCACTCAAATTCCTTTGATCTGTTAGGTTTCATGTATAGGGGACACTTATTTCTTTGACAACTGGGCACCAATGAACTGTGCCATATCTTGTGCATATTTTGAGAATTTATCTTATACATACATTGGATAGCAAAACAGATAGCTGGGAGTATCTTGATGACTTCCTATTCAGTGGGAAAGACTATGTTGAGTGTTCTACATTATTGACAACATTCCAGAATTTAGCAGCCCAATTTGGAAATCTGCTGGGCCATGAGACGATGAACACCCTGGTTCCATCCCTCACTTTCCTAGATATTGAACTAGATATCCAAAGTAGACTTTCCAAGCTGCCCAGGGACAACTTGATGCTTTCCAGGGGGCCAAGAAAGCAACACTAAGACAATTTCAATCTCTTATAGGCCTACTCAATTTCACTTGCTTTTGATGTTAACAGTTATCATTTCATCAAAATCACAAGGACCATCAAAAAAGATCTAGAAGTATGAGAAAAATTCCTAATCTCATTCAATGACCTTGCTTTTTGGCTGGAAACTGAGCCTTTTACAGAGGCATCTGGTGGGCAGGGTTGTAGTGTTTACTTCAGAGGTTTTTGGTGCGCTAAAACTTGGCCAGACTGGTGGTAAGAAGCTGTAGCATATTGTTTCATTCTGACAATTTAGCAGTGGTGGAAGCTATGAACAGACTCTTGTCCAGAAACACCAGGGTGCCATGACTGCTGAGAAAATTGGTTTTTCTTTGCTTAAATCACAATATTACAGTGCAAGCAGCTCATGTGCCTGGGGTTGAGAATAACATTGCTGACTCCTTGTCTCATTTTAAGTGGACAGTCTTCAATATGCAGCTCCATAAGCAGGCCTACATGCTACTCCGATCCCAGAAAAAGTATGGCAGCTTGTTCTGCAGAAGTGTGGGACACAATGATGCAGTCCTTGTCTAAAAGGATGCAAAAGTGTTATGCTAAGGCCATCAGTAACTTTCAAGAGTTCATGACCATGCCGGATGCAGACAACATGGTGAGGTACATTCTACACTGTAAAAAGGAAGGAGTATTAAGATCCTTTATGGCAGTGCATCTGGCAAGGATTAGTTTCTTTTCCAAAGCAATGGGCTGACTTGTGCAAAGGACAAAGATGGGCCAATATGTTGGTAAAGGAGCAAGATATGAGGAAGCCCATCATACCTGCTTGCTTAAAAGATATAAAGGGATAGATTCTATATATGGCGTCGTAAAAATTGGTGCTGAAAAAAATACACCTAGGCATATTCTATAAACTACGCTTAACATTAGGTGCAGTTTACAGAATACACCTAGCACCTATCCATGTGGCTAAATTTAGTTGCACGTATTTATGCTAATGTAAATGTCGACACTAAGTTAGGCGCGGAATGGGTGTTTTCTATATCATCACGTATAGATTTTAGAAATGCCCATGACCTGCCCAGTTTGTTTTTGTGAAGTGCCATCTGTCAAAGTGTGCATTTTAATTGCGAGTTCAACAAATAGATACTCAAGTGGAGACTATATGTTTTTATAGATATCGATTAGCCCCTGATGCAGCCCAGTGGGGCGAAACACGGCCTGTGTCAGGCTTGTTAATTTTTTATTGATCAATATTAATTAAATATTGTTTTCCACATATGTATCTGCTTCGTTTGGTGTCCAGTCTATGCCCATGGCCATACCCCATTTTATGTTCTATATCTTAGAATTTATACACAGGACTTTACAGAATATGCTTAGCAAGTTCTGTGTGTAAATTCAAATTAATGCCAATTAGTGTCAATAATTGCCAGTGAAGTGCCAATTATCGGTGCTGATTGGCTTGTTGAGATAATTAAGGGCCTCTTTTATCAAGCTGGACTAGCAGTTCTTGCGCAACAATGCTGACCAAGCCCATCCAGAGTGAATGGCCTTTGTCAGCATTACTGCACCAGGAGCCACTAGTGCAGCTTGATAAAAGAGGCCCTTAGTTGCACATGCAAATTTGAATATAACCTGATTTGAATGCACAACTCTGGTCGAACTATATAGAATCTGGGGGGAAATGGGTTCTACAAGTTGTCTGTTCCAATCATTTCAGAAGTAAACTTCCACAGTGTGCTTTTCCTTTAGCCTTCTTCAGAACCTTACATGTGAGTGAGCTGGTCCCATGAGAATCAAAAGGGACAGATGAGCATGGACTGAGAATACAGGAAGTACATTGGTCTGACACCCATGTATCAATCAGGCTCAGAAAGACAAAAACTGATCAGAGTGGAAAAGGCTCAAAACTTTGGTTAAATATCAATGGAGATTCTCAATGCTTAGTTCAGAGCTTCCTAGGATATCTGTCCTTCTGGTGCATGAGGATGGATCTGCATTGTCACACGTTCAGTTTATTCTGCTGCTTAGGAGGTGCTTATTAATGGTGGGATAGAACCCAAACTGGGATGGAACCCACTCATTCTATATAGGAGCAACTACAATTGTGAAAGTACTAGGTCTCCATACAGAAGCTATTATGTCCATTGGCCAGTGGTGTTCTCACCATTACAAGTTATACATCAGATTGGACAATAGCTAGCAGACTTTTCCCTGCTTCTCCTCCTTGACCTTCTCTGATCTTTGTTCTTGTTTTAATATTCACTCAGAACAATCTTATTCTAAATATACAGCCCTACTGAAGACCCACCTTTTCCCCCAAGTGTTCCCAGCAGGCACTGAGACCTGACCGGACTAGCAGGTTCTCTGTCTTCTTTGTTTTCTACTCATTTGATTTCCATTTGGTTTTCTACTTTTGCTATATCTATCCTTGTTGATTTTGTAGTTCTTTCCAAATTATTTCTAAAGTTATTTTAATTATAAACCACTTTGATTTTATCTGAGAGGCAGTATATCAAATTTTAAATAAACATACTTCAATGCAATACTGCTCAATGTGGATATGCGGGAACTCTTTTTTAATCTGAGACAACAAAGAGAATCATTGAGAATTCAAAACAGTGTAGGAAAACACAACTATGTAGACAGAGGATGGAATCAAAACACATCTTTAATGACCTTTATACTCTAAACAGGGTACAGAAGGGTGTAACAAGCTTCAAGTTTATTGAGTACTTGCTATCCCACCTATCAGCAATGCCAACTAAGCAGCTTACAGACTAAAATAAAAAGGAGAAAAAAAGAGAAAGAGGGAAGGACAACACGCCAAGCAGAGGGAAAGAGGGAGAACTACAATAATCATGATAGTAAAGAGGGTGAAGGAAAACATACAAGGAGGAGAGGAGGTACTCTCAGAACCTTATGATGCCAGGGCCTGTGCATGGGATAATAGAGGAAAGTGAAAGGCCTCTAGAAAGAAGTGGGTCTTTAGATCAGTCTTGAACCATTCTAGGTAAGATTGAGACCTAAGATACACTGGAAGTGGGTTCCAGAGCTCCGGGCCTTGTACAGAAAAAACAGCATGTTTAATTCTAGCATATGCAGTACCTCAAAAGGTAGAAACAAGCATACGGTGTTGGATGGAGGAACGGAGAGAATAAGCCGGAACATAGTAAGACAGTAGACACGCAAGAAATGAGGGATCCTCAGTAGACAGTATTTTGAATACCAGAAGCAAAATTTTATATATAATGTAATAGGAAACTAGAAGCCAGTGAGAGGACTGTAACAGAGGCGTAACATGGAGTGGCAGGTACAACTCTGGACACCTTGCTAGATAGACTGGATGGACTATAAAAGCCATTATCTACCATCATTTAATATTTAACTATGTTATTGATACTTACCTCCTCTCTCTTTCTCCTTATAGGGTCTGTGTGAGACTGAAGAAAAGAAGAGCCACTCTCATTTGACATAGTACTTGATAAAGCTAACATGAGGTCACAGAAGAGCGAGCAACACCTCACAGTGAAAGAAAAAAAGAATTTCTGGCACTGTAACAGTATATCCCCATCCCACTACAACACAGCCCCATGATTGTGCCCAGACTAAGAAACAAATCACTGCTGTCACTGCCACAATGCCTTTACATGCTCCATGCAACTTCATCACTTGCCACAACCATTAGAATAGTTCTATACTTCTCACCTGTTCCTACTGTGACTACCAATGTCTATCCCGTCCCTTATGTACACTCCAAATGTCTGATCTGAACCATATAGAAGAGATTGAAGAGGCACTGGTAGCAGATAGTCATCTTCCTTTCCTCCTGGGCTGAAGAGGTGAGAGAGATCTCTTCTACTCTTCATATCTAAATAATTTAGAAGTTGTGGTGTAGCATTCTAATAATTGGTGGGTACAATGGTCTTAGTAGTAGTTCTGTGGTTGATAGAATGCTGAGTGAGAGAGGGTGCCTGGAAAGAGGCAGGACACGGCAATTTAAAAGCTAGGTGAGTGACAGTAGGTCTCAGGGATTAGGGGATGAAGAGGCTTTGGGATTAAGGTGAGAGTGGAAACTTGGGGATTGGTTCAGGTGAGGGATGCAGATTCACCATGGATGAAAGGTAAGTGATAGGAAAAGAAGAAGAGGAGTGTCACAAGGGGTAGAAACATTTTACATTGTCAATATAATACAAGTCCTATGGAAACATGCCAATGTCAGAACTTCAGTTTTAATGATTTTTCAATTGGTTCCTTCTTTATATCCATTTATTTGATTGACTTGTAAATATATATTATGCCTACTATTTGTATTACATGCAAATATCTTGTATACATATTTGTTAGGGGTATCCTGAAAACCTGACCTCTTGGCAGCCCTCAAGTAATAGGAGTGAAGAACAAAGGTATACCCCCTAATAATTTCCTTTTCTGCCTTCCCCTACACTTTGAGCAGCTTATTAAAAGGACCCCTAAAAATCTTAGGGGTCCTTTTAATAAGCTGCTCAAGTATCCTGAAGTGAGTTTCAAGTCATTACGCAGTAACAACCTGCTAAAAATATGTTAACATTTTTGTTGGAGAGGCATTCCTGTGCTAATTGGTTAGTGCATCCACATTACCGCATGCTAACTAGTTAGTGCAAGATTACCACATGAGTCCTTACCACCTACAAAATAGGTATTGGCAAGTGCTCAAATTGTAATTTTTTTAATGGCTGCACACTGACAACATTAGCTTATACAGTCAAAAGAGGAACTAAATTATTTATCTGAGGGGAATAATGAATCTTCATCAACCACAATGTAAATCCCACAGAGTGAATAGTTACACAACTCAAACAGGCATATATCTTCAGTGTGTTCATAGATCTTCAAGGACATCACATACCAGATGAGTCTACTAACTTGTCCTATTGTTTTCAATCATTGTACTACTTGTGATTTTTCATATTTTCTTCTTGTTTTTGTCAAATTGTGCACAAACTTCAAATGCTTTAAAATATTCAACCTTATATTTTTAGTCATTTTCTTTGGTCCCAAAATGGACCATGTTTCACATGTCAGCTGTCTCAAGGCACCCAAAATTAGTTTGTTGTACCTGTGTATGTCCCTGCAGTTCAAAAGAATACAAAATTAACACAGGTAACAAACCTTCTTTCATAACAACTTTTTTCTATAGGCAATACTCATGGCAATTCATTAATTAATAGGGAGGGTACAATGCCTCACAGATTTCTCTTCTACTTCTTAACGAGGGATGCCAGACTTAGCTAGAAACAATCACAACCCTATTTAACCATAACAGACATGGGTCACATCATTCCAGCTACTTTTTGTTGGCTTGAAGTTGGTCAACCAACCTGTCAACAGTCACAAAAATACCCACCACTCCACTTCACAGTTTAATCCTTTCAGTTCCATTGTGTTCCACTGAAAAATCTATTTCTTTTCTAATCTCCAAAGTAAGTTGGCCTTATTATCTACCCTTGAGAAAACTAGAGACAAGTCTTACGTTTGAGACACTTGTGCTCTAGCATTCATGAGTTTAAAACTAAAGTGGAGGAAATGGTTTCCCAGTTTATGGAGTGTGGATATTCACTGAAAATAATTTAAAAAGGGGGCGCTTTATGTTGATAGGGAACTATGATTGCAACATTCTAATCAAGAGACAGAATCAAGAATGGTGCGTGTTCTCCCTTATTCTGAGCAGGTATATAAGATCAAACATATAATATTGCAAAATTGGCATGTCTTACAAAAATATAAGGTCTTTGCAAATTGTCTGAGATGTGCGTTTACTCACAGAAGTCTGGACTACAGACTTACCAAGTCTTATTTCTTTAGATCTGCTGAAAGTGAAAAGGAGAGTAGGCATGCAGCTTGTGGACATTGTAAAATTTGCCCAAATGCAATAACTGCTCAGGAGGTGTCACATCCTAATCAACACTAGACAGTTCAATTGAGACAACAGGCAATTTGTTCAACTACAGGAGTAGTTTATTTGATTATGGAGCTCATTTTCTAAAGAGAAAAAAAAATCAAAAAGTGGCATAAATCTGCATTTGGATGTTTTTCTCACAAAAACAGCCAAATTGGTACTTTCAAAACCAATTTTTAGAAGTTTTTCTATGAAGTCTGTCAGAAGTGTGTTCAAATCATAAGGCAGCATATCAGGGGTGTGTTAAGGGTGGAATCTGGGTGTTACTAACATCTGGCCTTTTTTTTTTTAGCCATAGTGAAACAAAACAAAACCATCAAGGACTAAAACTAAGACGTTTTGAGCTAGACTTGCTTTTACAACAAACTAGTAAATAAGGCCCGTTTCTGACATAAATGAAACGGGTGCTAGCAAGGTTTTCCTGGGAGTGTGTATGTTTGAGAGAGTGTGTGTGAGAGTGACTGTGTGTGAGAGAGAGAGAGAGAGTGTGAATGTGCGAGTGTGTGTGTGTGTGTGTGAGAGAGAGAGAGTGAGTCAGGGTGCAAGTGTGTCTGTGAGACAGAGAGTCTGTGCGAGTGCGTATGTGAGACACGTGACTGAGAGAGAGTGTGTTTCACACAGATACACTGTGAGAGAGAGAGAGAGAGAGAGTATGTGTGAGACAGAGTGTGAGAGAGTATGTGTGCAATACACATACTCTCTGTGAGTCCAAGAGAGTGTATGAGAGCGAGTGTGTGAGACCAAGAGTGTGTGTGAGACCGACTGTGTGACACATAGAGAGTGAATGTGACACAGTGTGAGACATAGTGTGAGAGACTTTGTGAGAGAGAGAAATACACTGACTGTGAGAGCGTGTGTGTGACAGAAATACCTCCCCCTCCCTCTGTGGTCTCAGGACCCCCTCCCCCCTGTGATCTCAGGATTCCCTGCCTCTCCCCCCCCCCCCTGCGTGGTTGGCAGCACCGTGCGAGTGTGTGTGTGTGACAGAGAGTGAGACTGGGTGCGAGTGTGTGTGTGTGTGTGTGAGAGAGAGAGAGTGTGTGTGATTCTCCTCTCTCCCCTGCCCCCCCCTCCAGCCAGCCATCGATTCTCATCTCGCCTGCCCCCCTCCAGCCACCCTGCGATTCTCCTGTATCCCCTGCCCCCCATCGAGCCATGCAGCGATTCTCCTCTCTCCTCTGCCCCCCTCCATCCTTCCAGCGATTCTGCTCTCTCCCCGCCCCCCCCTGCAGCCACCCAGCGATTCTGCTCTCCCTCCTGCCCCCCTGCAGCCACCCAGTGAATCTGTTGTCTTCCCTGCCCCCCCTGCAGCCACCCAGCAATTCTGCTCTCTCCCCCCTGCCCCCCCCCTGCAGCCACCCAGCGGTGTTCCTCATACGTTTGTCAAACTTTAAGCACCTCCAATGTTCTGAAGCTGACTCCGTGGCTTCCTTGAAGGTTTCGTTGGTTCGTGATGGTGTTTTACCCACCCTCGACGTCATGACGTTTTGATGCGAGGGCTTGGCCAGCCCTCAACATCATCATGTTTAGACGCAAGGGCGGGGCAGAGAGACATGGGCAGAGAGTGATCTACACCGGTACGAACCCATGAACCCTTGAGTGAAGCCACGGAGTCAGCTTCAGAACCTTGGAGGTGCTTTTTTTTATAGTAGATAAGGCATAAAAATATGCCCTAAACAATGACCACTGGATGGAATCAGGAATGACCTCCTCTTACTCCCCCAGTGGTTACTAACCCCCTCCCACCTCCAAAATGTGATTAAAAACATTACTTGCCAGCCTCAGATGTCACACTCAAGTCCATTAGAACAGCATGAAGGTCCCTGGAGTAGTCTAGTGGTGGGTGCAGTGCACTGTAGACAGGTGGACCCAGGCTTATACCTCCCCCTACCTGTTACACTGTACCCACATATAGGTGCCCCCTTCAATGATAAGGACTGTTGTAGATTTGTACAGTTGAGGGTAGTGGGTTTTGGGGGCTCATCAGACAAGATAGGGGAGCAATGGTGAGATGTGTACCTGAGAGCATTTTATGAAGTCTACTGCAGTGCCCCCTAGGGTGCCCTATTGCTTTCCTTCGAGGTCTGAGGGATCAGTCTACTAAAAATGCTGTCTCCTCCTACATCCCAAATGGCTTGATTTTGTGTATTTTGCACTTGGCCATTTTTTTTAATGGACCAAAAAAACAAAACGTCCATGTTACAAAACCTTGTTCAAAACAATATTTTTTGAAAAAAAAGATTGGAGATTTTTCTTTTTTGAAACCTTCTTCCTATTCAGATTTTGGACATTTTTTTGCAAAACGTACAAAGTCAGACTTAGACGTCATATTGGAAATGCCCCACCACGTGTCCTTGCCAAAAGATGTATATAGGATGTACAACGAGACTGGTTCACACAAGAATTATAGAACATCTAAGTCATATAAAAAGTGGAAATAGTGAAGCACCACTTGTACAGCAGTGGATTACGACTGTGCATGCTCTGAAAGATTTGTGTTTTATTATACTTGAGGCTCCAATTCTCTCAAGGGGAGGTGATAAGGTCAAATTACTTCAGAGATTAGAATAGAAATGGATTTTTATGTGGGACACAATGGAATTTAAAGGATTAAACTGTGAAGTGGAGTGGTGGGAGTTTTTTTGACTGATGACAGGTTGATTGACCAATTTTGAACCGATGAAAAGTATTGGGAATGATATTTCCCATGTCTATTATGGTTAAATAGAGTTGTGATCATTTCTAGCTAAGTCTGGCATCCTTCATTAAAAAGTGGAAGAGAAATCTGTGAGGTATTGTACCCTCCCTATTAATTAATGACTGCCATGAACATTGCCTAAAGGAACAAGTTGTTATGAAAGAAGGTTTGTTAAGCTGTGTTAATTTTGCGTACTTTTGAACTGCAGGGACATACACAGACACAACAAGCTAATTTTGGATGCCTTGGGACAGCTGACATGTGAAACATGGTCCATGTCAGGACCCAAGTAAGCAAAATAGGAAAACTCACAAGTGATGCAATGATTGAAATCAATAGGACAAGTTAGTAGACCCCTTGTGATCTGTGATGTCTTTGAAAATCTTTGCACAATGAAGATATGCCTTTTTGAGGTGTGCAACTATTCACTCTGTTGGATTTATATTGTGGTTGATGAAGGAACATTAGCTGATAGCCATTAATTCTCAAATGGAAAATCTACAATTTTACTGCTGCAGTAAAAATGGCCTTAGCGCACAGGAAAAAACTATTTAAGGGTGCGCTAAGGCTATTTTTTACAGCAGATTAGTAAAAGACCTCTTAGTCATTTCAGATCTTATCTAAATTAATATCTAATAACTTAATACATTTACAAATGTTTTGTGATTCACTAGTCTAATTGATGTCATTATTCTCCTTAACTTTCTCTGTGCTACAAGCACCTTGCTACCTCTAGGACCCAATTGCAAATAAAACTTTAATTTTAATATAGGTTTGGTGGTCAACAAACTTCATTTATTCACATCACACTTCGGGGACCCTTTTAATAAAAGATTTGTGTGCGGCAATAGGCTTGTCATGTACTAATCCGCTACAAACATATTTTCTATTTTCAAAGCCCCAGTGATTACCCTGCAGTAATGAGGCAGCACCACTTGCTGCCCAGTTACTGCCAGGTTAGCACAGGATCCCTTATCACCATCTCAATGGGTGGTAATAAATGCCCCCCCCCCCCCCCCAGGAATGGCTGTGCGGTAAGTGTTTCACTTACTGCACAGGCTCCATTTTACCACAGCATAGTAAAAGGATCCCTTCATGTCTTGCTGCATTCATAAAATCTTTCAGAGCCTTACAGTTCACAAAAACAATCAAACAAAATTTAAACATTTAAATAATCATTCATAAAAAGATACAAACAAAAACAAAGAATAAAAAAAATTCCAGTAATCAAAAACTAAACCACACAATCATGTTCTAGCCCTCTTACAAAAAAAGATAGCTAATTTAAATAAGAATGAGTAATGCTATTGGTGGATGATTGAAACCCCACAACATATAACCATTAACTTTTTATCTCTGGTTGAACTGTAAAAGTCTTTTTCTGCTCTTTGCCTCCAGTTTGAAAGAACAGGACATGAACTGACAGAGAAACTGCAGTTTTTATATTCTGCCCCAGTGGAATTATTTGGAGAGGAGCCATCCTGCCATACTGATCATAAAAGCATACAAGCCAGAAGGCATGGGGACTGCTTCCTCATGTTCCTGCCACAGGTATTTTTCAGACCTGGCTGCAATACAGAAATTCTACATTTTCACCAGCTGTGATTACCTGGTGCTATCCAGAGAAGCAGGAGAGAACTTTAAGAGATCATACAAGAGATCCAAGCTAGGATACAGAAGCTGGAAACTAATGATTATAGCAGTTCAGATTTTGACATGGAAAAAATGAATAAGGACATCAGACCTTGACCCAGGGAAAAGGAAGACTAAACAACCCTCTTGAACACTGGGGATGACTTAGTTCAGATGGCTGGAAAGGAACAGGATCTGCAGGCTCCTGTCAAGGCAAAGGCCAGCAGAAAGGGAATGACAGCATGAGCTGACCGTGGTGCTGAAATAACTCATAACCAGACCCACTGGACATAAAGAAAGCAGCACCTGCTCCCCAACCCTCTCTTGCATTATCTTTCAACTCTTTTACAAACTCTGACATTTATGATAAGGGAACAAACTGTGCATCCCTATCTGTGGTGAAAAAAAAAGGAAAGAAAAAAAAAACAGAGGTTCACTTCAGGCCATCTTTTTTTTTTTTTACCGAATATCCTCAAAACATGTCCTTACCTCACTCCCCAATACACACCCACACTCGCTGTCAGTTCACTCCTGTGTCTAGCTCCCTCCTATAAATCTTGGAGCCAGGACCCATTCAACCCCAATGACACCCCACCCCCGTCCCCCACCACTTACCCAAACCCCCTTGCAATAACTCACTTGATAACCAGTATTGGGTAACATAGGCCGCAGCTTGCTTTATTAACAATTCAACTTCATTAACTTGAACAACCAACAGCCACCTTTGGCCCGAGCTACATATGTCCAGGCTTAACACCAAATATGGCCCCCCCTTCCACCATTCGCCATGTCAGCAAAACGGCAATCTTCCAGGCTCCGCCTTCACAGCAAGAACCCTGCTCCGTGTGGACCTCCACACATGAATTCCGGGTCGCTGACCCGCCTTTCAAGCCCTGGCTCAGCCCCCATGAGCCATGCCTCCTGTAGCTCAGGTTTGTTGTGTTCTTTTTGCCACAGGGGGAGGGCCTTGTACCTACTAGGCCCTCCATCCCCCCAAAGAAAGCTGCAGCCTACCCCAGCCTAGCCCCACAATTTAACTCCAAACATTCTTGAATATCCAACAAAAACAAATCCAATCCCACCGCGGACAAGTGCACTCGGTCCCTTGCAAAGAGTCCCACACACAAAGTGTCCAGCCATTCATGCTTAATTAGGAATCCCCCTCTGGCCATAACCCATAAACCCACCTGCCTGTTTACCTTACTCAATCCCCGGCGCCACTTGCGGGCCAGGAGGCAGGCAGGCCTGGGGATAATATCTGACCACACCACCCTTGTATATGGATACCAGGTCATTACCAAGCATAAGTCATCTTTCACGGTGTCAATCAGCCTCTTCCCTGTCCATTCATCTACATTGTTGCCCCCCAGGTGAAGCAGCAACAACTGAGGGTGGCAATATCTACCCCACAGCCGATTTAGCAGAGGCGTGAGCTGACTCCACCACACTCCTCGTTGGCCCCACCAAGATATTTGGATCCCACGTTGTGCCAATCCCATGTGTATCCTGCCAGGCCTCTGCACCGCCCAGACACCAGCCCAGTGTACAAAGGAATGCCCGACTATCCACACCGAACAGGCGGCACCACCTGCATCGACAGAGGGAAGGGCCACCGACAACACACAAACAGGCAAGACTGGCATACAGACACCTTCAATCCCCCCCCCAAATGGTTACTAGCCCCCGCAGCCTGACATCATAAATTCCCCAACTGACCCACGCCGGGCCAATGCGCCCCCTCCTCACTAGGGCTTGATATAACCCCATAAGCCCCAGACGCCCATCGGCCAATACTTCTAATGGCATCTGCTCCCAGCCCCGCTTGATTGGCGCTGGTCACTGCCCCAATTCAGAAGGAATGCGTACCAAATTGCCCAGGATTTTCCCTAGCATTGACAAGACACATGCGTAACACTGCCGCAAATTGATATCTCATCAATACCGCACCGTCCGCATGCACCAGAAGGGATAATGAACCCATGGGCCTGACCACTAAGTAGGCCTCCAACAAGGCGACTGGACAGTAGTCCATGCCCGGTACCCCTCTCAACACAATTGTGCTGCCCACCACCCTTTGATCCATTTTAGAACGCAGCAGCTTAATGCGTAACACTCCTCTCTGTATGCCCACATTCGCACGCAGCAAGCCAGAACACTACGCTGCTGATCTGCATTGCTCCACCAGCTCCCCCACCCGGAAAGCCCCATAGAATGCCAATGCAAAAGCCGCTTTAAAGAGCTTTGCTTCAAAACCCGACCTAGTCACTTGCCCCACCGCCTGCAACAAGCACACTAGCAGGCCGTGAGTGATAGGCTGGCGCGCATCCCCTACCGAAGGAGCAGCCTGCTGCCAACCTTTCAACGCGCTCCCAACCAAAAAACGGGAACCAGGATGGCCCCACCCGAATGCCTTGCTGAAGAATATGAAACCCGCCAAGTGCCGCCAAACCGCACTGCGCGAGCTCCCTAACGCCTTGGCATTTGCGATGTATGCAGCTAGGAGCTCATCTGAAGCCCATCCCTTGGACCAGCCCTCGCTCCGCAGAAAACCCGCCACTCTATCATAGATGCCCACATAGGCTGTCCAAGTGGCCGGCACTACCGAGGCCTTCAGCATCTTCCACACCTCTGGTCTCCGAGTCGTCAAAGCTGCTCTGGCATCTGCTGCCCTTCCCGATCTGCCTCTGGTGCTAAGACCAAGAAAGTCTGAAATTGAAAGCGAGAAAGCGCATCAGCTACCCGATTCTCCAGCCCCAGCACATGTTGCACCTGTAAATGCACATTCAAGCGTAAACAACGCAACACCAATTCCCATAGCAGAGAGTTCACTGACAAACAACGCGCTGTCTGTTCACCACCTCCCCCACTCCTTGGTTGACACACCATACCAGAATATTCTTATTCCGCAGCCTACCGGACCATATCTCACAGGCCACCACAAACGGAAACAGCTCCGAAAAGGTGATATTTTTTGTGAGCCCCGCTGTCACCCAGTTGTCCGGTCATGGAGCTGCACACCAGGTGCCCGCACAGTACACCCCAAAACCGGAGCCCCCCGCCACGTCCGTAAAGTTTGAGGTCAACGTTAGACACTACCTCACTCTGGATCGCTAACGTGCCATTGAATGCCAACAAGAATTCCAGCCACATCCGTAAATCCCTACACACTCCTGCCAATAAGCGGACATGGTGATGCGGCTGTGACACCCCAGATCTTGCCGCCGCCAGGGGCCTCAAAAACATCCGCCCCATCAGTAGCACCCTGCAAGCAAAATTTAAGCTTCCAACTAATGCCTGAATGTCCACCAACGTGGACTTTCGAGCCTGCAACACCCCCACAATCTGCCCCTCCAACTGCAGTACCTTCTCTTGCGGTAACCTAGTCACCATCTGCTCTGTATCGATCTCAATGCCTAAGAACGTCAGGACTGAAACAGGGCCCTCCGTTCTGTCCAAGGCCAACGGTATGCCGAACTCCGCTGCAACTTCCATAAATACATCCAACAACCAACCACATACCCCTGTTCCCCGTGTTCCGATAAACAAGAAATCATCCAAATAATGCACTATCGTATCCACTCCCGCCCTCTGAGCAGTCACCCAGTGCACAAACGAACTAAAACTCTCGAAATATGCACAGGAGACCGAACACCCCATTTGGCAAGCATCGGTCAAAATAAAAGGCCCCGTCAAAATGGAAATCTAACAATGGAAAAGCGGACAGATGTACCTGAAGCAGCCGAAAGGCCGTCTCAATATCCACCTTCGCCAACTGCGCTCCCGCACCACACTGTCGCACCAGCCGCACCGCGCAGTCAAATGAGGTATACTGCACCGAACAGCAGTCTTTTGGGATGCCCACATTCACCGAACTGCCCTCCGGGTAAGATAGGTTGTGTATTACGTGGAACTTCCCCGGCGCTTTCTTAGGGATCTCTGCCAACGGGGAGAGCTTGAAAGGACAGAAGGGGGGTCTACAAACGGACCAGCTATCCTGCCCAACCACAACTCTTCATCCAATTTGCTCTGCACCACCTCTCTCTCCCTCGCGACTGACACCGAGTTCCAAACCCACTTGGTAACCACCCACCCCTGGTAAGGAATAATAAACCCGTCCTTAAAACCATGCTCAATCGTTTCCGCCGCCCAACACACTGGGTATCGATGGAGCCATGGCAGCATCGCATCGATCCTCACCAGCGTAGGGGCTCGTTCCAACCATCTACTGCTTAGCAAAGGGTGCACCCCCTGCTCCCTTCTTGGGGCATTTAACCGCAGCATGCCCTTGCTCGCACGCGGAGCAGGCGTGACAAAATTTGCAGTCTGGGAAAAGGCAGGCTGCTCAGTTAAATCGCCAACAGACCTCAGCTGACACACTGAGCCCGGCCGCTGCAGCTCTGCCCTCCCCTCTGCCTGTCCTCGAAAGGACCTACTCGCAGGTGCCTGCAGGACCTCCCCTCTTCCCTGGTCCCCTGCCCCCCTGCTCCCACAGGTCTAGGGGCCATGTGGATCAACCACAGATTGACATCCTGCGTCCCCCACGTCATGTGCAAATTCTCCTCCATCTTGTCCCGAAAGGCTTCATCGTAATTCAACCAAGCCCAGCCCCTGAAACACTGAAACGCGTCTAACATGGAGTCCGCATATGCCAGCAACAGGCCATACTGCCCCTGGTCTCGCCACCCCCATAAGCTAGCCAGTCGCAAGAAAGACCGCATCCAATTGACCACTGTCTTGGCCTCCTTGTGATCCTTCGCCCCTTCCGCCTGCTTCTTGTCTCTCCGCTTACCCTTCCTGCGCCCCTTGCCCTTCAGGAACCGGAAGATATCTATGCACTTCCGGTGCCTGATCCGCCTCCACAACGAGCGCGGTACCTGTTCCCAAAGCTCCGACAAGGCCACTAATGTGGGCAGCCCTCTGGCTCCCTCCCCCAAGACCACCACTGCGTCCCCTCTCCCCCCCCCCACTCTCACCCAGAGCAGACGAAGCGGACGATGAATAGTCAGAAGAAGAGGATACAGAGGAAGAGGAAGAGACCCTGCCCCTCCTTCCCTGCCCTTTTTGGGAATACCCACTATTACCAGCTCCATATTCTCCAGCACCTGCTGCTGACATCCCCACCACTGCAGCAGGGCCACCTCTCTCCAGTCTGTCTGGCTGCACCGCGCTCTCGGCGCTCAGCAAGGCCCGCTCCGGACCCGTCGTCACTCTGCTCCCGGCGCCACCTGCTGTCGATGTCCCGGGCCGCTCATACTCCTCCTCCAGCCGGCCAGCTGCCTGTGATCCTCCCTTCTCACCTGCGAAGACAAAGGAGAAGAAGCAGCAGAACCAGCCCACAATGAACCCCACCCAACTTCCTCAACGCCGTCCCCCCCCCCCGGACACCCCGCCACAGGCGCCCCAGCCCATGGGGCTGCCCAATGGAAAGCAGCCTGCGCTGCCCACGGGGGCAATCCAAACGGGTACCATGGACCCCACTGGTAAGGGCCCCACCCCATCATGGCTCCACCCGTGCACATGGAAAACCCTTTCCCTAATCCTCCTGCCACAGGCACAGCCGCTATAGCGGGACCGACGCCCTCGCTTCCTACCCCCATTTCCCCTGCTCCCTCATAGAGGACAAAACTCCTGCACCCGAGCCTCGAGTGCTCCCATGACCTGCCACCCCACTCTGCACAGCCCCTGCACCCACTGCGGGTGCTCATTTCCCTGGTTGCCTGCGCTAATGTGGTGCGTCTTTTTTTTCCTCTTTTTCCCTGCCTACACAGCAGCCTCAGCCACAATGGCAGACCGGGGTAGCTCCTTTGACCTCCGAGGGCCCAAAGCTGCTACCCCCCTACCCCCGCACTCACTGGCTCCGGGCTCTCTAACAGCGTATCACTTGCACAAAACGATACTTCTGCCCCCGAGGCCTCTTCCGACATCTCCCGTGCTCCGGCCATGCTGCAAACACCTCCGCAGATCACCAGAGCACCCTCACTACATCACCACCCTCCACCTTAAACTCTCTCCTTGCCCCGCCCTTCCACCTCCTTTCCCCCAATAGGCATCCTTCGATCCTATCATGCCAGCTGCCTCTTTCAAAGCCTCCAATCACGCGATGGTGCACTCCTGCCCTGTCCCCATGGACCCCCTATCCCCCCCGCGCCTACTTCCGGCTTCAACGCCCTCTTGAATGGACCCATCCCGCATTTAAATGGGCCCGTCGAGATCAGCTCTCGGGCCCACTATTTCATCTATGACCACAGTTAATCTGTGATCAGGAAACAAGAGGAATGGAAGTCACAGGTCTGATTTGCTCCCGTGAGCTTTTCACCCCATACTACCAGTCCCCTGTGCCTTGTTGAAACCATTTCAGTGGAATTTGCAAGCATTCCCCCAGCAGTTGTTTCAGCCAAAATCCATATTTTCTCTTCCTTAGCAAATATGTTTATTTTGAGTTTTCTGTAATGACAGTTTTTTTTTTCCAAGTCTGAGGTGTTATTTAAAAATGCACCATATTTCTCAGGTGGGCACTGAAAGTGGAAATAGTAATAATTATTATTATCATTATCATCATTACTGGATGTATGCAGCACTGCACAGTGGTGATAAGTATTCAGGTACAATATGTCCCTGCCCCAAAGAGCTTACAATCTAGTTTGGTACTTGAAAGTGGTAGTAGGAATGCCTCATCATCTGCTTTGCCCATCAACAGGTTCTAAATAAATAATGCCACCTTATGCCAGGACAAACTCATTTCAATCGACATTGCAACGGGTTCACTCCTTGTCTTTTTATCTTAGACTGTCCAAGCAGATCTGGATGGCTCTAGGGCTCCTGCGTTGCCGATTTTACAGGGAGAAGTTGGATCAGACACCCGCTGTATACCGCTGTATACCGAAGGGTTTACTTCCCTTCTCTGTCACTTACAATCACGCTCAACTAATCTAGTCCTTTGCACATCTGTTCCAATGAAACCTGTCTACCAAGATCACCATAGGTGCATACAGTTATGCATCCATGTGCTGCACATTCTGTAGGTTTCTTAACAAACAAGAACCCGGACTGTCAAGCTGCTAGATACCAAGCCTGGTTCCATCTGCACAGCTCGTCTTCAGTTCTTCCTTTTTCCTGCTTTCCTTCATCCCTCTCCTTCTATCCTGTCCTGAGCTCCACCTTCCTTTCCCCTCATTCATTCTGCTTTAGACCCTCCTACTGAAGCCCAGCCTTCTGTTTCCCCCTCTCAGCTTGGTTCATTTGTATTACTCGCTCTCTCTTTCTCTTTTTCTTCTTATGCTGCCTGCTCCTTCCAGATGGCTACAAACTGATGTTTAAATATATAGATATATCTGGTGGTTTTCTACAACGAAATAGAAAGGATTTCTTCCTGCTCATTAATGCCTGGTATCTGGAACAGGGACGTGACTTTTCCCTCTGAGCATGAAAAGGACTGCTAGATCCCCAGGATTTCCAAGCCTGCATTATCAGCACAGCACCCACTATGTCAGCTGGATACAGAGGCTCTCTCACAAGTTCCTTCCCAGACGAATAAAAGCCCCGGGCTCTCCGATCCCTGTCAGAGAGGAACATTAAAAGCAGGTAAGAAACAAATAAAGGCAACATCAGATTGAATTGATGCTTGTACTCCTTTGAACTGCTTTTCTACGTTTTTCAGGGTTTTTTTTTAAAGGTGCCCTTCTAAAAGTCAAAGGCAATGAGCCTAGGCATATGTGTCTCTCCCTGGTAGTATGAAGTAAAGGTGGGCTTTGAAAGCACTTCTGTTCTCAGTCTTCAAACGTTTTGGAATTTGCGATCTGTCGTTCTGATAATTAATGGGTACATTGGTCTCAGTAGTAGGACGGTTCTAGAAGCAGCCTTTGCTTTGGAAGCACGTAGCCATCGGGAAATGTAACCAGGATTTAACAGTAGGAGGATTGCAGCTCCGAATTAGTTTAAAAAAAAATGTCATAGTATTAATAGCGCTAGAGAGATGTGCCTAGGGAGGCAGTGACATCTCCACTTACTCTGGGGTTTGGTTTGAGCAAACGACAAACAAATCCTTCAGGAAAATGAAAGAGTGGCACTTTAAATTCCACACTTGACTGATTGCTTATGTTCCAAATTGGAGTTTGTAGAAAGTGAAATAGAGCTGTGGGGATGACGTTAGATCGCCTTTCCCCTGGATTCAGCATTTGGTTTATTGATTAGAGGTTTAGCTGATGGACTTCTAGGGGCGCCAGCACTATTTGCTGTGTTGGTGGTGCAGAAGTCTCCCTTTTTTTCTCAATAGGGGGAACTGGAAGGTGGAGGAGCTGAAAAAGTAATCTTTCACTCAGCACTTAAAACATTACATCATCACTTCCATCTTGCAGTATTGACTCTGTGTCCCTTCTGCAGGCTGCTCAGGGGTTAACGATAATACAGGTTTTGCTGTTTGGCAGTGAGAACATAAATCTTAGTAACAAACACTGGGCAATCATAATTACAAATACAGATTGAAGAGAGGAAATTACAGTTAAAAATGTTAACAAAAGACTTAAAACGCAAAATTCTGCCATGACTGTCAAAAGAAGAAGTTCAAAGGTGCTGGCTGTACGTGTTCTTCTTAGACTGACCTATATATGCGTGTGTAATCCAGTTTTATAGACGTGGAACCTGCTTCCGGGCAGAGACTCCTGGGAGAACATAACTCTTTTGTCGAAATTAGCAGCTCGGTATGCAAGGAAAGAATATGGGTTATTTCAGCTGTGACGACAGGTATATGCACACATGATATTTTCGTTATGCCTATTTAAAAAAAAAAAGTGCACTGACATTTCAGAGATCAAAGTAAAACAAAATCCCAACCTAGGAAGAAAATAAGTGTCTTTTCAGTCAGCTCATTTTTCAGTTCTCTCTCAAATGTATGCCTTTTTGACAAACAAAAAGCTTTCGAAAGAAAATAACAAGCTACGCATATACATCACTTACATCATAATAAAACTGGTACACACTGTCACACCTTGCACTGCACATGCATAGAAACTGGTATGCATGATTGCTACACCTATTAGCAGAGACAGAAACACAAGTGCATGTTTACCTGTCAGGTGTTAGGTGTACAGGTGTGTATGGTTAGATAGATTCTGTATGGGATGTGCATATTGCATGTCTACTTTTGTGACGCACTGGCATACCTGTCATATATACATTCATATCCTGACATGCCTGTCAATATAGGCTGAATCTGAGGAGAACTTAAAGGTAAAAGTTCTCCTCAATTTTGTTTTGTCTCCACTTGTTTAGTTTGTTCTTTAAGTCATTTCTATCGCTTGTACCTCTGACCTCTTCTTCTCCCTCCCTCTTTATTTGTTTTTGTTACATTTGTACCCTGCGCTTTCCCACTCATGGCAGGCTCAATGTGGCTTACATGGGGCAATGGAGGGTTAAGTGACTTGCCCAGAGTCACAAGGAGCTTTAATCCTCCCCCTTCAATATTTTGTTTCTCTGGCTCTGAAATGTATAGGTAAGCAGACCATTTTCTGCAGGGTAATGCTCAGTTCTCTATTTTCTTCCAATAATTGATTTTTTTTTTTTAACCTTGCTCCCAAAGTATTTTGCTGTTCAGCAGTAATTTTGCTTTTTTTTTTTTTTTTTTTTTGCTTTTTACTGCTGTTCTTCGCATGTCCCAAGGAGTTACTAAATACAGACAGTGTCATAAAAGTGTAAATGCACCTTCAAAACAAGGAGCTATAATTGTTGAGCCCACGGGCTCTGAGCTAAATTTGGTAAGCCCAGTAATCATACGCCGCCTGCTTGCAGGAGGAACCAGTGTTGTGTGCCGGGGAAGGATGAGACCCTTAAGCTGGGACCTGGGGTGTCCAGGTCTTCAGTGACAGATTGGAGGAGGGAGAACTTGAGAGAGATAGACTGGACAGGAGCTTTAAAAGGTTCTTGATTTACCTATTAAAATTTATACCATAGTGAGCTTTGTCTAGAAGCACCCTAGCCATTGGCAGTTTGGTTTTAGAAACTGAATTTCTAGGTACAGAGTTTGTGGTGAGATAAGTCTGCCCTAATTCTCACTTTTCCGCGGTCAGTGTGTAATCCCCTTAGGGCACACGTGCAATGAGGACACGCTGCTGAATGTTCTGCTAAAAAGCCATCTCACTACAGGAACAAAGTGATACATGCGTTTGTCTCGTGCATATAAGTCTTGTGTCCAGAGAAGGAAATTGGTCTTCTATTAAATTCCCTGACAGTAACCAGTGGGAAAACATGAGGGTGGCAGTGCTATGTGGCAAGCTGTTGCAGTAGTAATGATGGGGGATGGAAGCTACCAAGTCGCTAGCTTTAAAAACAGTCCTGTTAATGCAGAGCAAAATATGTAATTATAACAAATGTTTTTCAAGTTTGCAGCCAGCATAATTTTGTCTTTGCTTATGCACTAGGTATAAGGATTTAATACCATTTGCACAAAATATCGAGATAGAACATAAAATTGAATTATTTTTACAGCTAAACTTGCATGTTCCATTAACAGATAATATATATGTTGTATATGCAAATGAAATACCTAATTTAATTAATCATCCTTACTCCTGAACCCTTTTTTCCAAGTCCCTCCTAAAGTCTGAAGGAAACACTTTAGTGTCAGCTTGATTGTCCATTGATTTCTGGGAGGACGGGAGAGGGGGCTGGGGTGCAATGATGGACTGATTATCCCGCCTTTCCAATCATCCAGAGCTGGAAATACTCCTGAAGGGGCGCTCACAACCCCTAGGGAAAGAAAGCCCAAGCAATATAAAGCAGTAGCGGGAGGAAGCTGTTGAGTAGGCTGTGGCTGACTATATTTTGGCCATGAGAGGTTTATGGGAAAGAAACGAGAAATCTAAGGAGAGAAGTAAAGAGTGCAACAAAAGGGAACAATTTAGATTGTCTCCAGACTCTCCACTCCATTGAGTTTTATGAATTTTTCATTTCAAATCACATGGTGCATTTTAATGTTCAGCCAGGTAAGGCAGGGGTTCTCGACCTAGTCTTCAGGACACACCTAGCCAGTCAGGTTTTCAGGATGCAATGAATATGCATGAGATAAATTTGCATGCAGTGCCTCCATTTTATTTAGATCTATCTTATGCATATTCATTGGTGCTATCCTGAAAACCTGACTGACTAGGTGTGTCCTGAGGACTGGTTGAGAACCTCTGTTTTAAGGTGAAAGGTCCCTTCATTGCAGCAGGCATACTAATATCATGATGCTAAAATCATTTGATGAGGTAAGGTACATCAGCAGTATACGAAGAAATTAATACAGGTCCTCACCTTCATCTGGCTTGGCTATATGAGCTAGGATCATAGATATCCTTTATTGACTGAGGGTCACAAATAAATATAGTTTATAAGTTAAAGACTCCAAATATATATCCTATAATACATAAAGTGGCTGAAGAGCTGATTTCATAATAAAGAGGTTGTCTGTGGATTTATACCAGTCTGCTCTTTTAATACTGAGGGTACAGTGGGATGAACTGTGGTGCTGAGCTCACTCTACAGAGGGTTTGTCACAGGGATTGTGACTGTAGGTGAGGTGACCGTGACTCCCAGAAGGGGGAGCTGTGACTCTTTTCATCTGGCTAATGCTGTTCTCTTATGAAGGAGCTGATCGAACATTGACAGCATAACCAAAGGAGGATTTCAGACAGTGTGCAGGGCACCCCCAAAGTATGTTTAGCCTGGTGCCTGCAGGATGTGCTTGTTAAAAAGACCTACAGGAACTGCAATTTCAGCTGTCAGTGTCTGCAGACATAGTTGCTGAATCTACCCTGGCTGCTGCCATGGTTTGCACAAAGGTAAGGCAGTCTGCTAACCTGCTGGCTCTGGTGCTGGAATTCACAGATTGATTACCTTACAGTGCATTGTTCTAAAGCAATGACTGTAACAGCAGGATACTTCGACCCACAGACACTACCTTTCAGTGACCTGTAGAACAGGGTGCAGCAGCAGGAGGTATTATAGAGGAGGGGGCATCTTGGCAACCTTTCTATTTGCAAAGTAGTTCTTTGTACAGTTTAGTAACAATGTGAATTTACCTCATTTTCAAGGGAAGTATTTACTAGTTTCCCTTTGAATATTCCCTAAAAGTACACAGGTAGAGAGGGACCACGCATTACATCTGCCACTGCCTTTTATCAGTAGTAGTTCTGTCACTGGTAGGACTGTTCTAGAAGCAGCCTTTGCTATGGAAGCACATACGATCAGGAAATGTAACCAGGACATAACAGAAGGAGGATTGCAGGAGTATAGAAACCAGGCCAAAATAATACAGATGCTTTTGAAAATCCAAATGGACACATATTGTTTACTCACAGACAGTTCAAGCATTGTAGGCATCCTAGGGGTGAACCTTTAACCATCCACTCCCTTCAATAAACGTTCAGGCCCTAGTGTGGCTTTCAGGACCTATTGTTTTGCTTTCACCTAAGCTGCTTTATGCTACTACTACTGCTACTACTTAACATTTCTAAAGCACTACTAGGGTTATGCAGTGCTGTACAATTTAACATAGAGGGACAGTCCCTGCTCAAAGAGCTTACAATGCTGCCCCCAAGAAGCTACTGCCCTAGCTGACTGTCTAGTCTTGCCTAATGATAGGGCCAATCCTGGGTACACTCCTTTGACCTAAGCACCTCCCCTTTTCTCCTCTTTTTTAACCTAACAGTAGATCTGCAAGTCAGTTAAGTGACTCAATAAAAGACTGCCAAAGATTACAACTTATTCAAAATGCGATTATAGAAATCATTAATGGACTCAAAAAGTTTGATCATGTCACACCTCATCTTAAAAAAGCTCACTGGCTGCCCATTACTTATTGGGTTACATATAAATTACAATTATTAGTATTTAAAATTCATATTTCTGATTAATCCTTTTATCTAGCATGGTATTTAGTCCCATATACTCCATCTAGAGCCTTTAGATCTGCGTAACTTCTTCAATTCAATTTGCCATCTTACAGAGAGATCCACCATGAACACAGGCAAGCTATTTTTTCAGTATGGCCCTAAAACTTTGGAGTTCTCTGCCAAATTATTTGAGACACTCTCAATCTCTTGATCAGTTTAAAACCGATCTCAAAACATTTCTTTTTCAAGATTCCTATTCTGCAAATCCATAATCTATATATTCTTGATTTTGAAGCTCAGTAAAATTGCTCTAGGGCTGGAAGGCAAAGCAGGCTATCTTTTGTTTTTTGTCCTTGCTTTACTATCATAAAATGGCATTTTCCCCTCTTTCCTAATGTGTATAATATGTTTTGTCTGGAACTGTGGGATAGAAAATTTTAATAAACTTCAAACTTGATGTGTAGGATCCTGGTTCAGTTTCTGGGTAAGATCTTCCATGCTCCAGTTTGACCAGAGTTGGCAGAGCTACAGAGGCAGCTTTCACAATTCCAAGTCAATGTGCAATAGTGACAATTAGTGGCTGGGTTTAAGGGTCCACAATTGCAGAGTGCTAGAAAGAGCCCTAGAACATGGACCCAATGAAGACTCTCACTGAAAACTGTAGGCTGCAATGACTGGGCTCAGTGAGCTGAGAATGGATTTAAAAAAAATAAGAGATAAATCTCTGTCCAGTCACACTAACCGCTCATCTCTATAATCTCTTCCTTTCCCTCTCCTTCAGAAATTCTTTGTTTGTCACATGCATTTAATATAGAATCAAATAAAATGATGGTAAAAAAAATTATTAGGTTTCAATTTACTGTTTTCAGTTCTGCAGCCCTTCCTCAGAGATCCGCTCTGTTTGTCCCATTGTATATTGAGTTCAGTTACCATCCTCACCTTCACCACCTTCATTAGGAGGCTATTTAACACATCCGGCACCCTTCTGTAAGCAAATATTTCCTTAGATTACTTCTGAATTTACCCCTTATCACCCTCACTGTATGATCCTCTCATTCTAGAACTTCCTTTTTACTGAAAGATACCTTGGAAGTAATTATCATATCTCCCCAATCTGGTTTTTCCTCTAAACAATACACATGCTTTATGATGAAAACCACTGACCATTTTAGTATCCACTCTCTGGACCATCTTCATCTTCTTTATATCCTTTTAAAGGTGCAATCTCACCAGAAATTTATACCGAGGCATTTTCTCCTCCCTTTCTCTGGTCATCCCTGTCCCTATACACTCAAGTATTTAGTGTCTTTTGTTATGATATTATACTTATTTGGCCACCTTAAAATCATTAGCCCTGCTCTTCTTTCATACAAAGAAGTATATGCAACACCTTTTGAAAATGAGTGGCGGTGCTAAACACAATACAAATTATTCGAACCTAGACCAGGGGTTCTCATCCCAGTCCTCATGACACACCTAGCCAGGCAGGTTCTCAGGATACCCACAATGAATATGCATGAGATAAATTTGCGTGCATTACTTCCACTGTTTGTAAATCTATCTCATGCATTTTCACTATGGGTATCCTGAAAACCTGACAGGCTAGCAGGCTCATTTTTGAAAGAGAAGGACTCCCATCTTTCGACACAAATCGGAAGATGGGCGTCCTTCTCACAGGGTCACCCAAATCGGTATAATCGAAAGCCGATTTTGGGCATCCCCCAACTGCTTTCCATCACAGGGACGACCAAAGTTCACGGGGGCGTGTCGGAGGCATAGCAAAGGCGGGACTTGGGTGTGTCTAACACATGGACGTCCTCGACCCAATAATGGAAAAAAAAAGGGCATCCCTGACGAGCATTTGGATGACTTTACCTGGTCTTGTTTTTCTTATGACCAAGGCACAAAAAGGTGCCCGAACTGACCAGATGACCACCGGAAAGAATTGGGGATGACCTCCCCTTACTCCCCCAGTGGTCACTAACCCCCTCCCACCCTCATAAAATATCTTTAAAAATATTTTTTTGCCAGCCTCAAATGTCATACTCAGGTCCATCACAGCAGTATGCAGGTCCTTGGAGCAGTTTTAGTGAGTGCAGTGCACTTCAGGCAGGCGGACCCAGGCCCATCCCCCCTACCTGTTACACTTGTGGTGGTAAATGTGAGCCCTCCAAAATCCACCAGAAACCCACTGTACCCACATCTAGGTGCCCCCTTCACCTGTAAGGGCTATTGTAGTGGTGTACAGTTATGGGTAGTGGGTTTTGTGGTGGTGGGGGGGGGGGGGGGGGTTGGGGAGCTCAGCACACAAGGAGTGGAGGAGTGGCCTAGTGGTTAGAGCACAGATCTTGCAATCCTGAGGTGGCCGGTTCAAACCCCACTGCTGCTCCTTGTGATCTTGGGCAAGTCACTTAACCCTCCATTGCCTCAGTTACAAACTTAGATTGTGAGCCCTCCTGGGACAGAGAAATATTCAGTTACAAACTTAGATTGTGAGCCCTCCTGGGACAGAGAAATATCCAGTGTACCTGAATGTAACTCACCTTGAGCTACTACTGAAAAAGGTGTGAGCAAAGTCTAAATAATAAACAAATAAATAAAGGTAAGGGAGCTATGTACCTGGAGCAATTTCTGAAGTCCACTGCAGTGACCCCAAGGGTGCCAGTTTTGTGTCCTGGCATGTGAGGGGACCAGTACACTACAAATGCAGGCTCCTCCCATGACCAAAGAGCTTGCATTTGGTTGTTTCTCAGATGGGCGTCCTTGGTTTCCATTATCGCTGAAAATCAGAAATGACCAAGTCTAGGGACGACCATCTCTAAGGACGACCAAAATTTCAAGATTTGGGCATCCCAGATCATATTATCAAAATGAAAGATGGACGTCCATCTTGTTTCGATAATACGATTTTCCCCGCCCCTCCATTGGGACGTTTTGCGAGGACGTTCTCAGCAAAACTTGGGCGTCCCTTTCGATTATGCCCCTTCACATATGTCCCGAGAACTGGGTTGAGAACCCCTGCCTTAGACTGAATGAAGGTGCTTGCTCAATATTAGGGATGCTCAGCACCACTGCACCCAGAGAGTGGTACCTTTGCACAGAAGAACATCATAGACTTATACTGTACTATTATTTTTTTCAGCCCAAATGCATGACCCTGCATTTTTAACATTAAATCTTAGGGGTTCGATATTCAAGATGATTTAAACCACCAGACATGGCTCTTGGCTGTTTAAATAACTTGTCCAGAGCTAAGTGAGCATATTCAGCAGCACTTAACTGGATAGCACCACTGGATATGCCCGGTTAGTGCCTAAGCTGATACTGGCTATCTGGTAGGTGGTCCAGGGGCAGAGTCAACACTTACTCTCTCCATTACTATTCAACATTTTCCTCAGTCCACTGGCAACAGTAGTCCACAATTATAATATTTGAAATTTTTATTATGCTGATTATATCCTTTTACTTTACCCAACCTCGCCTCTTACACTAGATCTTAAACCACTGCAAGATTGCCTGTCAGTCTTATCTCACTGGTTACACATGCATGAATTAGTCTTAAATCCAGAAAAACAGTAGCCTGTTGGATGCCTGGCTATCATCTGCAACAGTCTTTGCTTCTGTATTTATTTGACATCAACATACCACCTGTACAGTCATTTCATTATCTAGGGGTATTATTCGACTCCCATCTCACCTTCGAACTGCAAATTTCTCGTCTGTTGCAACTTGGTTTTCTGACATTTTGCCACTTTTGTTCTTTACATAGAGGGGCATAATTGAATGAAAACGTCTATCTCCATGGGTGTTTATCTCCGAGAACGGGTCCGTGAAGGGGTGGACCGAACTGTATTTTTGAAAAAAATAGACGTCCATGTTTTATTCGACAATTTTGTAAGCTGGGCGTTTTTGTTTTTCAGTGATAATGGAAAATGAAAGCGCCCAGCTCAAAAACGAATAAATCCAAGGCATTTGTTCGTGGGAGGGGCCAGGATTCATAGTGCACTGGCCCCCCTCACATGCCAGGACACCAACCGGGCACCCTAGGGGGCACTTTTACAAAAACAAACAAAAAGGTAAAAGAGCTCCCAGGTGCATAGCACCCTTCCCTTGTGTGTTGAGCCCCCCAAATCCCCCTCAAAACCCACTGCCCACAAGTCTACACCATTACTATAGCCCTAAGGGGTGAAGGGGGGCACCTACATGTGGGTACAGTGGGTTTGGGGGGGTTGGACGACTAAGCATTAAGCAGCACAATTGTAACAGGTAGGGGGGGATGGGCCTGGGTCCACCTGCCTGAAGTCCACTGCACCCCCTAACAACTGCTCCAGTGACCTGCATACTGCTGCCAGGGAGGTGGGTATGACATGTGAGGGTGAAAATAAAAAGTTGTGAAACATCATTTTTTTGTGGTGAGAGGGGGTTAGTGACCACAGGGGGATTCAGGGGAGGTCATCCCCAATTCCTTCCGGTGGTCATCTGGTCATTTAGGGCACTTTTTGGGGCCTTATTTGTGAAAAAACAGGGTCCAGGAAAAGTGTCCTAAATTCTAGCTAAAAACGCATACTTTTTTTCCATTATCGGTGAAATGCGCCCATCTCTGTTCGGCTGATAACCACGCCCCAGTTCCGCCTTCGCTACACCTCTGACATGCCCCCATCAACTTTGTCCGCATCTGCGACGGAGTGCAGTTGAAAACGTCCAAAATTGGCTTTCGATTATACCGATTTATTCGTTTTGGGGAGATAAACGTCTATCTCCCGATTTGGGTCGCAATATAGGCATTTTCCTTTTTCAATTATAAGCTGGATAGCCTCTTAAATTTCTCTACTATGCATACTCTTATATAGGCATTCTTAATTTCACGATTGGACTACTGTAACTCGGTTTATGCAGGTATTAACATATAACATTTACAAACCTTACATAATGTTGCCGCTCATTTCCTGTGTTCAGTAAACAAAAGTGATCATGTTACTCCCCTGTTACTATCCTTACATTGGCTACCAATTAATTTTCACACCCAATATAAGATATTGCATTTGGCCGTTAAGGCCTACCATTGGGTACGCCTTCCTAATTGTCAAGCATGATTATTCCCTATCGTGCTCTTTACATTCTCTTGATAGTCACCATCTCACTATTTATGCACTTAACCGCATAAATAGGCCTGCATAAAATACAGTCCAATCTTTATGCAGTTCACTTTATATGGTTACGTGTTGAATATTGCACTTACGTTCATAAGTTTTAAATGTCTACATAGCTGCTAAATTCTAGACCATTCCTAGAGTTTTGCTATAACCTGGCTCATGTTTTCCACACCCTCAGTGTCCATACTATGTTGCATTTTTGGTATCATCCACAAAGAAGAAAATATGTGTTAGCTTTTCAGTAATATCACTTACAAAAATATTGAAAATGGAGAACTAAACTCAATGACGCATTATTGATAATGCCCCTTTGCTCAAAGTGACCTCAATTTACTTTTAACCTTTGGCATCTCTCTATAAAATCAATTTTCTAGCCCAGTTACTTTAGGGCCCATTCCAAGGGTTAACAATTTATTTCTAAGTTGCATATATGAAAACATGTCAAAAGTATTGCTGAAATCTAAGAACATCACATCTATTACACCACCCTGATCCAACTCTTTTGTCACCCAGTTAAAGAAATATATTTGATTTATCTCACAAGGCCTACCTCTAGTAAACCATGCTGCCGTGGATTCTGTAATCTGCTTGATTCCAGAAACTGTACTAACCTGTGTTTTAGCATTGATTCCACTAAATTGCTCAACATGTTATTCTCAGTGTCCTCCTTGCTTCTGCTTTTGTGAAGAACTATATTTAGCTGACTCCAATCCTACAAGACTGTTCCTGGTTCTCAAGAAGCACTGAAAAGGTCAAGCAGTGGAGCCTTGAGTACTTCCTCATGTTCCTTCAGTTCTCTCAAATGCATCCAATACAGTGTTATTGATCTGTCTACTTTTAGTTTAGCTGGCTCCACACCAGCACAGTCTTCTGAAAATTATTTGAGATCTACCCAACTTTCATTTCTATTTGTGCTTGTTTTCTATGATCCTACTCCATTTGTGAACACTTTTCAAACCATAAACCTTCACCTGAGTCTCACAATTGTCACTTGTGCACTTCTTCATATGACTAACATATCTAAAAAAATAATAATAATCATGTCCCCCTAATTCATTGTGGGGTTCTTTTACTAAGCTGCAGTAGAAGGGAACCTGCAGTAGCGGTGGTGGCCGTTTTTGTTGCGCGCTGAGTCCATTTTTACCACAGTGAGTAAAAAGGCTGAAAAAAGAAATGGCCATGTGGTAAGATTGCACTTACTGTGTGGCTATGCAGGCGGGGTGCACTTACCACCACCCATTGAGATGGTGGTAAGGGTTCCCGCTCTAACCCAGCGGTGCGTGCTGCCCGATTACCGCCACATGAGCCCATGTGGAAATATTTTTCAAATATTTCTGCTAGCACCAGAAATGCCATGCACTGAGGGTGCAACTACCGTGGGCGCCCACGTTGTGCCGGCAGTAGTTCCAGATTACCATACGGGAAGCCCACAGTGCGCTTGCTTTGTAAAAGGTCCCCTGTGTTAGCTGTTTTAAAATTCTTTTAGTAGCTTTGTTTTCCCAAGTACTTTCTCATCTTCTTTTAACTTTCCCCAGATATTGTTGCCTGTCTTCCTCTTCCAGTAATCTTTGTTCCTTACCTTTTTAGTTATTTCTTTCGAAAAAGGTAGTAGCCTTTTTTCTTTACTTTCTTAAAAAAAGGTCAATTTCCCCCTACAATATCTCCTTTCAGTTTTATCCACTGCTTTTCTCGTTCCCTAAATTTTCCCATCTAGTTAACAATTCCTTAGAGTGTAGGATCCTGACCTTTGAATGAGCTATTATTGCTTGTGCCCTAATACTGAGTCAAACCATCTGGTGATCACTGGATCCTATGAGATCACCAATTTCAAGCATCAGAAGTACTATTCCCATTTGTAGTCATTAGGTCCTGCATGGGTCCTCTCACCAGTTGTCAAAACAGTTACTTTTGTAGGGAATGCAGGAGCTCCTTACTTCTAGATGAAACCAATAGGGATACATTTCTTATTATCAGGCAAATTGAAATCACCTAGCAATAGTATTTCCTCTTTCATTGCAATTTAGTGAATTTCTTCTATTAAAGCTCTGCTGTTTTTTTTTTTCCTTCCTGTGAAGGAGGTCTGTATTTTGTACTGATATAAATAAGATGTTCCTTTTTCTCTTTCCAGCTTAATCCATAGTGGCTTCTTCTTGCCACATTATTTTTGCAAGTTCTGTTGCTTTAATATTATTTTTAAATTGTGGCATACATCAATCACCATGCCACCTCCATATTTTCCTATCCTACCCTTCATAAGTAGATTATAGCTCAGTGTAACTATATCCCAGTCATGATTCTTCATGTACCATGTCTTCTTGACCACCATTAAAACCACGTCAGTCCCTTCCATTACAGAAACTAGATCTAGGGTTTTATTTCCCATGCAAAATTCTTAGTTGCTCAGTTAAATGTCTTTGACAGTTCTCTTCATGCTACCTTTATTCAAAGGATAGGTCAGAACCATGCTTGTAGCTCATATCAGCAAATACGAATTCTGGGTGTTGTCCATAGGGACCTAGATATTGCCCTTGCTTGGTGTTTATATAGGCAGTAGCTCAGGTGTCACTAGCCACAAATTGGAAATGTGGTCTAAAATGTAAATCATTATTATTATTATTATTATTATTAAGTTAAAAAATAGTGGTTTCTGATTATATGAACAGATTTACTTTTTAGTTATGGTTTCCAGAGCCAGGCATACTGTGGATTTTAGGATCAGCTGTTCTGCTAGATTTGGCTGATAGCTTTTTATAAGGTTATTTGCTACCTTTGAGTGATGTGTATAGATCAAATTGCAATCTACAGTTCTGTTTGTATTTACCTAACTTTATTTACAAGGACAGGGACAGGGGCTAGCTTTAGATTATACAGATAGATGGATTATTATTATTATAAACGTTTATTAGTCAGCAATTCAGGAAATTTCTTCACTCAGCAGGGTACAAATTAACATATACAATAACATAAACTAACATTCCAGATACAAAAATATAATAACAATCCTACCCTTGCAGCCCTCCTCAGCACAAGACCCACAACGTGAATTTACCACCGCTAGGTGTTGTATATAAAGACATATAGCATGTCTAGGAAATGCCTCATTGCACTGGTCTGTAAATAATGCACTTAGATAGCACGTATAGATCAGGTGTTCCTCCAACAATGTGTAAACGGAAACCCTAGAGAACAGTTAGGAGTCAGCACTGTCAGACAAGTTTGAAGAGAAGGATTCATCCAGGAAGGTGTGTACAGAATGAATGTAACTCAGGTATCCACACAATTAGTTGACACTAGTAAGCAGGATGCAATTCTAACATAGGTAGATAACCTAGAGGGAGACCTGGAACAGAGAAATGTAAAGTTGGGTAAGGCAGAGTATGACTGTTGTAAGAACCCCTTAAATCCCCCACTATTATATGTGTCCCATTTATGGAGTAAAATTTGTATGGTACACTCCATTCATAAGAGAACCCCTATCTGAGTGTGCCATGATGGACTGTGCCTTTGAGATTATAAATAGGCTCTCTAGTATTTTAAAACATCTTCTTAACCTTTTGGATGCCAGGAGCAGTTGGAAATATTGGATCAATTTATTTATTTATTTTATTTATTTGTAGCATTTGTATCCCATATTTTCCCACCAATTTGCAGGCTCAATGTGGCTTACATTTCCCATAGTGGTGATTGCCATTTCCGGTCAGTAGAATTACAAATGGTATTTCGTTCAATTGCGTACATACATGATAGAGGAATACATTAAGGTATTGTAAATAGATTCTTAAGTAATAGATTAGATTGTAACATATGTTGGGTCATCATTTATAGAAAGATCATTTTCAACATTAGGATAGGTATTATACATTCTTCCCCATGTAAAATACTGTTTTTAAAATAATTTCTATTAATGACTAGTAAAAAAGGCCCGTTTCTGACACAAATGAAACGGGCGCTAGCAAGGTTTTCCTCGGAGTGTGTGTGTTTGGGAGAGTGTATGTGAGAGTGAGTGTTTGAGAGTCAGAGTGAAAGTGTGAGTCCAATCCATGCTCCTCTGTCACCTGGCCCCTCCATTCATCCCTATCCAGCAATTCCCCTCTCTGCCTGAGGCCTGCCCTGCAATCCATATGCATCCATGCCCATCTGTGCCCTCCATTCATCCCTATCCAGCAATTCCCACCTCCCTGAGTCCAGCCCTTCCAATCCATGCCCATCCATGCTCATCTGTCACCTGGCCCCTCCATTTTTCCCTATCCAGCATTTCCCCTCTCTGCCTGAGGCCTGCCCTGCAATCCATATCCATCCATGGCCATCTGTCCCCTCCATTTATCCCTATTCAGCAATTGCCGTCTCCCTGAGTCCTGCCCTTCCAATCCATGCCCATCCATGCTCATCTGTCACCTGGCCCCTCCATTTTTCCCTATCCAGCAATTGCCCTGTCTCCCTGAGGCCTGCCCTGCAATCCATATCCATCCATGCTCATCTGTCCCCTCTATTCATCCCTATCCAGCAATTTCCCTCTCTCCCTGAGTCCTACCTTCCCAATCCATGCCCATCCATGCTCCTCTGTCCCCTGCCCCCTCCATTCATCCCTTTCCAGCAATTGCCCTCTCTCCCTGAGCCCTGCCCTCCCAATCCATGCCCATCCATGCTCCTCTGTCCCCTGCCGCCTCCATTCATCCTTTTCCAGCAAGTCCCCTGTCTCCCTTCCATGACCCCCCCTTGCATCCATGCTCCTCTCTCTCCCATATCCCAGCCTGGGCCGCCCTCTTCTTCCCCCCCCCCCCCTTCGCATCCATGGTGTCGTTTCTCCCCTGCCCTCCCGCTCCCATTGTTTTTCTTTTGTGGCCACCCTCTTCGCTCCCCCCAACATGGTTTTTATTTTTTTTTCTTGTTTTTAAATGTACCTCCGTGGCGGTTCCGGCAGCGAAGCTCAGGGAAGGAGGCGGTGCTCCCGACGTCTAGGTTTCCCTTCGCTGTGTTCCGCCTTCTTTTGACGTCAGAAGAAGGCGGAACACAGCGAAGGGAAGGCTAGACGTTGAGAGCGCCGCCTCCTTCCTTGACGCTTCGCTGGCGAGCGTTGCGATTGGATGAGTGTCATTGCTCCGCCCTCGACGTCATCACGTTTGACGCGTGGGCGGGGCAGACACAATGCGATCTCACCCCCTTCACTTTTGGCTAACAGAGGCTTCATTCGAACGTTGGAGGTGCGTTTTATATAGAGAGATTTGCCACAGTAAGGACTTTGGAACTCTGTTCTGAATATGGTGATTTTATTTTTTCAGTCCATTGCACTATTATAAGGTTATTGAACTGAATCTATATGTTTCTAGAGGAGAAACCAAAAGAGGCTCTGTTTGTCTGCAACACCAAACAGGTAAACAGCAAAGCAGACAGAAAAATGTCCAAACAAATCTTTATTGAATGAGTTCCAGTCCCAAAGTGGCCACGTTTCGCCAAATAGGCTGCATCAGGGGATAATATTGACAACTAACCAGGGAAAAACAATTTCTTCCCTGGAACCAACAAACATTCAAGATGACTTTACTTCTTAATCCCTTCTCCAAGCCTTACTGTGGGTAAACCACCCAGCTTCACAACTCGGCACTTCTTGGAGTCAGACTGCAACAGAACACCAGCTTCATAGTGGAAAACTACCAGTTGGAACCCATAACTTTATTTCTAGTAGCTCAGAACTAGGAAACAAATTGCCTACATCCTTTACTCCACAGGGAAATCCTGATTCTGAGCTACTATAAATAAAGTTATGGGTTCAAACTGGTAGTTTTCCACTGTGAAGCCGGTAGTTTTCCACTGTGGAGTAAAGAATTTAGGCAATTCTGAGTTACTAGAAATAAAGCTATGGGTTCAAACTGGTATTTTTCTACAGTGAAGCTGGTGTTCTGCTGTAGTCTGTCTCTAAGACGTGCTGAGTTGTGAAGCTGGGTGGTTTTGCCACAGTAAGGCTTGGAGAAGTGATTAAGAAGTAAAGCCATCTTGAATGTTGGTTGGTTACAGGGAAGAAATTGTTTTTCTCTGGCTATTTGTCAATATTATCCCTTGATGCAGCCTATTTGGTGAAACATGGCCACATTGGGATTGGAACTCATTCAATAAAGATTTGTTTGGACTTTTTCCTGTCTGCTTTGTTGTTTGGCTATATATTTTTAGGAAAGAAACACGCCCAGTACCCCACTAGCAATTGAGAGAATTGTGAGGATGTGAATGGGGAGAATGGGAATAGTGATTTTTGGCAAAGTGAGACTGGAAATTGGGGGAAAAGTCAGAACAGGTCTGGGAATTGAGAAAAAAGCAATACAAGGCTGGAAACATGAGAAAAGAAGACTGAGATTGGAGATAGTGAGATGAGACAGCGTGAGGCTAAGAAACATTAGAACTGGTCTAAGTATCCGACATAGTACATCTGTGCATGTTGAAACACCAGTCCCAGCCTCTGACTTATCCTTAACACATGTGTTAAGGATAAGTCAGAGGCTGGGACTGGTGATATGAGGCAAAGATGATATTGGTGTTGCATATTAAGGGCAATTCTATAACTATGTGTGAATATTTAAGTAGCAGTAGACAGTAGAGGTGGTCCAAAGAAGGAGAAGACAATTGTGGCAAATCCATCATTGTCTTCTCCTTCTCTGGACCATCTCTGCTGTCTGCTGCTGCTTGTGTTGTTATTGCAGAGTGTTTTTTTCCTGTCTTTTTGCCCATATTAAGTGCCAGTTACAGACGTAAATGTACAGAATGCCTGCATTTTCATATGTACACTTACATGCACATGTGGCAGCAAAGCAACTAAGTGTTATTCAGTTAGGGTGTGTATAAGTAGCATACCATATAAATGCAAGGAGGGTGTTCACATGGGTAGAGCATTGGAGAATGTGCAGTGCTGCCACTTACCTGCACTGCTTAGGGAAAACTGCAAGTTACTTGTACCTTGCCACATTTAGGTGCCTGCGGTTATGTCAGATCCATGGCTGGTGCCTAGATTTCAAGTGGCCCGATACCAGATTGTACTAGTATTCTACAGTGGAACTTGGGCTTTCACCACATGACCTAGGGGCACCTAAAAGGAAGTGCCAACTTATAGAATTAACTCCATTGTCATTATGAAGAGAGAGGGATAGGATGCTTCTCTGAATGGAGAAATAAGGTGCAGCTGCATAATAAGGAGTAATGCCCCTTGCACTTATTTGTCTTGTGCTAATGATTCATTTATCTCAGAAACAAATATATACAGCACATGATGGGTAATTTTATAATTAGGTATCAGCATGTATGCATCCCTTGTGAAATATTCCTTCTAAGTTGTATATGGGAGTCCTCCAGCCTCCTTCCTGCCAGTAGGGGGTGATTCTTCAATATTGTGTTTTCTATCACTAGGGACAGGCACATCCTCTGCAGTCCTTCAGAACTTGCCTGTCTCTTGCTATTGAAAATGTAATATTAAAACAGCACCCCTACTGGCAGGAATGTAGGTGGAGGACTCCTGCACAACTTCAAGGGAACATTGCTCTCGTGTACATAAATGTTTAGTTTACTAACACATATATGTGTGTGTGCACACCTATCCATGAAAAATACTATTCTGTAATGGCTCGTGTAACTGCCATAGCACATAAATGCAAGAGTGGAGCATGGATAGGAAATGAGTGGGGGTCTTGCTCACACACATTATTTACAGAATACTGTAAGTTATTTGTGTTCCTGCCTCATTTACCTGCCCACAATTATACCAGACCTGTACCCACAATTATACCAGATCTGCTGGTGTAATTATGAGGGTTACGCTAGTATTCTTTAACAGAATCTGGGTGCTCTCACCTTGTGTCATCTGGAGGCACCCAGTTGTGAAATTGCCCCTATTGTGTATACTACAGTCAATATGTAACATACTTATAATGGTAAAAATATGAGAAGCAATCTGCACACCCCATTTATGTTATTACAATATGACTGAATGCATCTTCATATTAAAATGTGCTCTCATATCTAGGGATATATGTGCCCTCCTAAAAGAGCAGAACAACTGATTGCCCAAATTAGAATTCTTTTTGAGAAGCTATTAGTCAGCTTTTTTGGTCTCTTTGTGTGGGAGAATGAAGACTGAGTCCATTTATTTGGCTGAACACAGTGCTTTTGGGAAGCGCATCTGCCTCTCAGAGGCATGCCAAGTACCAACTTGTTAACCTACTTTTTAAAAGGAACTAGTCTTGTGAGATCCTGTTTGTTTGTTTGTTTGTGTGTGTGTGTCCATGTGCACCCCTCCCCCACAATGGTGGTCATTGTAGAGCACTAGTCGTGATTTAAACACAGATATTCCGGCACATCTGCATGTAAGCCTCCAAAATATCTAACATGCAATTTTAAAAGAGGGTGGAGATAAACATGGATGTGGCAAAAATGTCAAAAGTGGCTGGAGGCATGTCAGGGATGTATTATGGGTGGTGCAGTGCTCCCAGCATCTATCAGCAGTTCTAGGTAGGCTGTGGACATGCTAGGAATGTAAGAAAAAGGTTGGGACCTGCTTGGGTTGATGCTGATTGGAAGAGAACTGATATGAGAGTTTGAGAGGCTGATGCTATCCCTGTCCACCCAGGTCTATCCATGTTTCACCCCTATCAGACCCACCCATTCCACAGTCCCTCCAGAGCTCATCTCTTACCCCTTTGCCCTGCCTGCCTCAACAAGCCTCTCCTCTGCTACCCTTTCCAATATCCACATGAAAGCCTCCTCCACATCCATCCCTGCTCCTGCCCAACTGAACCTCTTTCCACTGTCTGCATCTTCCTTGCTGCCTCTCAGTCTCTAACCCCATGTGCAGTCTGTGCCTGTGCCTGTGCCTATGGTGATGGTGATGGTGAGGTGGTGATGGTGCGTGGTGATCTGTTGTCTGTCAGTGTCTATGCTGCTGCTGCACTGTGTGTCAGTCTGGGTATTGGTGGTGGGAATTGTTAGCCATGAGCCCCCAGAAGCTGTGGCCTATGGAGGTCATGCAACATGAGGGGCAATGGGAGGAGAAGAGGACCAACAGGCCACATCCTTACCAATGGATATATAGGCCCAGGACAAGGCAGCTATTCACTATCTTTACCAACAGTTGGAGCTCCTCCTCTGCACTAACACTTGCAGGGGACAACCCTTGCCCAAGTACCTCAAAGTCACTTCTGTACTAGCCTTTTTCACCATTGGCAGTATCCAGACTCTGCAGGCTTCAACCAGTCAATTATGTCCCAGGACATCACAGTTTTCTCATGGTCCTTCTCACACACACTGTTGACTACTCAATCCAAGCAACAGAGACAACACACAATGATCCAATTTTATGAGGTAGCCCATTTCTCCTTTATCCTTGGTATCACTGACTACACCCACATAACCTTCAGACCCCCTCAGAGTCCACTTACCGCACACAAAGCTTTCTACTTTCTTAATGTGCAAATATTATGCATTGCGCAGGGGGAGATCACTAACAACTTCCCATGATTTTTTGGATCCTGGCACACTCGAGGATACATGACCAGTTCAGGAACGGAGAGATCACAGGTGGTTAACTTATAGTTAAAATGCACTCATACTCGGGGACAGCCCAAGGCAATCTGCAGCCTAAGGTAAGAGATTAGATGGTGCCCCCGCGTCCCCCCCAGCACCCCGCCCCTGAGTCCAACATCTCTCCCTTCACACTCCACTCTCTCTCTCTCTCTCTCTCTCTTTTCCAATTCCCTCCTCAACCCCCTTCCCCCAGTCTACCTTCCTTTTTTGTTTTCCAAAAATCATTGTCGGCAGCAATTCCCATCTGCTGCTCTGCCACTGACACCAACTTCTTCTCTATTGTGGCTCCATGAAGAGTGCTGCCTGGGGCGCAAGGGGAGCGGCCACTCCCCCAATCAGATTTCAAATGAAAAGGTGCCTACCTCGCCTGCTGCTGAGCAGCCACACAGCAGCATAGATTTTAAACTTTGCTGCAAGACAGACTATTCTTCTCCCCTTTCTCTCATCGTACCAAAACGACCGTCCCTCTTCTTTCCTCAAACACTCCCCCCGCCCGAGCCTAGCAGACTAACACCGGCGCTTGCTCTTCCCCCCTCCCCCTTGGTTCCTCAAACTTGCTTTCACTAGCGGCCCCTCCCTGCTGCAGGTTTCCTGCAGCGATCACAGGCTGCCTGAGTGAGCCGGCGTCTGATGCTTCCTTCTGCTCCGCCCCAACTTCCTGTGTACGCGAGGGTGGGACGTGGCAGAGAGAAGCATTCGGCACCGGCTCAGGCAGCCTGTTCTCACTGCAGGGGCTGCTAAAGAAAAGCAGGTTTGAGGGATGGAAGGGGAGGAGAAGGTTAGATTTAGAACAGAAGACGGTATCAGCCAAGGAAGTTGGATAAAAACAGAAGACAGAGTGAGCCTTTCTAGCCCATTATATGAAATAAAAAATTAGTATCACTACAACAGCCTAAAAAAATTAGTGTAGCTGGTAGAAACAGCAGTTAAAAACTCTGTATTTTTTTCATCATTTTTCTACGCTGTTCTATACAATACAGAAGAAATTTCAGTAAGGATATCCTGTTTCTTGACGGGCTCATCTTAACTGTTGTAATCTGCCTTGGGAAGCCAGGTGTTATAAAGTTGATGGAATATAATGAAATCAAATGGAAGTAAAATTAAACTCTCCTTTCATTGGGGCTCATGGAATCACATCTTCACTTCATGTTTTGTAGAAGGTTACATTTTAGATACACAAATATACAAAGAGGTGCTGGACTTGGGAAGGTGGGAAGGAGAAGGTGCTGGACTCAAGCTAGGGGTTGAGGGAAAAAGTAGCAGTGCTGGTCTCAAGGGAGGGCTAGGAAAAAAGTGAGAGTGATACTGGATTCAGGAGACACCTGAGAGATAAAGAGAAACTGGTGCTGGACTCACGTGCGGGGGAGGGGGGGCTGAGGGATAAAGAGAAAGTTGCTGGACTCAGGAGAGGCTGAGGGAATGAGAGGAAGAGTTGCTGGACTCATGGGGTGCTGAGGGAACGAGAGGAAGAGTTGCTGGACTCATAGGGAGGGGGCTGAGGGCAGAAGGAGAGGTTCTGGACTCCAGGGGGACTTAGGGTCATGTATGTAGTGTGTCATGGATGTGAGCATCGTCCATCAAGTATGTCCTAACTAAAAAAAGGTTGAGAACCACTGATATAGAGTGATGCTGGATTTTTTTTTTTTTTTTTTGGGGGGGGGGGGTAGAGAGAGAGAGTGATGCTGGATTCTGACAAAAAAAGAAAGATGGGGTGATGCTGAATGGGGAGGAAGAGTGAGAGATGCTGGTTGTGGAAAGAGAGGGTGATGGGTGAAAAGAGAGATAGATGGGGTAATGCTGGATGGGGGAAAAGAGTGAGAGTAATAGAGTGAAGCTGGATGGGGAGACGAGCAAAAAAATGTATTTAGTCCAATAAAAAGATATCACCTTTTTTGGGGGGGGGGCGAGGGGTTTATTTGTATTTGTTAATGTCTAATAAAGTAATTGGAATATGTCAGTTTTTGAAATTTGCAGCTACTAACTTTATTTTGCACATTACAGGGGGACACATATCATTGTTTCTATTTCTCTGGTGTTGCAGACTCTGGCTTCTTGGGGGTTCAGATTAATTTGTCTACATATTTCTATTTTCAGGTTATGAGTACTTATTTTGTATTTGGTGAGGGTCTGTGTGTGAAAGAGGCTAGGTATTCTGTTAAGCACTAAATTTCTGTGTAAGATCAATATGTACTAATCCAGCTTGCTTAGTTTTCTCAATAGATGTATTGAGTTCTAGTACTGACTGCAATATTTACAGTGCTGTCTTTTCCCAGATAGACCCTTGTTGTGCGATTCCTAGAAATTTAGTGCTATTATGGTATGCTAGAGTTGCTCTATAGGTCCTGAGTAACTTTTGTAGGGTTTTGTATTCACAATATATTTGGTACTGGACTTTTGATTTGTATTTAGCTCATACCTCTCATTGTAGTAGCTGGAGGTGAGTTACATTTAGCTACAACAGGTATTTTCCTGCCTCTGGAGGCTTACAGTCTAAGTTTGTACAGGAAGAAATGGAGCAGCAGTGGAATTTGAACCCTGGCTTCTCTGGTTCTGAGCTCACTTCTCTAACCATTAGATTCATCTAATATAGTGTCAGCCACTCCGCTCAGCTGAGTAATCGATCTCTCTCTCCTTCTTTCACTTGTCTGTGCTGTCCGCTACTGACTCCCCACTCGTCAGTGCAGTTCGCTCTTCACTTCACCATTCAGCCAGCCAGGCCTTGAAATACAGTTCAACTGGCTAGGCTTTTAAACCCAGTTCAGCTAGCTAGGCTTTCCTACTCAGCCTAACCAGCCAGGCTTTGAAATACAGTTCAGCTGGCTAGGCTTTTAAACACAATTCAGCTCACTAGGCTTTTCTACTCAGCCTAACCAGCCAGGCTTTTATTCACAGTTCAGCCAGCCAGGCTTTCCTACACAGTTCCACAAGTCAGGCTAAAATGATCCACCACCCACAACTGTCAACAACTTAACTCTTGACATCCACCCACCGGATCTCCCCTGACTATTATGCTTTCCTTGTTACCTTGGGCTCCTCCAGCAATCACTCTTCTCCTCCAGCCACTTCCTCACCCACCTCCATCTCCTCTTCCACCCCTTCTCCTCCTACCTCCTCCAACTCCTCCCATTCCATCCTCTCATTCTCCACCCCTTCACTCAGATGTTCCACCCTCTCCTCAGCTGATTCCATTTCCCAATCAGCCACCTCTTTCCTTCTCCTGCCACATCCGTTCTCGTTTGTCATGACCAACCTTATTCTTCCAGGCAGTCTGAAATCTGTGCTCTCTATGCTCCTGCCTCCTCCCCTCCCACCTGCATTCTGGGTTCTGTAGCTGTTCTGGACTTGTCCTTTCCTCCCCTGCAATGCATTCTGGGATATGTAGTTTTTCTGCTCCGGCTTTTCCCTCTCCCGCCATGCATTCTGCGAACTGTGGTTTGTGTGCTTCTCACAATAGATAATGCCTATTCCAAACATGTTTTGTAACTCTGCAGTAAACCTGGTGGCCGTTTGGCAACTTATCAAAAATGTGATAGCCAAATCATCTTATGGTTGCCAGTAACCACAGGATTTCTGTTACAGTGCTGCTGAACATCACTGTTCACATGGCCAACAAGAAGATGCTGGATTAGAGAGCTAGGACTGACTAGGAGCCAAGTTTGAAAAGTACCTGTATATATTTACAGAATACTGTAAATGCTATTCTGTTTAATAATTAGTATTATTGTGGTACAGTACATAATTCCCTAGAGTGTATTCCGTGTAAATACCTTCAGTAATAGAGATACTAGGGGGAAATGACTAGTGCAGGTGCACCAGAGACACAGTGAAGGGGTCCTTCACTGCTGTGTTCAAAAGTGCCTTCACTGTCCCTTTGCTGCCGACATAGGTGCTGCCTTCACTCTAAGGATTTTACCTACCCCTGCCCCAACCCCACTCTAGGCCTACCTCATTCCACCTTTTCTGCAGTGCCCCCTAGGGTGCCCGTTTGGTGTCCTGGCATGTCAGGGGGACCAGTGCACTATGAATGCTGGCTCCTCCCATGACCAAATGGCTTGGATTTGGTCATTTCTGAGATAGGCGTCCTCGGTTTCCATTATGGCCGAAAATTGGGGATGACCATCTCTACGGACGACCATCTCTGAGGTCAATCTAAATGTTGAGATTTGGGCCTCCCCAACTGTATTATCGAAACGAACAATGGCCGCCCATCTTGTTTCGATAATACGGGTTTCCCTGCCCCTTCGTGGGGACGTTCTGTGAGGACGTCCTCAGGAAAACTTGAGCCCCATTTGATTATGCCCCTCCATGGTCACCCTACTCCATTAGCCCCCTCCCACACAATAACCAAAATTCAGAGACCATGTGCCATTTGCATGACACATTGGCACCTGCTGCCTCAAGTGTATGATGGACAGGGATCTGGATGTCTGAGCAGCAAGGTATGATAGGTAACACTTACTGCTTCCCCCTGGCTGGTGAGATGTGTCCAGATCACCAATTCCCCACACTGCTTCATCATCCAGGGTCTGGCGGACCTGCTGCTCTATAGTGCTCAGTGTCTCACTGCTGGGTTGGGAGTTATTACTTGCTTTCAGCTTGGCATTCTTATTTATTTATTTATTTATTTATTTATTTATTTATTGCACTTGTATCCCACATTTTCCCACCTATTTGCAGGCTCAATGTGGCTTACAGAGACCTGTTATAGCATAACTATACCAGGTTAAAGAAAACAATTGGTATTACATAGAGGTAGAGGAATACAGGTAGGTTTGAACAAGTCATTATTGGAAAATACATTCTGTGCAATTTTGGTTAGGTATTGTGTTGTCATTAGTTAAGGGTTTTCGTGGTAGGCTTTGCTAAAGAGGTATGTCTTCAGGGATTTGTGGAAATTGGTCAGTTCTTTGATCGTTCTTAGGTTTATTGGAAGAGAGTTCCACATCTGCGTGCTTATATAAGAAAAGCTAGATGCGTGTGTTAGTTTGTATTTTATTCCTTTGCAGTTGGGGAAGTGTAGGTTAAGAAAGGTGCGGGTGGATCTCTTAGCATTTCTGGGTGGCAGGTCTACGAGGCCTAGCATGTAAGTTGAGGCGTCTCCGTAAATGATTTTATGAACAATTGTGCAGATTTTGAATGTGGTTCGTTCTTTCAATGGTAGCCAGTGTAGTTTCTTTCTTAGGGGTTTAACGCTTTCATGTTTTGTTTTCTGAAATATGAGTCTGGCTGCGGTGTTTTGGGCTGTTTGAAGTTTTTGATGGTCTGTTCTTTGCAGCCAGCGAAGAGTGCATTGCAATAATCTAGGTGACTTAGCACCAATGACTGCACCAGTTTCCTGAAAATGGCCCTTGGGAAGAAAGGTTTTACTCTTTTGAGTTTCCACATGGCATGGAACACTTTCTTAGTAGTATTCTTCACATGGTTTTCAAGTGTGAGATTTCGATCAATGGTGACTCCCAGAATTTTCAAGTTGTCTGATATGGGGAGGGTAACGTTTGGGGTGATTATGGTGTCAAATTTGTGTGTATTGTGTTGTGAGGTGATTATAAGGCATTGTGTTTTTTCTGCGTTGAGTTTCAGTTGAAATGCATCCACCCAGGAGTGCATGATTTGGAAGCTTTGGTTGATTTCGTTAGTAATTTCTTTTAGGTCTTGTTTAAATGTGATGTAGATCATGACATCGTCTGCATATATATATGGGTTGAGTTGTTGGTTATCTAATAGCTTGGCTAGGAGTGTCATCATTAGGTTGAAGAGGGTTGGTGAAAGGGGGGATCTTTGTGGTACACCACATTCAGGTATCCATGGGGATGATGTTTCTGCGTTAGTTGTTACTTGGTATGATCTTGATGTCAGGAATCCTTTAAACCAATTTATTTATTTATTGCATTTGTATCCCACATTTTCCCACCTCTTTGCAGGCTCAATGTGGCTTACAATACATCATGAATGGTGGAAATACATTAGAAAATAGACATTTAGTGTTATAGAAGGATCTTGGGTAACATGATAAAGATAAAACATGATAGTAATATAACAAGCAGATATTATAAGACAGTTCTGAATATATGTGAAAGAGTTGTGTATATTCACATTTGTTGATCTTTGTGGTATGCCTTATTAAAGAGATGGGTCTTCAGTAGTTTGCGGAAGTTGGTTAGTTCGAAATCGTTTTTAAGTTGTGCGGTAGTGCGTTCCATAACTGTGTGCTCAAGTAGGTAAAGTTTGACGCTTGCATTAGTTTGTATTTTAGACCTTTGCAGTTGGGGAAGTGCAGATTAAGGAATGTGCGGGATGATCTTTTAGCATTCCTGGATGGTAAGTCTATCAGGTCTGACATGTAGGCTGGTGCATCTCGGTGAATGATTTTGTGAACTAGGGATTTTGTGAACCACTTACGCTTCTGGTCCTCCATATCCCTCTTGTGAAAGACACCATTCAGCTTATGACAGATCCCAACCCAAGATTTTTGTTTTATATAGACACTGAGGCATTGTCCTGACATTCCAAAGAGATCTATTTGGTGTTTTACAACCTCCCCAACAAACATGTCCACTTTCTCTGAGGTAAAGGTACCTTTTTGGGTCATAACCTGTTGCTTAGGAACCATTCTAATACACCCTATAGCACAAGTATCATAGATTTTAAAATGGCAAAATGCATTTTTATATATGCATCAGAAGAACATTGAGGTAGGAGAGCTGAAAATGTTGAAATCGCCAGCAGTTGTGAATGGTTACAGCCCCAAAACGTGCATGCCTGCCATTTTACAAACGTCATCTAAACATTGAAATTGACTACATGTGTTTACCATTATTTTGGTATTATGTTTGGACATTTTGAGCCATGTCTTTCAATTATTAGTCAACTATTGGATGCCCAAATTAGCACTATTAGCAACATTCTATTACTGGGGGGCTGTGGGCTGGGCACCTTGATGGATAGCTGTCACAAGGAATCTACTTAAGAAGGCCATCAAAGGGGACATTTTTTTTCAACTGTAGGCTTGATCCAGAAATGTGGCACCGCTCTCTGGGGAAAGAGACATAAAGAGATATGTACTGTATATGGTTAATAATATTGCCCCTCATGTCCATTTGTCTCTGTCCCTCAGACCACACACTAGGGAGTGCAATGGAGGATCTCTAGAAAGACAAATGAGTTTAGATGACACCCAGCTGTACAAGTGCCCTTAGGGCTGTAGGTATCTGGACTGGGATAGGGGGTAGAGATACATGCCCCAAGCTGCCTCATTGCCTCAGGTAGCACACATATGTCAGCCCTCATCCCTTCAATGCTGGTGACCATAAGTCCCATGATGCAGTAGATGTACATGAAGGCTGGAAGCTGGTCCTCTCTGAGGGACTCAAACTTCTGTCAGACTTCATACAGCCATCCTGGATCAGAAGCCCCATGGTCAGCACCATGGGCCTCTGGATGCATGGCTGCCAGCTCCAAGGGGGTATCAGCTGCAGGGGCGAACCTGGCATACAGCATGTTCTATGTCTGGCCCCTGCAGTTTATGTCCACCAGGCTCCTTTTTTAGGTACAACTTGTCTGGAATGTTTTTACGTTTGGGGAGCGTGCCAGGTGCCCTTGACCTGGATTGGCCACTGTCGGTGACAGGATGCTGGGCTAGATGGACCTTTGGTCTTTCCCAGTATGGCACTACTTATGTACTTATGTACTTATGTACTATGTAGTCCTTGGGATTTTGGGATAGGTTTTAGTGACAGCATAGGGCCCAGTGTATCCTCTTCCCCTACTTATCCCTCCTCTTCTCTACCATACCCTCCCCTTCCCCTCCTCTTCCTCCTTCTCCACAGACTGCAGAGGTGGAGGGGAGCCTAGTTCTCTGTGTGGCCCTTTTCTTAACTGTTCTGGGGCTTTGTGGCCTGGTGGAGCCAAGGCAGCTCCCCAGCTTTTAAGGCCCACTTCTTCCTCTGGCTGCAGCTCTGAAGTCAAAGAGCTCTCTTCCAGCCCTTCTCTTCCTCCTCTCATCCACATTCATCTTAACTATGGGAGGAAGAAATGCAGGTTAGTTTTTGGGATAGGTTGTATGGCACACTTCAGCAACATGTTTGGATGGTGCTCCCTGATTCTGATGACCTAGCTTTCTACCTTCATTTCTACCTTCTCTCTGCCTACTACACCACCCACAGGGACAGAATGTGTCTCTCTAGGACCTCCTGTTATGCATTTGTTGTCAGTCTATGTTGCCTACATTAATCAACATAGCAGATTTGGTGATGCCCACATCGACTCTGATTAGAAGTATAACATTCTTTTTCTCTTTAGGGACATGAAACATCATCAGTCACATCACTGATCTCAGCAATCTGAGCTCCCATACTGGTTGCCTTGTCCCAAGTACTGGTGGAGGAGGCCAGTCATATACCTCTGTTAGTCGCAGAGTGATTCCAAATGCAGGAGAAGGTGTGTTCTACATGGGTCTCATGTGCAGGATACATCCCTTCTCTCCATCCCACCATTGCATGTGCTTTACCACATACCCAGAGTCTGCTCAATACAGATCATGCCCATTTGCAAAGTAGCACTGCCTATTGGACTGGATACTGCATGTGGGTTGGCTTGTATACGCCAAATAGAGAACATATATTGCCATATGGTAATGCACAGCCGCTGTTTGAGGCTGCCATCATGCATTGTGTAGCTGCTCATCTCAGATGTGGCAATGCACATGCTAAAATATAAGATTGTAGTTTGTGACCATGACTACAGAAAGGGAGAGATTGTTGGCATAATGGCTATTGTCACGATTGTGACTATATTCCCTGTCAGACTTGCTTTGGGGTTCCTCCAGCCAAGCTAAGTCTGTGTGTAAATCCTGAAACCTGTGTGCAAATCCTGAAATCCATTCCAGTCCAGTCTAATCCATTCCGGGATCCTGTTCCAGTCAAGCCATGCTCTGCTGTTCTGTTGCTAAGCCCCACCCTGCTGGTGACCTCACCTGTAGTGCCTTTATTATTACCACCTGGGAACTTCCTAAGTTTGCCTTTGCATCGCTGTAGGTCAGTCGGTGTGCTGTTGCACTTCTGCTTGGTTCTGTGTGTGGGCATTTCTGCCTTCTGTTTCGGTGTGTCTGTTTGGTCAGTGGTGTTTGTTATATTCCTCTTACTTGTAGTTCTTGCTCTGTCTCCTTGTGCTGGCTGCTGCCAGTGTGTGTGTGTAATTAGCTCTCACCCTACTGCACCTGGGATTGTTCTCTCCGGTTGCAGTACTCTGTGGTGAGCCTGTTTCTCTGTAGTGTTTCTCGGCGGCCTTGTGTTCAGCCTTCTGTTAATGCTCAGGCACTTTTGGCACTTAACCTAACCATTACTCCTCTATTCAATACCACTACCAATCTGTCTGTATTATGCATTTGCATACCTTAATTGTCTTTAGCTGTTTAGATCTATTAATCTGTCCCTATGAACTATTGTGTAATCAAATGTACTATGCTGTCCTAATTTGATTACGACAAAATGAGAAAAATGGTGAAAAAAAGACTGAAAGGAGCAGCTCGCAGAGTAAAAAACTTGCATCATGCGTGGATGCTGTTTAAAAACACCATCCTGGAGGTTCAGGACAAATATATTCCACGTATTAGAAAAAAGGGAAAAAAGACTAAACGTCAGCCGGCGTGGCTAAACAGTAAGATAAAGGAAATCATTAGAGCCAAAAAACAATCCTTCAGAAAGTGGAGAAGAGAACCAACTGAAAGTAACAGGATAGATCATAAGGAATGCCAAGCCAAATGCAAAGCGGAGATAAGGAGGGCAAAAAAGGACTTTGAGAAGAAATTAGCGTTGGAAGCAAAATACATAGTAAAAATTTTTTTAGATACATTAAAAGCAGGAAACCGGCCAAAGAGTCGGTTGGGCCGCTGGACGAAAATGGTGTTAAAGGGGCGATCAAGGAGGACAAAGCCGTAGCGGAGAAATTAAATGAATTCTTTGCTTCGGTCTTCACCGAGGAGGATTTGGGGGGGACACCGGTGCCGGAAAGAATATTTGAAGCGGGGGAGTCGGAGAAACTAAACAAATTCTCTGTAACCTTGGAGGATGTAATGGGTCAGTTCAGCAAGCTGAAGAGTAGTAAATCACCGGGACCTGATGGTATTCATCCCAGAGTATTAATAGAACTAAAAATGAACTTGCGGAGCTACTGTTAGAAATATGCAATCTGTCCCTAAATCGAGTGTAGTACCAGAAGACTGGAGGGTAGCCAATGTTACTCCGATTTTTAAGAAGGGTTCCAGAGGAGATCCGGGAAATTATAGACCGGTGAGTCTGACGTCGGTGCCGGGCAAGATGGTGGAGGCTATTATTAAGAATAAAATTGCAGAGCATATAGAAAAACATGGACTGATGAGACAAAGTCAGCACGGATTTAGTGAAGGGAAGTCTTGCCTCACCAATCTAATGCATTTTTTTGAGGGGGTAAGCAAACATGTGGACAATGGGGAGCCGGTTGATATTGTATATCTGGATTTTCAGAAGGCGTTTGACAAAGTGCCGCACGAAAGACTCCTGAAGAAATTGCAGAGTCATGGAATCGGAGGTAGGGTATTATTATGGATTAAGACAGGGCCGTGCCTAGGGTCTCTGGCGCCCCCCTGCAGACTATCAGTTGGCGCCCCCCCCCCCCCCCCCCCCCGTGAAAATGATCACGCCCCCCCCCATGAAAATGATCGCTCACCACTTGCCACACTGAAAGGAATTGTCAGCAATATTCTTAGAAACTAATTGCTATACATTGCAAAATAAGATAGCAGATGTAAATTCTCAAAGTGGACATATTCCAAACGCTAAAATGAAAATAAAATAATTTTTTTCTACCTTTGTTGTCTGGTGACTTTCTTTTTTCAATCATGCTGGTCCAGTATCTGATTCTGCTGCTATATGTCCTCTTAACTCCATTTCCAGGGCTTCCTTTCCATTTATTTCTTTACTTTTCTCCTTTCTTCTTCATTTCTTGCTCTATATCCATTTCCAGCAATTTCTCCTCTCTCCCTGGGTCCTGCCCTCCCATCCATGTCCATTCTTGTCCCTCTCTGCCCTTCCCTCCTCCATCCATACCCAGCAATCCTCCTCTCTCCCCTCCCCTCCATTTCCAGCAATTTGTCCTCTCCCTGGGCCCCCATGTCCATCCTTGTCCCTCTCTGCCCTTCCCTCCTCCATCCATAGCCAGCAATCCTTGCCTCCTCTATCCCCTCCCCTCCATTTCCAGCAATTTGTCCTCTCCCTGGGCCCCCATGTCCATCCTTGTCCCTCTCTGCCCTTCCCTTCTCCATCCATAGCCAGCAATCCTCTCTCCCCTCCCCTTCCCTTCCCGCAATTTGTCCTCTCCCTGGGCCCTGCCCTCCCATCCATGCCTCTCTGCCCTTCCCTCCGCACCCTGGGGCCTTTAAATCTTTTACTTCCGGTCGCAGCAGCGTCAGTGAAAGCGGAGCGCTGCCGACGTCTCCCTTCCCTTTGCGCTCTTGGTTCCCTCAGTGTCCGCCTTCTTCTGACGTCAGTCCCTTCTGCCCATCCGAGTCCCCCTCACCCCATCTGGCTCCCACCCAGTCCCTTCTGCTATCCAAGTGCCCCCCACCCTCACCCCATCTATCTCCCACCCAGTCCCTTCTGCCCATCCGAGTCCCCCTCACCCCATCTGGCTCCCACCCAGTCCCTGGCCTTCTGCCCATCCGAGTCCCCCTCACCCCATCTGTCTCCCACCCAGTCCCTTCTGCTATCCAAGTGCCCCCCACCCTCACCCCATCTGTCTCCCACCCAGTCCCTTCTGCCCATCCGAGTCCCCCTCACCCCATCTGTCTCCCACCCAGTCCCTTCTGCCCATCCGAGTCCCCCTCACCCCATCTGTCTCCCACCCAGTCCCTTCTGCTATCCAAGTGCCCCCCACCCTCACCCCATCTGTCTCCCACCCAGTCCCTTCTGCCCATCCGAGTCCCCCTCACCCCATCTGTCTCCCACCCAGTCCCTTCTGCTATCCGAGTCCTCCCCCACCTTCACGGTCACCCCATCTGTCCCCCACCCTCACCCTGCCTCGTCTTCTCCCTCCCTGCCATCCGTCTTTAAAAAGAAATTGCCGACGCGATAGCGAGCGCAGCACCTCGTGTGGAAGTAAAAGAAGCGAATCCGATCATCTCATTGGGCCTTCCTTCACTGTCCCGCCCTAGAGGAAATAGGAAGTTGCGTCAGAGGAGGGCGGGTCAGTGAGGGAAGGCCCAATGAGATGATCGGATCCGCTTCCTTTACTTCCACACGAGGTGCTGCGCTCGCTATCACGTCGGCAAATAAATTTAAAGGGCTGGTGCGGGGGCGGGGGGGTGCCAGGATGAAGAGCAGCGGGAGCGGCGGCACCCCCCTTTCTGGTGACACCCGGGGCGACCAAAAGATTTAAAGGCCTCGGCGGGGCGAGGGTAAGCACCGCGGCGGCGCCCTCCAGAGGTGGGCGCCCCCCTGCGGCGCTTACCTCGCTTACCGCATCGGCACGGCCCTGGATTAAGAACTGGTTGAAAGATAGGAAGCAGAGAGTAGGATTGCGTGGCCAGTATTCTCAGTGGAGGAGGGTAGTTAGTGGGGTCCCGCAGGGGTCTGTGCTGGGTCCGTTGCTTTTTAATGTATTTATAAATGACCTAGAGATGGGAATAACTAGTGAGGTAATTAAATTCGCCGATGACACAAAATTATTCAGGGTCGTCAAGTCGCAGGAGGAATGTGAACGATTACAGGAGGACCTTGCGAGACTGGGAGAATGGGCGTGCAAGTGGCAGATGAAGTTCAATGTTGACAAGTGCAAAGTGATGCATGTGGGTAAGAGGAACCCGAATTATAGCTACGTCTTGCAAGGTTCCGCGTTAGGAGTTACGGATCAAGAAAGAGATCTGGGTGTCGTCGTCGATGATACGCTGAAACCTTCTGCTCAGTGTGCTGCTGCGGCTAGGAAAGCAAATAGAATGTTGGGTGTTATTAGGAAGGGTATGGAGTCCAGGTGTGCGGATGTTATAATGCCGTTGTATCGCTCCATGGTGCGACCGCACCTGGAGTATTGTGTTCAGTACTGGTCTCCGTATCTCAAAAAAGATATAGTAGAATTGGAAAAGGTACAGCGAAGGGCGACGAAAATGATAGTGGGGATGGGACGACTTTCCTATGAAGAGAGGCTGAGAAGGCTAGGGCTTTTCAGCTTGGAGACGAGACGGCTGAGGGGAGATATGATAGAAGTGTATAAAATAATGAGTGGAATGGATCGGGTGGATGTGAAGCGACTGTTCACGCTATCCAAAAATAATAGGACTAGAGGGCATGAGTTGAAGCTACAGTGTGGTAAATTTAAAACGAATCGGAGAAAATTTTTCTTCACCCAACGTGTAATTAGACTCTGGAATTCGTTGCCGGAGAACGTGGTACGGGCGGTTAGCTTGACGGAGTTTAAAAAGGGGTTAGATAGATTCCTAAAGGACAAGTCCATAGACCGCTATTAAATGGACTTGGAAAAATTCCGCATTTTTAGGTATAACTTGTCTGGAATGTTTTTACGTTTGGGGAGCGTGCCAGGTGCCCTTGACCTGGATTGGCCACTGTCGGTGACAGGATGCTGGGCTAGATGGACCTTTGGTCTTTCCCAGTATGGCACTACTTATGTACTTATGTACTTATGTTATGTCCTTTAGATTGTAAGCTCTTTTGAGCAGGGACTATCTCTCTTCGTGTTTGACTGTACAGCGCTGCGTAAGTCTGGTAGTGCTTTAGAAATGTTGAGTAGTAGTAGGTATTAGGTTGTGGTTGTAGCCTAGCTTTGTGTTCTGCCTTGTCTGTCTTACTTTATATCTCTAGTTCCCCTCTGCCTTTTCCCTCAGTCCCTGTTTGTGTAAGTTTGTTGTTGTACCCTGTTACCTGAGGAAGTACCCTCAGTTCTGAGTCCTGATTCCTGGTCCCTGTTAGTCAAGCTTGCTTTGGAGTCCTATTCCCTGTGTGAGTGCCTGTATCCTGTAAGTCCTGCCAGCTGCCCGCACTTAGGGGCTCAACCCCTAGGGAATGGTGGTCAAGTGCAGGTGCAGTCTTGTTCCAGTCCTGGTGTTCTAGTCCAGTGTGTTCCTGCTTTGCTTCTCTACATATGCAGCCCCTGTCTTGTTGGTGTGTTTAGCCCAGTGCTGGTTGGGGGGGGGGGGGGGGGGTTGCCTGCCACTGCCGCTCTACGGCAGTGGTCCAAGGGCTCAAGAATCCAGGTTTTCCCTTGAGAGGCCTGACAGCTATCCACAATATCACAGTTTGAATTTGGATGCAGTAGCAGAATTGGGCAACATCAGGTGGTTTGGCTGAGCTGATGTAGGCAGTGGTGTTGGCGGGGGTGGGGGGGGGGTGGGGAGAGGGTGTTTAGAGGGACATACCTCTCCACAGTTGCAGCAGATGCCTGATGCACAACAGCAAGAATAAGTTATTTCTCCTGATGGCCCTTTAATGTCTACTGACCACATTTACATGTCTGGTCATGCCAAAGATTTTTTAAGATAGGAGGATGGCACAAGCTTTAATCCAGTGCTTTTGCAGATGTTTGTGCAATACCTCCTCATAGTGCCATGGCCCATGGCCACCACTGCTGCTGCCCTGCTGCTCTTTCAGCGGTGGCGGCAAAGATAGAAGGAAAGGATCATGGGCTTGCGCCGTTCCCTTCCCGCTTGCAGCTGACTGGCTCTGCCCCGGAACAGGAAATTGTTAGAGGAAGACGGGACCAGCAGCCATGAACGGGAGGAATGGTGTGGCTCCGCGATCTTTGTTTCTGTTTTTGCTGCCACTGCTTATTGCTGCTGCTGGAGCTCAAGTACACATTTTTCCCTGCAGGTTCTACATAGGCAGCTTCCACATCCAGGGGTCCTCGTGGCTGCTGAATACTACATATATATGGGCCAGGAATGTGTGCATTTGCCTCTGTGGACCTGCTTTCTGCCCCATCTGGATTTCCACATGTACCATAGTTGTATTTTGTGAGATCCACATTTTTCTCCTATGGGCCCGATATGCAGCTGCTGACGATCAGCGTTGTGTTAACTGCTGCCAGCATTAAACCCGGAAATTCAATGCTGGGCCATGTCCAGGCACCAGCATTGAATTTCCAGGTTTCTGGAACTGGCTAACACATAGCTGGTTAAGGGCCCTGTTTACTAAGCCTCATTATAGGCATGTTAGCGTCTTTAACGCACGTTAACCATATATGTGCCTACAATATCCCTATAGGCGTCTACACGAGTAGCGGGCACGCTAATTGTAGGTGCGTTAAAAACACTAACACGCCTTAGTAAACAGGGCCCTAAGTGTGATATTCAGCACTTAACTGGCTATGGGTTACCGCATAAAGATATTACTGACTTTTATGTGGTCCTATTTATTTGATTAACCTAGCTGGTTAAATGCTGAATATTGGTACTTGAACTAGTCAGCTGCTGACTGTGTCCCTGGAACACCTCCAAAGTAGGTGGTTTTCAGTTCGGCACTAAATGGTTAATTTCAGCAAAACTAACCAGTTGAGTGCAGCTGAAAACTAGTGGTTAGCTCTGAAAAGGCGATTTAACAGACCAGGAGCCATTTTAGCCAGTTAAATTACTTTGAATATCAACCCCTATATGTTTATTTCACTTTTAATACATCTGTGCTAGGGGAAGAGGGGGGGTGAACATATGTCAACTTTACCTAGCAGATATACACACAGCCCTAGTCTTGTAAACTATCCAGCTCATAATCGAAAGTGATCGCCGGCCATTTCCCGACACAAATCGGGAGATGGCCGGCGATCTCGGAAAAACGGCAAAATCGTTATAATCGAAAGCTGCTTTTTTTGACAGCATCACCGCTTTCCCGTTGCCTCATCAATGAAAGTTCAAAGGGGCATGTTGGCGGCGAAGCGAAGGCGGGACATGGGCGGGTATGGGTGTGGCTACCAGATAGCAGGCTTTCGCCGATAATGGAAACAAAATACGGTGTTAAGCAGTATTTCGCTGGGTTTACTTGGTCCTTTTATTTTCATGACCAAGCCTCAAAAAGGTGCCCAAACTGACCACATAATCACCGGAAGGAAGCGGAGATGACCTCTCCGTACTCCCCCAGGGGTCACTAACCCCCTCCCACCAAAAAAAAAACACTTTAAACACTTTTTTTTCCAGCCTGTATGCCAGCCTCAAATGCCGTACCCACCTCCATGACAGCAGAATGTGTTCTGTCCTTCGACAGCCTTTTCCTGCTTGTGATGTGGCTCTGGGGTGAGTGTGACACGTTTTCTGTTATTTGCACTGCAGAGTCACATCAGCAATGCATTGTGGTGGGTGTAGGTATTGGTAGTTGGTAGGCTCTACTCCCCTGGTGCTTTACCCCTGCTTACTGGGTCAGAGTGTGCCCTGTTTTGTTTCCTGTTGTAGTCCATGCAGTAGTGGCCATTTTTGTAAGCCAGTTTTAGTTCCCTTTCCTGTGTTACCCACGTTAGAGAACATAGTTCTTACCTTGAATGGTGCTGAAAGAGGGCATTGTACACCATTGTGCCAGCTCTGACCTACTGCTAATCTTAGTACCAGGGGACTCTTTGCCAGTGGGGCACAACCTCTGATCTGCAGTTAACTGTGAGTAAACGTGCTTATTTCAAGAAAGGACTTTTTTCAGAGAGATTAGTCTTCAGGTGTGAATTGGTGTGCCAAAGTTATACAGCAGCAATAAGTCCTAGAGGCTGTATGCAGGTCCCTGGAGCAGTTTTAGTGGGTGCAGTACATTTGTGGGTAGTGGGTTTTGGGGGGGGGGCTCAGCTCCCAAAGTAAGGGAGCTATGCAGTGGGAGCTTTTTTGAAGTCCACCGCAGTGACCCCTAGGGAGCCCGGTTGGTGTCCTGCCATGTCAGGGGGGCCAGTGCACTAAAAATGCTGGCTCCTCCCACGGCCAAATGCCTTGGATTTGGCCGGGGTTTGAGATGGCCGACATAACTTTCCATTATCGCTAAAAAACAAAGCCGGCCATCTCAAACCCCGGCCAAATCCAAGGCATTTGGCTGTCTGGAACCGTATTATCGAAACAAAAGATGGCCGGCCATCTTTTTCGAAAATATGGGTCTGGCCAGCTGTTTGTGGCACTGCCAAAATACATCGCCGGCCATGTATTTCGCCGGCGCTGTTCGATTATTCCCCTCCATGTCCCATATTCTGCTCATTTTTGCAAATGCCTCAATATTCATATATCCATGATCTATCTGGATTGCTGCTGCACTTCTTTTATGCTGAGTTATATGTCGGGATATCTATCTATCTATCTATCTATCTATCTATCTATCTATCTATCTATCTATCTATCTATATCATTATAGATATATAGGTTCTATAAATATAGAAGCATGAATGCATCAAGAAAGTTCACACTATTAGTTCTTTCTGGAACTTCTTGTTGTTGAATATATACTCATTTACAATTTTAGGGTATTTTGCTACACAAATATTAATTTAGAAAGACATCTGTGTCTAGAATGATTTACTATAATGCCTCCTTGATTTGTATGAGTCAATTATACACATGCACTACATATTAAATGAGAGAGAAGAGTTTCCTAGTATACTTGACTGAGAATGATGATGTCTGGGACTGGTTGGTAGAATGTTAATCATGGTTTCATCTCTCAGAATATATTTATAATACTTATTAAAGATTTGCTGAAATTCTATGTAAATATACAGAGTTCCTCTAGATAATGAATGGAAAATGATGTTGGTTGGATAGATTGATGAGTGAACGTGCCATGGCTAGATGTGAATGTTATTTTGATTCTAGCAGTATTCTAGTGCATTAGACTGTGAAGTACTATATCTGAGGTGTAGTTCCTAAAGGGATGTAGATATTTAGGATGATGGATTGCAAGGTGTGCTTATCATGTTTTCAGTATTGTGGACTTTGACTCTGACAAAGAAAACTATAGCTATGATATTTAGAAAGGCTGCAATTGAGGAGAAAAAAAACTGTCTTTGTGTTCAAAGGCAAATGAGTTTGTATTACTCTTAAATAGCTGTTGGAAATCTGTAGGGGCATTTTTGATATGATGTCTAAGTCCGGCTTTGGACGTTTTGCATAAAACATTCAAAATTGAGATAGAAATGAAGGTCAACTTTGAAAAAAGAAAAGCGTCTATCTTTTTTTTTTTTAAATAGCATTTCAAACAAAGCTTTTGTGCTTTGTATGCTTTGCTTTTTTGGACCATTTTTGAAAAAAAAAAAAAGTCCTAAAGAAAAACGTAGAAAATCAAGACATTGGGATATAGGAGGGAGCCAGCATTTTTACTAGACTGGTTCCCCAGACATCCCAGGAGAGTAATGGGGCACCCTAGGGGGCACTGCAGTGGACAGTCATATAAATGCTCCCAGGTACATATCTTAACATTACTCCCTTATCTTGTCTACTGAGCCTCCCAAAACCCACTACCCCCAACTGTGCACCACTACAGGAGCCCTTACGGGTGAAGGGGGCACCTATATGTGGGAACAGTAGGTTTCTGGTGAGTTTTGGAGAGCTCACAGTTTCCACCACAAATGTAACAGGTAGGAGGAGGTATGGGCCTGGGTCCACCTGTCTGCAGTGCACTGCACCCACCACTAGACTACTCCAGAGACCTGCAAGCTGCTCTAATAGACCTGAGTATAACATCTGAGGCTAGCATAGAGTCTGCTAAATAATGTTTTAAATCACATTTTGGGGGGGATGTGAGGGGGTCTATGACCACTGGGGGAGTAAGGGGATGTCACCCTGACTCCCTCCAATGGTCATTTAGGGCACATTTTTGTGCCTTATTCGTTATAAAAACGGATCTCAAAACGACTTAGTTTTAGTCCTAGAAAGTTTTGTTTTGTTACATTATGGCTAAAAAAGTTCAAGTCTTAGGAACGCCCAAATCTCACCCTTAACACGACCCCAACGTGCCCCCTTGAGATTTGGACGCATTGCAGACGAACAGCATACAAAAAATAACTTTTGAAAATATTGATTTGGACATTTTTGTGAGAAGAATGTCCAAATGCAGCTTTATGCCACTGTTTTGACATTTTTCTCTTTCAAAAATGAGCCCCATTGTAATTCGGGCCTGAGAACTGCAACAGAATAGTGCATTTATATGGACAAGCAAGGAACAGGATGTATATGCAATGAATTGGTGCATTATAGAACTTAGTGCATGAAGGACAACCAGAGACCTAAATAGGGGTCAGATAGGTACATGGTATTACTAAAAAAAAAAAAAACATTCCAGACTTGATCTTTTTGTACCCAGTAAATACTGACCAATTTCTTCATTGCCTTTTTTGATGAAGATAATTGAAAAATTGGTCCTTTATCAATTAAAGGATTTTATTCAGACATAATCTTTTAGATCAATATCAATTCAGATTTTGACAAACATATGGCACATAGACTTTACTTCTTTCTGTATTTGCTTCAACCTGAGCAGGTTTTGTTTGCGGAACTTAATATTCAATGGTTTCTATAGACATTACTGGCTGCACAATTTGATATGGCTAATCATGTGCTTCTGATTGGGAAACTAAGGTCTTGGGTATAACACAGAGTTCATCAATCCAGTCCCCATGACACACCCAGCCAGTCAGGTTTTCAGGATACCCATAATGAATATACAGGATATAGATTTGCATACAAATTTATCTCATGCATATTCATTGTGTGTATCTTGAAAATCAAATTGGTTTGGTGTGTCCTGAGGCCTGGATTGAGAGCTCCTGGTATAGCAGGATGAGTGTTGATCTGGTTTCAGTTTTATGTTGAAGAGCATCAGTTTTAGGTCCATTTTAAAGCAAATTGTTTCTACATGGTGTAAGCACTCTTCAGGAATTCCTCAGAGCTCTGCCCTTTCAGTGATGCTATTTAATATGAGTTTATATGATACCAGTATGTAAACTTTTTGCAAGTTTGGACTTGAATTGATCTTCTGGTTTTTTTTTTTTCTTGTTTGTATTTTTTCATATTGGCAAGTCTGTAGATTCTACTATTCATTATTTGGTGGTGTTTCTTAGGATGATGAAGGCATAGATGTCTGCCAACAGGTTTTGCCTAGATATTGCTAAACACAAGTGCTAATTTTGTTAGGTTCTTCGGTGATGAATTTACCCACTGGTTTTATGATGGATGGTGTTGACATTTTTATTATCATGCAATTGCATTATTTAGCTTGTCAGTATTCAAAACTATTTAAGTGAAGCCTCTCCTGCCCTCTTAAATCGCTTGGAGCCAGCTAACCACTAGTACGTAGCAGTATTTAATTGGGTAGTGTCACAGGATATTGGCACAAAATGGCTATTTTTTGGATGGGTCACAGTGTTACGGGGGCAGTCAGGGAGGAGCTGGGAATTTGCAGGTGTTAGCAATTTTTAGTGTCCGCACCCATTTAGTTAACTGGGTAAATTTAGGATTGCTTTTAGGCAGGTAAGACCATAATGGCCTATCCAATTACATAAGAACATAAGGACATAAGCATTGCCATACTTAGGTGGTGGAGATGAAAACGGTAACGGAATTCAAAAATGCATGGGATAAACATAAAGGAATTCTGTTCAGAAGGAATGGATCCTCAGAAGCTTAGCCGAGATTGGGAGGCAGAGCCGATGGTGGGAGGCGGGGCTAGTGTTTGGGAGGTGGGGCTAGTGCTGGGCAGACTTCTACAGTCTGTGCCCTGAAAATGGCAGAAACAAAATCAAGGTCAGGTATACACAAAAAGTAGCACATATGAGTTTATCTTGTTGGGCAGACTGGATGGACCGTGCAGGTCTTTTTTTCTGCCGTCATCTACTATGTTACTATACTGGGACAGACCAAAAGTCCATCAAGCCCAGCATCCTGTTTCCCAACTGTGGTCAATCCAGGTCACAAATACCTAGCAGGATCCCAAAACTGTATAAAACATTTTGTGCTGCTTATCCTAGAAATACAGCACAAAAGAGTAAAAGTAGAAACTCATGCACCCAAGTAATTATTGGTATGAATATTGGGGAAGTCTCATATAGTCACATTAGGCTATACATACAAGCATGTTTCTTATGCCTCATTTCTGTGGCATAATTTAATCATTGACGACCCCCTACCATCCATTCTTTTTTTTTAAATGATTTTACTTTCAATAACTTGTGATTAGGTGCAATACGTGAAATAAGTGGAAGATATCTATTAAAAAGTTTATGTTGTAACCCAATATTTGGGAATTCCAACACTTATCTGTTCATATATAGTAGAGCGTCCAGGAGCCTTAATGTCCCGACAGGGCCTGTTTCGCACTATCGCTTTTTCAAGGGACGATCCTGTGAAGTTGATAATACATGGATATGTATATATTCATCTTCCTTTGGTATATAACTCCAGACTTACGACTTTTTCTTCCTGGGATGCTTCTCGCTCATTCCGCTTTACAAACTATGGCGGCGGCGTTTTTGTATCCTCAATACCGGAAATGCTACGTGTATCTTCTATACAGCTGATTGGATATGATGTAACAGTCCAAGGGTCCCATATTGCTCTAAATTTTCTGTTCTCTTATACTGATGGAAAAAGAGTTCACATATAGCAACCCCAATGTATATATGTATTTAAACCTTCTGGTTCAACTGTTCCTAAATGGAAGATCCAATATGTTTCTCTCTGCAATAATCTTCTGTCTCGGTCTCCTCCTCTTGGATGTGGAGCTACATGTTCTATCACTTGGCACCTTAGAGTTTCAGCAGTGTGTCCTTTGTTGATACAATGTTGTACCAACGTGGCTCCTAGATTACGTGCTGTAATTCTTGATCTTTGTTCGATCATGCGTGCATTGAGGGACCTACTTGATTTACCAATATATATTTTATTGCATGGACATTTAATGCAATAAACAATGTGTGTAGTTTGACAGGTGGTGTGTCTTGTTAGCGTGTAAGTATTGCTCTTGTGACAGAAAACATCTGATTCAATGGTTAAATCACATGTTTTACAGCTCTTTTTATTGCATTTATAATGCCCATATTTTTCATCTCCTTCATTATTGTGTATTGACGGTAACATTGCTGGGCTCAGTATTTCTTTAAGATTTCTTGCTCGTGAGAATGCAGTCCTTACTTCCAGATCTCTGAACAGAGGATGTGCCTAGAAATAAGCAGTGAATTTTCCCAAGTCCATCTTAATAATGATTTATGGACTTTTCTTTCAGGAAGATAGCCAAACCTTTTTTAAACCCTGCTAAGCTAACTGCTTTTATCACATTCTCTGGCAATGAATTCCAGAGTTTAATTACACACTGAGTGAAGAAATATTTTCTCTGATTGTCCTAGCAATTATTTGTTCACATTGAGTAAATATATATACAAATTCACCAATGGAACCCAACACAATCCACCTTCCCTGTATACTTCACAGTCTGTTAAAGTTTACTATTGCTTTTAAGGCTGCAGCTGCCACTTCATGCAGGTTACCCCCAGTGCTTTTTCTTAGACCAGATGATTGTAACTGCCACTCTATGAAGGTTATCCCCAGTGCTTTCTCATAGATCCAGTGATTATGACTGTCATTTCAAATGGGTTACTGCTTTCGCAAAAACCCAATAATTGCAACTACCCTCTGTGCAGCTTATTCATACTGTATAGTGCAATAAATAAAACAAAAGAAAACATGCAAAAAAAAAATAGAAAATAAAATTGAAATAATTTTCTATCAGCACATGCCTAGCGTGAAAAAGAGAATTATGTTTACTGTACAATAAAATGCTCAAGGCCTGCATGGCCCCGCCCCCTCTGAACTTCCTGGCTGTGATTCGTCTTTGTAGACACCATGACTGCTGCATTGGTGTAAGCACAGCTCTTGTGCACCTCCCCAGTCAAACATGGGAGCAGGGAGCTTGTGCACAGAAAACAGAAATCTGCAATGGTTTATGAGAGCAAGAGGGCCAGATCTATGGAGACATTTTTCAAAGGGATTTCATGGACACAAATTTTCAACCTGACACTCAGGGAAGTAAATTTTCTGAAGTACTGCCACAGCGACCAGTTTATTTTCAAAGGGGCTGATGACGTTTTCATGCACAGAGGAGGAGATTCTATATATGGTGTATAACAAATCAGTGTGGAAATTAGTGACGACTACCCATATTCTATAATTGGCGCCTAGATTTAGGCACCAGTTATAGAATATGCTTAGTTGGTATCTCATCACCTATACTATATGCATCCATTTACACCATGAAAATGTGGCATAAATCCTGGCACATTGATTTAAGTGCACTGGGCCATATTCTATAACTACATGCATAAATTTAGGAATGCCCATGTAACGCCAATTTCACTGTCCATTACCACGCCCCTTTTTACCTGCTCATGTTAGAAGTTTGGCGCACTTAATTACAGAATACGCTTAGCAAGTTGTGCGCGTAAATTCTAATCAGTGCCAATTAGTGCTCATTGCTGCTTGTTAAGAGCTTTTATCAATACCGATTAACTTGTTAAGCCAATTAAGTTACGGCTGTTCTTATAGAATCCGTGCTGATTTCAGCACAAATCTCTAGACATGCTATACAGAATCCTGTGAGAATGTTTAAATTTTCTGGACTTCAGGAAAGACGATCCTTCATTGAGAAATCCCGTCTTCAAATAACTAAACATCAGCTTCGAGCTGGAATTAAGTTTCCAATGTTAGGGCAGTGTTTTTATGTGTGCTATTTCTCTGAGCATGGGAGGGAATAGCTAGGGTTACCATATGTCGGGATTTACCCGGACATGTCCTCTTTTTGAGGACATGTCCAGGCAAACGGGCAGGTTTTGTCATTCTGCCCGTTTGTCTGGATTTCTGGACAAATGAGCAGGCTGGTGAGCGGGCCATACTAGGACGGCCCGCCCACCAGCCTGCCCATTTGTCCAGAAATCCGGACAAATGGGCAGATTGCTAGCCTCCCCTCCCCTTAGTTACTACTGCCCTGGTGGTCTAGTGACCTCTTCCGCCTTCGGGGCAGGAAAGAGCCCCCCTCTTTCCTGCCTGGAGTGCTGCCCTGCATGCATCCCTCCTGTTGGTGATCTCAGCGCGATTCAAAATGGCCGCCGAGAGTTGAAGTGACCTCGCGAGACTTCAATGCTAGGCAGCCATTTTGAATCAGCACCGAGCTCACTAACAGGAAGGATGCATGCAGGGCAGCGCTCTGGGCAGGAAAGAGGGGGCTCTTTCCTGCCCAGAAGAGGTCACCAGACCACCAGAGCAGTAGTAAGGTAAGGGGAGGGGGTGACGGGGGGGGGGGGGGGTGACAGGGGGCAGAGCGAGGGCGTGACCGGGGGCGGGGAGAGGTGTGAAGGGGGCAGGGTGGAGTGTGTGGTGGGGGCGGGACATGTCTTCCTTTGGGGGGGGGGGGAAATATGGTAACCCTAGGAATAGCTGATGACATCATGTGCATCATTCTGACTATATTTTAATGCTATTAGTGGCCATCTTTGGTGCACGCATTGTTTACAGTGTCGGTGCCCTCCGAACATCTGGTGCTAGTATGGCACTAATCGTCTCTAGCGCCGGCATTAGCTTTCGAGCATTGGTCCATTAGTGTTTAGCCTGGCTCTGATTATTGCTTATTCAGAAGTGTGGATGTTTTGACTAGCAGGGTTGAGATTACTGTATGTTCAGGTATGTGAATGGCCTGACTTAGAAAAGATAATGGATCAGCTTATACACAGATATGCAAACAGCTTGGCATGCCTGAATGAGGTTCCCCTGATTGCTGCATTTGCAGCTGAATGGGAAGGGGTGCAATTTAATGAAGACTGTTATCATTAAGAGTAGATCATATCTCTAAACTGACACTTCAACAAGCCTTTATCCTTAGGCTATAAGTCTTTGCCTGCTTTGCATATCTGCAGCCTAAGCCCCATCAGTCATTTTTATCAGCAAGCTTTTCATTAACCTGACTGAAAGGTGAACAATGTTTATACATCAGAATTCTGAGGAAGTGCTGAGAAAAAAAACCACAATCAAACAAACATTGCATAGTCACTGACTCATTTCTCGGCCCTCATTTAATGATGTACATTAACCAGTTAATATGTATTAATTCATGTTAAATAACACAAGCCCTATTATTCTCAATGGAACTTATTTTCTACCTATGCACCCACTCGACTTAATGCACAGTAATGAGTATTAGTAAATGAAGGATTTCATGTTCTACAGAAATAAGGACCAAAAAAGACATTAGTTAGTCTGTAAAACTGCGGCAGAGAATGTGGATATGATTACTTGCCTTTTACAAATCAGGAACACAAGCTATTTTCCTGTATAAGAGAGCTTACAATCTGACTTGTAACTGAGTGCGTGGAGGATGGTGGATACCTGGAACATTCCTGGTAGAGGTGGGTGGGGACAATGGTGGTGATGGGATAAGCACAGTGGGCCTCTATATAGAAAGAGAATGAAAACAAAACCAACCTCAATGACCTTCACACACATGAATCAGGGCCTAGAGGTGTACTTTGCTGGTATGGCAGGTTCAACTTTGGTCACCTGACTAGACATCAAAAGAGGATGGTATTTATTTATTTATTTATTTATTTATTAAGATTGATTTACCATCTTTTTGAAAGAATTCACTCAAGGCAGTGTACAGTAAGAATAAATCAAATATAAGCAATAGACAATTACAACAGTAAAAAATATTCAAATAACAATACAAAATATGGTATAGTATACTACTTACAATGTCAACACAATACATAATAGAACACTTTACTAGACACATAGGGTATAAGCAAAGATGGAACATATAGATAGGTAAGAGAGTAAGAGGAGTTAGAAAATAAGGTGACTAATTTAAAGGAAGTTGCACATGAGGTCCAAGAGGTGAGGTGATTAAATATCTCAGCTAGGGTAGGAGTGGATAAACATGTCCTGCTACAGTATGTGCAGCCCGTGTCACTCCTTGTATGTGTGAGTGAGACTAACAAATTAGTTATTTCTTCCATTAAAGCCTGGTTGAAGAGCCAAGATTTAACTTGCTTCCTGAAGTAGAGATAATCCTGTGTTAAGCGAAGCCTTTCAGGGAGTGCATTCCAGAGTTTGGGGGCTACTCCGGAGAATGAAAGTATATCTAAATGATCTTCACACTTTACACTGAACGTTCTTCAATGCTTAGAGGGATACCTGGCTCATAAGGCAGGTTCAACTTCGGCCACCTGACTGGATGGACAGAAGAGGTAGAACACATCTTAAATAACCTTCACAATTTAATCAGGACTTGGAGGGGTGTAACCTGACCGGTATAGCAGGTACACCTCTAGCCACCTGACTGGATGAAGAAAAAAAGATGGAACCAAAAGAAACCTTAAGAGACCTTTATATTTATATCAAGGTTTAGAAGGGTGTATCCTGGCTATTGTGGTGGGTGCAACTCTGGCCAACTTGCTGGGCAGACTGAATGGACCATGGTGGTCGTTTTCTGCCACCATTTACTATATTACTATTTGTCCTGGGTCACAGTGGGGCCCTCGTTTCCCTTATTCTCAACCTGCTACTCAAAACTACTCCTGCTTGTGCTTGCAACTTACCCAGTGGAGGGCATCAAGGTATCTCAGACACTGTGTGCCATACAGGCATGTGATATCTGCATATGCACACATTAAGCATTGCAGCTGAAAGACAGAGAGAGGGATGATGGCATGTGCCATGGCCGCAGAATTGAGGTGTACCAGGGATGGAGTCAGGAGGTGGAGTGGGTTAGGTTGGAAGTAGGGTAAGAAAGAGTAGGAGGGGACTGGGTAGAGGAGTGGGGCTGGGGTGTATCCTAAACTATCTCTAACAATAAGTTGGGCCCTCTTGATAACTCTGTCTACATAAATTTTTGCCCAGCACCTTTAAGCTACTCACAAACATTGTTGCCACCATATTATAAGAAGAACATTATTTGTGCTTTTAGAAAAAAGTTAAGGCCTGGCTCTTTCTGTACTGGTATATTTGTATATCTTTAGGTAATGGTCCTCAGGGCTAAGGCCAGTAGTGATCCAGTTTTTATGAGTTTGTGAGGATTGATTTACTCAATTGATTGCATTTTCTATTTTATTGATTTTACATTGCTTTGGACTTCCTTTTTTTGGACTGAGAATGAAGTGTGAAAATCTTTTAAATAAAATATTGAGCTTATGCTCCTAACTTTGGGTTCCTTTTTCTCAGCTCCTGCCTTGTTAAACCCTGCTGAGCTGGCCATCTTGCAATATTCAGCAGCAATAAGCAGATAGTGCCGCAGAATATTGCCTGAGACTGCCCAGGCACTGTCTGGTTAGTACAGGAGCTTTGGAAGAGCCAGCACTTAACCGGTTATTGGTGATATTCAGTCTGCCAACCTTTTAAGTAATAAAATTAGACAGCAAAAAATCTGTCCTAACTTTACCCACCGAGATAACTGGGCACAAGTCTTAATATTAGCTGGTCCCTAGTTAATTTCTTCTGATCCCCTCCTCCCTTACCACCCTCCCCAGAGCAATAGCCACCCTCCCCCAACTCAGATCTGTTCTTCCTCTGTCCTCCCCAATTCAGAATCCCCTTCCCCCCACCAATTCTAATTCCCCTCCCTCTTTCCCCCCTCCTTCCTGTTTCCGATCCTCCTCCTTCCTCCCTAACCCTAGCTAGCACCACAAGACTGCTGCTAGAGGTCATGGCAGGTATTTGGAGGTCGGATCCATGATGGGCAGCAGTAAATGGGCATTGGTTCTGCCATTAGGACCCCTAGACTGCCAGGGATATTAAATTAAAGCCCAGAGTGACCTATAAGAGTTAGGTGGGTGGGAGGATGTGTTGGGCTTATTTCATCACTTTTGGGGAGTTAGGGAAGAAAGGATGGGAATCAAAACTGTGGAGGGAAGGATGGGGGGGGGCATTGTTGGGCCTATTTCTTCTCTTCAGGGGATTAGGGAGGCAGGGGGATCAGAATCTGACCTGGATATTCAATGCTGGAGCCCAGATATGGTCTGGCATTGAATATTGGGGCCTAATTTTGCCTACTGTGGTCACTTTTGTTTGTGTTTTTATTTAGTTTCTCTCTTTCCTTTTACTGGTTGGTGTTCGTTTTCTTGTTTGCATTAATTATGTAATTTTCTTAATGTTGTTACCTGCTTTTATGGTTGCCCTAAAACGGTCTATCAAATAAAGTAACCTTGAACCATTTAAAAAACCGCTGGCTAAATATTGATCTGTTAGTTTCTTACAATACAAACATAACTTGAATTATTTCTAGAGAAAGTACATCTTTCTAGGATAAGTCTAAGTGCAGACAAATGAACATATTCATGCAAACTGGATTATAATAATCTGTGCTAGGTAAATATGGAGATTTGGATAGAACTGAAAATTATTAGATCAATTTTGAAAATGTTTAGGCCTTTAGCTTTGAGTTAGGCTCCTAAATTAGCCTCTTTGAAAAGACTAGGACTGAGTTCTTACATTTGTGCTCAAAATTCACTAAGGCTCATTTTCGAAAGAGAAGGACGTCCATCTTTCAACATAAATCGTTAGATGGACGTGCATCTCCCAGAGACATCCAAATCGGTATAATGGAAACCCGATTTTGGACGTCTCCAACTGCAGTTCGTCGCAAGGACGTCCAAATTTCAAGGGGGCGTGTCCAAGGTGTAGCGAAGGCGGGACTTGGGCATGCCTAACATTTGGACGTCTTTGACCCATATTGAAAAAAGCAAGGACATCCCTGACAAACACTTGGACGTTTTCAACCGGACATGTTTTTTTAACGAATAAAGCACAAAAAGGTGCCCAAAATGACCAGATGACCAACAGAGGGAATCGGGGATGACCTCCTGTTACTCCCCCAGTGGTCACTAACCCCCTCCCACCCTCAAAAACATATTTTAAAATATGTCGTGCCAGCCTCTATGCCTGCCTCAGATGATACTCAGGTCCATGACAGCGCATAAAGGTCCCAGGAGCAGTTTTAGTGGGTACTGCAGTGCATTTCAGACAGGCGGACCCCGGCCCATACCCCTCTTACTTGTTACATTTGTGGAGGAAACAGTCAGCTCTCCAAAACCCACCACAAACCCATTGGGCAGGGCTTTCAGTGACGTGGCCGCTTCAACGGAGGTAAAAAAGATTTAAACCCCAGGTGAGGGGATGTTGGGTGGGCGGGCCTGGAGGGAAAGTGGCTGGGCCTGGGCCCATCCAGGCCTGCCCATGGCTACGCCCCTGCTTAGGGGTCAATATTCAAAGTGATTTAACTGGCCAGAAATGGCTCCTGGCTTGTTAAATTGCCTGATGTGGTTAACTGCTAATTTTCAGCAACACTTAACTGTTTAGTGCCGCTGAAAATAACCGGTTAGCACCAAACTGAAAAATGGCTATTTTGGGGCATTCCAGGGGATAGAGTCAGTCCTATCTTTATGTGATAACTTATAGCTGGTTAAGTGCTGAATGTTGCACTTTAACGGCTATGCATTACCCAGCTCTGGAAACCCAGAAATTCAATGCTGCTGCCCGGACATGGCCCAGCATTGAATTTCCGGGTTTAACGCCAGCGGTGGTCAGCAAAATGCTGATTGCTGCTGGCTGAATATTGAGCCCTAAGAGTTTAATATTGATTTCTGTAGTAGGCATCTAAATATAGTAATTAGGGTCTGTGAGACCTCAGACTAGCATTATGGAGTGGCTCTGTCAGTAACACAGTCGGACAAGATTGTAAAGATGAAATAAATGCTTTTATTAACTTAAATCTGAGGCCTTTTCCCCTCATAGGCCTAGAATAAAAGAAAAGTCTCTTATTTTCAGATAGGGAAAAGTGTTTCACAGGCCTGTCGCCTACAGGACCCAAAACACAGTCTATAACCTGGGACAGCCACACCCCAAAAACGGTTCGTAGGTTCTCTCTTTGTCTCATTGTATTTCCAGGTCTGGCTGCAGCCAGATCTCAGCATAAGGCTCACAATTCTTCAAATAAAAGATTGGCTTACATCAGCCAGATCACTGCAGCTAGAAGTGTTTAGTTAAGGTGCATGCTGGGGCTTCAGTTCTTCCTTGCCTGGTCTTCCTTACCCTCAGTCTAGCCCTGTCTTTTAAACTTCCCAGGTATTGACTCCACCCCTCTGGCTCACTTCCTCCTGAGGCGAGATCATTCTCCTTAAGATGGCCTAGCCCCAGATTAGTTAGAGAGGGACTTTTTTTTTAGGGTGAGGGGCAGTATTCTATAAACCCTGTCACAGGGTCTTAAATCTAGGCAAATGAATGGCAGGCTTAATTTTAGGAGCATCTTTTAAGTTCTTAAATTTAGGTGATTTTGCAGCTCCATTGTTTGGCTGAAAATTGGGAATGCATTGAAGAACCCAACTTAAATGCCTAAATTTAGAAGTTCAACTGTTTTTTTGAATATCAGCCTCTATAAGGATTTATTTGACCTGAAACATTTTCCAGTTCCTAGTCAGAACTTTATCCATATCAGGATCTCAGTCTCTGCTGATTTTCATATCTTCTTGCTTCCTCTAAGGTACATCTGGCATCACATCACAGACCAGCTTTCACTTTTAACAAATTAATTATAGTGTTGGGCACGTTATCATTTAGATTTAATAGACCTTACTGTACTGCTTAAATTCAAAACAATTTCACTTAGCACAATTTAGTGCCTGAGTCAGGCAGTTTTCAGGCTGTCTTAATGTTTAGTGTCAAACAGCATGCAATAACCATGGAGTGAGGGCACGTTTAAAAAAAGCAACTTGATTATTATGTAATATGGTTATCCACAGTAACACAGTAATACAGTAAATGATGGGAGATAAAGGCCAGCTGGCCTATCTACTTTGTACAGTTGTTTTCATCTTTGGGTGGTTGATCATCCTCATCCTACTTTAATCAACACCAGTTTCTCCTCTAATATTTTTCCTAATGTCTCTGCCGTGTATCTGTCCCAAGCATGTTTCAGTTCTGCAAAAGTGCTGGTCCCCATCAACTCTGTTTGCTGATATTCAAGGTCTTGTCTTCATCGGATTGTTAGAAGACTGATACTTAATGTAAAACAATAAATAAATAAAAAGCCAGACCCTATTGCATGCCTTAATACAAAGTTTTATAATACTCTCTGTGTACTACCAAAACAAGTGAGGCAGCTGATTGAAAATTCTGGTCACCACATTCTTAAGGAGATTAATTTTTGAACTATAGATTCTTTATGCAGATTACCCCCACCTTCTTGCTGCCATATTTCTGATGTTAGGATTATAAAGATGGCTGCTTTCTGCAGTTTACTCCAACCTTCTGGAAATCTCATGCAACTCTAGAGCTAAGAGTAGGGTTGTTACTATGGGGCCCTTTTACGAAGTGGCGGTAAGCCCAACACTGGCTTACCGCTCGCTAAAAGGGAACTACCACTGGGCTACCACAGCAGCCTGGCGGTAGTTCCCTCACCCAGCATCTGCCATTGTGTACCTAGCAGTAATCGGGCAGTTCTGCGCGTTACATGGTTATCCCTGGGATAGTGCGGGAGACCTTACCATCACCTCAATGGGTGGTGGTAAGTGCTCCTCCCTGAAATGACCATGTGGCAAGTGGTTCACTTGCTGCGTGGCCATTTCTTTAAGAAAAGAGAAACCTGCCTTTTACCTACAGCGGTAAAGAGGGCCTTGGCACGCTTCAAAAACAAGTGCTGATGCCAGTGCAGGCCCCTTTTGCCGCAGCTTCTTAAAACAACCCCTATGACTGCTATGTACAGATTTCTCAAGTCTTCTTGTAAATTAAGGGCCACTTTTACCAAGAGATGGATTTGTGTGCACCAAGACCCTCTTGTACCGCCACTCAGTAAAAGGTCATTTCCGGCCGAGGAAGGAAATGGCCATGTGATAAGTAAAGCACTTGCTGCGCGGCCATTTTCTGGGCTCCCATGCTAACCCAGCGGTAACTGGGCAGCACTAACAGATAAGTTCCTGATGCTAAAAAAAATCTGATGCAACAGAAATGGGTCATGGTGGGGGTAGGCACTACCTCCGGGCTCCTGCAGTATCCTGGCGGTAGTGCCGAATTTGTGCACGGTAAGCTTGCCGTGGGTTTGCCGCATTTTTGTAAAAGGGCCCTTAGATGTAGCCTCCCTCTGCTGGGAGGAGAGTTCAGTCCTACTTTTACCTATCAGTAGTCATAGTCACAAATGGCCATTTCTGGCTGGTTAAATCACTTTGAATGTGGCCACCCCCCAAACGCTTAATTTCCCTATGATTTTTACATTTTACACGATGGAATGCGTTGAACTCAAATGGTTGAAGACTGACAAAGAGAGAGAGAGAAATTCATATTATAAAAATAAACCTCCTGTGTTAACAAAGCCGTGCTAGCAGCTGCCAGTGCGCTAAAGCCAAAGCAGCCCATTCACTTTGAATGGGCTGTGGAGGAGTGGAGGAGTAGCCTAGTGGCTAGTGCAGTGGACTTTGATCCTGGGGAACTGGGTTTGATTCCCACGGCAGCTCCTTGTGACTCTGGGCAAGTCACTTAACCCTCCATTGCCCCTGGTGCAAAATAAGTACCTGAATATATGTAAACCGCTTTGAATGTAGTTGCAAAAACCTCAGAAAGGCGATATATCAAGTCCCATTTCCCTCTCCCCCCTGTGTTGGCGTTGCCACATGGCTTTGTAAACGGGGGGGGGGGGGATTCTTAGAAAATTAAATCTTGCTTTCAGGTAATAGACTACATCCTCCTTATTTTTCCCTTTGGAATAATAATATTGATTGAAATTAGTTTCTGTTTGGGCCTTTTTTCATACTTTTCTGGTATTGACAAAAATTTAAGCCTGATCAGCAATAATTTTTCTTTTTCAAATTAACTGCCATGTGCTAAATTCATTGTGAATGCTAAATTTTACAAAGTACCGAGGTTTGCAGAATTTTCTGAAATCAAGACTAACTTTACCCCTCCAAAAATTCTAAAATAAGTGTAGATGTGAAAAATAAAAGTCAGTGATAAGCATTTAGTGGTCCTTTTACTAAGCTTGCTAAAAAGTGGCCAGCACTGCTTTCATTGCATGAGTTTCCCATGTGCTGTAGCCAATTAGCATGGCAGTAAAATGTTGTTGTTGTTGTTTTTTGTAATGGCCACGCTCTAATTTTCCCATTAACATGTGGCCATTATTGCCAGGAGTCCTTACTGCCACCTATTTAAGAGGTGCTAAAGGCTCCCGTGCTACTCCTGTGCTAATTGGGTAGTGCACAGTAAATGGGCAATGTCCAAGCTACCTGATTAATGCAGTAGCGTGTGCTGATGGCCAAAATACCATGGGATGCCTCAGCTTATCCTGCAGTATTGCACTTTTACCATGCAGTAGGCCCGCCTTAGGCCTACCATGCCTTGGCAAAAGGGCCTCTTAGTAAATAAGGCAATGCCATTTGGAGGACAATTTTCAGAGTAATCTACCTGGGTTAATACCTATTTAACTAGAAGATTGTCCTTGTTGAAAATTGCCCCCTATTACAGCAGCTAAATTTATGTGTGAAAACTTTCACAAAACATATATATTTAGCTCGGGTAAACAAGGCATTTCTGGGGGTATGTTTTGGTCATAAGAGTGTTAAAACTGCATGAGTACTGGTGATTTTCAATTGTATGTGCATTGTTTTTCTCCAGATCTGCTGCCTGCAAAACTAATAGTTGCAAAGTATATTTTATCTCCTCTGTATGGAACTTGCTTCCACAAGGCCTTAAAACTAGGAGTGTGCATTCATTAGGACACTAGCATATCTTAAAAATATAGGGCCAGATTCATATACGGTGCCTAGAAAATCTACGCGGACAACATTTCTGCCTAAGCGTATTCTAGAAGCAGAGCCTAGATTTAGGCGTGGTATATCGAATATGTTTAGTTGATATCCTAGAAACCTAAAACTATGCACCTCTACACATACCAACGAAAACATAGCATAAATGCCGGCACGTAGATTTAGGCACAGAGGGCCATATTCTATAACAAGCACGTACATTTTGAAACGCCCATGAAATGCCCATTTCCCCGCCCATAACCACACCCCTTTGTGCCTGCACACATTAAAATTTATGTGCATTGCGTTACAGAACAGGGAGTTGTGTGCGTAAATTCTAATTATTACCAATTAGTGCTCATTATTGCTTTTTAAGTGTTGTTAACATGCTAATTAGCTTGTTAAGCCAATTAAGTTGCATGCGTTGTTAGTGCATACTAAAGTTAGCGTGCACGCTAAACACTGGAGACACCCATATATTCCTATGGGTGTCTCTAGCATTTAGCAAGCGCTAATTTTTAGCGTATGCTAAAAATGCTAGCACACCTCTAGCGTGGCTTAGTAAACAGGGCCCTATATGTGAAATGAACCTGAAAAACATCTGAAATCGGGAGGGGGGGAGCCAAACAAATTAAAAACACAAATCAACATTTTTACCAGGTGCACATCCTTCATAACCTACTTAGAACTGAAACCTCCTTGAAGTTTATAATGGGCCTCAACATTTTTTATATTTTTCATGCTTCAATAGCGTGTGGGCTTTACAGGAATAAGTCAGCTGGTATCTGCCTTATGTTTGGCTGTGAACTTCTTGCTTCTGTTTCTTTAAAGGGTGCTTATCTTTCTACTTCATTGAATGGAAGCTTTGCTCATCAAAACTATGCAAATATTCCTCTTGCACTATTCTACTGCGTGTCATTTCCTCTCATTGTGCCTGTTTTTTGCATTGGTATTTCATCTTTCTATTTTCTTTTTTTTCTTTTTTTTTTTTTTTATTTGCACACAGCCCAGTTGTAGTTAAGCAAAAAGCAGTCAATCAAATTGGATAATCTAAACTAAACTAAACCACTTTGTACCTGTCCACATGGTGGGATATGATCAAGGGGAAACAAAATTTGATAGGATTTAACTGAGGAAAGGACTCCTTATCTAGTACTGATTAGCAATATGAATTCATTCGAAATGATATGAGAAAAGTAAAAAATAAACAACCAAACTAAAAAAAATGTTTTAAATGGAGATAACCAGGGGGCTGATGTCACTGGAATCCCACTCTGGTTATTCATTTTATTGTAGACCCAGTGCTTTTTTTGTGCCGGTACGCAACGGTACGGCGTACCGGCACCTTTTTCTCCTCCTCCCCTCCCCTCCCCTCCCATTATTTCCAGCGATTCTCCGCCTCTCTCCTGCCCTCCCATTGACGTGCAGCGATTTTTCCGTCCCTCCCCTGCCCTCACCTCTCCCATATCCAGCGATTCTTCGTCCCCCAGCGTCCTCCTTCACTGTCTGCCAGCCAGCGTCGGAGTCAGAAGCGAACGGTGCAGGCAGCGATTGGCTGGCAGCGTCGTAGCTTCCCTCTGCAAGTCCCGCCTATGCGTAAACAGGAAGTTGTAGGCGGGACTTGCAGAGGGAAGCTACGATGCTGCCAGCCAATCGCTGCCTGCACCGTTCACTTCTGCATCCGACGCTGGCTGGCAGGCAGTGAAGGAGGACACTGGGGGACGAAGAATCGCTGGATATGGGAGAGGTGAGGGCAGGGTAGGGACGGAAAAATCGCACGTCGATGGGAGGGCAGGGGAGAGGCAGAGAATCGCTGGAAATAATGGGAGGGAAGGGCAGGGGAGAGAGAATTGCTGGACATGGGATGAGAGGGAAGGGCAAGGGAGAGAGAATTGCTGGACATGGGATGGGATGGAGGGAAGGGCAGGGGAGAGAGAATTGCTGGACATGGGATGGGATGGGAGGGAAGGGCAAGGGAGAGAGAATTGCTGGACATGGGAAGGGCAGGGGAGAGAGAATTGCTGGACATGGGAGGGAAGGGCAGGGGAGAGAGAATTGCTGGACATGGGAAGGGCAGGGGAGAGAGAATTGCTGGACATGGGATGGGAGGGAAGGGCAGAGGAGAGAGAATTGATGGGATGGGAGGGAAGGGCAAGAGAGAGAGAATTGCTGGACATGGGATGGGAGGGAAGGGCAGGGGAGAGAGAATTGCTGGACATGGGAAGGGCAGGGGAGAGAGAATTGCTGGACATGGGATGGGAGGGAAGGGCAAGGGAGAGAGAATTGCTGGACATGGGAGGGAATGGCAGGGGAGAGAGAATTGCTGGACATGGGAAGGGCAGGGAAGAGAGAATTGCTGGACATGGGAGGGAAGGGCAAGGGAGAGAGAATTGCTGGACATGGGATGGGAGGGAAGGGCAGGGGAGAGAGAATTGCTGGACATGGGATGGGATGGGAGGGAAGGGCAAGGGAGAGAGAATTGCTGGACATGGGAAGGGCAGGGGAGAGAGAATTGCTGGACATGGGAGGGAAGGGCAGGGGAGAGAGAATTGCTGGACATGGGAAGGGCAGGGGAGAGAGAATTGCTGGACATGGGATGGGAGGGAAGGGCAGAGGAGAGAATTGATGGGATGGGAGGGAAGGGCAAGAGAGAGAGAATTGCTGGACATGGGATGGGAGGGAAGGGCAGGGGAGAGAGAATTGCTGGACATGGGATGGGAGGGAAGGGCAAGGGAGAGAGAATTGCTGGACATGGGGGGGGAAGGGCAGGGGAGAGAGAATTGCTGGACATGGGAAGGGCAGGGAAGAGAGAATTGCTGGACATGGGAGGGAAGGGCAAGGGAGAGAGAATTGCTGGACATGGGATGGGAGGTTAGGGCAGGGGAGAGAGAATTGCTGGACATGGGATGGGAGGGCAGGGAAGAGAGAATTGCTGGATATGGAGGGGAGAGAGGAGAATCGCTGGATGGGGAGGGGAGGACAGGGAAGAGAGAATTGCTGGACATGGATGAGAGGGGAGAGAGGAGAAATGCTAGAAATGGATGGAGAGGAGAGCAGGAGATAGAGGAGAATTGCTGGACATGGATGGATGGAGGAGTTGGCTAGGAGAGAGGAGAAATGCTGACTTGGATGGAGGAGAGGGGAGAGAGAATTATTGCTTTATATGGATACAGAGGAGGGAAGAGAGATGAGAAATGCTGGACATGGATAGAGGGGAGGAGAGAGGAGAAGTGCTGGACATGAATGGAGGGGAGGAAAGAAAAAAGAAGATGCACATGGATGGAGCTGAGGGAAAGGGAAGAGGAGAAAAACTGCACATGGATGGAGAAAATAGGCAAAAGCTGGATCCATGTTATACCTCCTCCAGTCAATTCCATGGAGGAGGACCCAGCTTTTACTTATGGATGCAGGGCAACAAAAGAAGAAGAAAGGAAGAAAGTAAAGAAATAAATGGAAAGGAAGCCCTGGAAATGGAGTTAAGAGAACAGATAGGAGCAGAATCAGAGACTGGGACTAATATGGATAGAAAAACAAAGTCACCAGACAACAAAGGTAGAAAAAATCATTTTATTTTCATTTTAGTGTTTGGAATTTGTCTTATTTTGCACTGGGTATACTGGAGCTGTAACAGCTTACAGAAATTATTTATAATGAAAAGAAATCACATTATTTTTTCTCCTATACTAGTTTTATATTTTCAATGATGTCTGTTTATATGCGCCATGGCTGGTATAAGGGGTGTGACTAATGTGGGTGTGGCTATAATAGGGGCGGTGCCATGTGTGGTGACCCCGCCCACAATGAGTACCGGCACCTTTTTTTCTACAAAAAAAGCACTGTGTAGACCCAACATGGCCGAATTTCGGCAAGTGCCTGTGTCAGGGGTACAAACTCACTTGTTCATGATCTACAAAAATAAAGCAAAAAAAAAAAAAAAGCTGTGTTGTGTCAACAATAAAATGAATAACCTGAGTGTAATTCCAGGGATATTATTATGCCCCGGCCACCTCCGAGTTTTGCTGTTTCTGTTCTCTGCAGAATGGTTTTGTTCTTCTCCGGTTTCTCTAATGAAAAAGGCCAACAACATTCTTCATGTTGCTGCATGGAGTTTTGTCATGAATAGTGTACACTCCTTGCAAACAGGGTGCACACAAAAGCAAGCACTCAACAATATTGCTCCTGTTTTTAAAAAATTGCCAAAAAACCTCAGAACAAAATGGACTTTCCTGTAAATGACTTGTGAAGTGAGGCAACATGAAAATGTTTTAGCTAAGCACCACTAATACTGACATGAGAAACAAAGGGGTCAAAGCTGGGCTTAACATGGGTTACCGCAGAACTTTCCCGCATGCTAATCCCAGATCAAATGTAGCATATTTTAAGGCTTGAGAAAATAAGAACAGCCATTTTGGGTCAGACCAATGGTCCATGTAGCTCAGTATCCTACTTCCAGCAGTGGCCAGTCCAGGTCACAAGTATCTGGCAGAAACCAAATTAGTAGCAACATTCCATGCTACCAATCCCACAGCATGCAGTGGCTCCCCCCATGTCCATCTCAATAACAGACTATGGACTTTTCCTCCAGGAACTTATCCAAACCTTTTTTTAAACCCAGATACACTAACCGCTGTTACTACATCCCATCCTCCGGCAACGAGTTCCAGAGCTTAACTATTCTTTGAGGGCCCCTTTTACGAAGCTGCGGCAAAAGGGGGCCTGCGCTGGTGTCAGCGCATGTTTTTGATGCGCATAGAGGTCCCCTTTTACCGCAGCAGGTAAATGGGAGGTCTTTCTTTTTTAAAAGAAATGGCCATGCGGCAAGTGAACCAGTTACTGCGCGGTCATTTCGGGGGGGGGGAGGAGCACTTACTGCCACTCATTGAGGTGGCAGTAAGGGCTCCTGCACTAACCCTTTAGTAACTGGGCAGCACGCGACACTGCCTGATTACTGCCAGGTGCACACCAGCGCTACAAATTTCTGCAGCACCGGAAATGATACATGCTGGGGGAAGGAACTACTGCCGGGCTGCTGTGGTAGCCCAGCTGTACTTCCCTTTTGGCGAGCGGTAAGCCCGCGTTGGGCTTGCTGTCACTTCGTAAAAGGGCCCTTGAGTGAAAAAATATTTCCTCCTATTTGTTTTAAAAGTAGTTCCATGTAATTTCTTTGAGTGTCCCCTGGTCTTTGTACTTTTTGAATGAGTGAAAAATTGATTCAGCTCCACCTGCTCCATACCACTCAGGATTTTATAGACCTCAATCATATCTCCCCCTCTGCTCTTTTCCAAGCTATAGTTTTAATTGCAAGTTGTGCACTAATGTTCCCATTAATGTGTGGTACCTGCAAGCAATTAATGCAACAGCACTTACCGCATCCTATTGAGGAGGTGCTACGTGCGCCTATGTTAACTCTGCATTATCTGGTTAGCAGTGACATACCTAGCTTGTTGGCCACCCGGGGTAGTGGGCAGTGCACCCCTCCCCCTTTGACGCATCAAACCCCCACCTTTCCACCTAGCAAGGGGATGTACAGAGCCAAAATATCCAAATAGCTATTTTCAAAAACAATTTTTAAGTCATTTTCCTATGTGGTTCATCTGCAATGCATTAAAATCACAAGGGAGCATGTTGGGGACATGTTGGTTGTGGGATTTGGATGTTCCCAAAACTTGCATGCTTTTCTGCCGTAAGCAAACAAAGCAAAAAAACGAACCCCTCTTACCCCTCAAAGATTTATTTATTTATTTATTTATTGTACATTTATATCCCACATTTTCCCACTCATGCAGGCACAATGTGGCTTACAAAAATTAGGCAGATATACAAACAAGCTGAAAGACAGTGCAGAGGAGACAGAGGAGAGACGGTGGGAAAAAAATAACTAGCAACAGAAGGCAGAGCAGGGTGGGGATCAGGAGGGGGTTATCATATTGCGGAGTAACTAGGGGAGTAGCTTTTAGTAAAGAAGTGGGTTTTCAGCAGCTTCTTGAACAGGCCATGGTCCACTTGTGCTTTAAGGTGCTGCGGGAGAGTGTTCCAGGATTTAGGGCCCCAGTAGCGGAAGGAAGAGGTGAAAATCCTTTTGTACTTGACTCCCTTACAAATTGGGAAGTGTAGGTGGAGATACATCTGTGCAGCAGGCGTGGCATTCCTGGGAGGAAGGTCGATCAATGGGAGCATGTACTGAGGATGTGAAAGAAACAGTACATACCAGCTTCTATGACAGCTTCAGATGTTATGACTAATCCTATTAGAGCAGTAAGCAGGTCTCTGGAGTAACCTAGTGGTCGGTGCAGTACTCTGTAGAAAAGGACGTCCTGGCCCATATCCAACCCTAACTGGTACACTTGTAGTGGAAAGCGTTAGCCCTGCAAAACCCACCAATAACCCACTGTACTCACATATAGGTGACACCTGCAGGCATAAGGGTTATTGTAATGGTGTACAATTGAGTAAAATAGGTTTCTAGTGGGTTTTATAGGGCTCACCATATAATATAAGGGATGCAATGGTGAGATATAATGGGACCTTTTATGTGAAGTCCACTGCAGTGCCCTACTACTCTGCTGGGGTGTCTATGTGGCCAGTCTATTAAGAATGCTGACCCCCCCCCCCCCCCCCCCATACATCCCAATGGCTTGTTTTTGTGTGTTTTACCCTTGGATGGTTTTATTTCAACAATGATCACCAAAGAAAAATGAATTGAGTACTAAACATCAGGGAAATGGCCATTTTTGAAACAAAAAGTAGACATTTTTCCTAGTTCAAAAAGTGCTATGTTCACCACTTGATTTTTGGACATTTTCAGCAAAACGTCCAAAATCAGATTTAGACGTCATATTGAAAATGTCTCTCCACTTAAACTCAGAACTTACAAACAAAAAGTGTAAACCACAACATCAAACTATAAAGTTCAAGAATATGCATAAATGGTACTGCTTTGCACTAACAAATTCTACTTTCTACTTTGCTGAGTCACTGCTAATTCTTTCACCTCCCTTTCTTTTTTGACAGGACTCCATAGAATGGAGCAAGAATGAGAGAAAAAAGGTCGAGAGAAAAGCATGAACTGGAGGTTTGTTGAGTTCATCTTCTTCCTGTTTATATGGGACCATATAACAGTACAGTCCTTACATCAGGAACCAGCTGTTGCCGAGCAACATGTCTCCAAGGAGTTTGATTGGCTTATTTCAGACAGAGGGCCCTTTCACCACTCACGGAGCTACTTATCCTTTGTGGAAAGGCATCGACAAGGATTTACAACCAGATATAAAATATACAGGTAAGTTTCATTCCTGAGCTTTATTATAACAAATGAGAATTTCTACAAAAGATATTGCAGATTTGAATTTATGACATAAGAGAATGAAAGTCTGGAAACATAGAACTTAGTGAAAGAAAGGGATGGGTCTGTTCCATCTGCTCATTGAAAAGTGGGTCTAGTATTACTGTTTCTTGGTGTGAAGTTTTTTCATTTTCCTGAGGGATAATAAATTTAGATACCTCAAAATACCAAGACAAGTATCATTTGTTGATTCGGTTAATTGAGTAGATCTCAAGGGATAATACTGCACTTAATTTCTTAATGACTCTGCAAGCAGAATATAGGGAGAAGGCACATGTTGTGAATGATTTACAGTTTTCAACTTCTGTTATATTTTTCTAGTAAAAATATGATGTTCGTTAACGGAGATGGGAGAAGTTAGTGGTTCTAGTAATGATGCTATCACAATCCTGCTTTTGTAATTGAAATGCTGTGAGACCCACTGTTGAAAAGAGGTCCAGCGTTGTGGTTGACTCATTTTTCTATTTCCTTTTTCAGCATGGCTGGTTTTGTTTTTGAAATGGAGTTCTGCTCTAGATGAACAGTTGATGGCAGATGGATTGGGGATATGCAAGTTCAGTTAGAAACATAGTAATACATTGAAATATGTAGAAAAACCTGAGGATTATTTAAGAAAATAAAGAAATGCAGTGGCTTCATTATTTATATAGGGATTTGTTTATTGAAAGCACACAGATTGAAAATAGGGGCTGGACAAGATACATTCAAGGATGGATTTAGAATATGAGTGTCCACAAGCATGGGGACGGGAGGGCCCCCTCCCTCCAAAAAATATATATTGAAGTTGTATGTCAAAAGGAGAAGTTGTGGGAAAGAAGTTGCCCTCCACGTTTAGAAGTCATCAGCAGGATGGCAACCTCACTCCCAATACCGATGCCAGAATCTGATCTCCTCATCTCCAAGCTTGCTGGCATCCTCTTATTCCCTCACCGACTGCACGAACATGAACTACAGCAGTAAAACACCAGGCAGAAAGTGCAATGCAGGGCTAGCAGGCAAACCCAGACCCTGTGGAAATCCCACATCTTGCATGCGCTTCCATTTTAACAGGGAAACTCATACCGATGAGGAGGCGGGGCTTTTGTACGATCTGTATGAAACATAGAGAGGGCTCAGCTCCAACAGCCATAGCTGAACATTTTTGCCAGTGAGATGTTGTCCTGGATAGTAGCATTACAGAAGAGGCCTTAACTGATGACGCAGACAGTATGAGATGCAATCTAAGACAGCTTAAAAGACTGTCTTAGATGGAAATGGAAATGGGACTTGATATACCGCCTTTCTGTGGTATTTTGCAACTACATTCAAAGCGGTTTACATATATACAGGTACTTATTGCTTAAAAGCTGGTTAGCAGTTTGGTCGTAAAGTGTTTCAGTAGGTTTCAGAAATCAGGACTGAGACTCAAGCTGAACTAAGCACAAATAACAAATGCAGCTTACAATCAGTTGACATGTTTCTTTAGTCTACCTGTGTGCACAGCCTGAACCTCTGACATCTGATAGCTTGATAGTGCTAAACCCAAACCTGGGCTCAAGTATAAACTGAAATAGATGGAAATATAACACATTCTAGTTGGGATTGTCATGATGTGGCTTACCAGAACATTACAAATTTCAATACAAGAAAATATGGAGTTATGTGTTTGGAATGCAAAAATTCAAGGGAATTGTACGTGATGGAAGTGAGACATTGATGTCCACAGAGCAGGACAGAAGTCATATGATGATTGTTTCCCAGGATTTCAAGGAAGCAAAAGTGTGACAAGATGGTGGCCAAAGTTGCATGCTTATGACAAAGTGAGAAAGGAGAAAAGAAGCAATAATGCATCAGTGAGAGAAGAGTTGTACTACTGTGTCTAGTTCTGGTGATTTATCTCCATAAGGATGGACAGAGTGGAAGTACTCCAGAGAAGAGCTATCAAAATCATTTGGGTCTGATCTAAATATGTAAACCCTAGAGGACCCAAGAGATGAGGAGATATGATAGAGATTTAAATACCTGGTCGACATCAATTACATGTTAGAAAAAACACTTTTTTTAGTGGAAAAGAATGTTCTAAAGGTCATGCTATGAAGCTTTGAGGAGGTGGATTTGGGAGCAATATCAGGAAATAGTTTTTCAAAGAAAGGATACAGTGTGCATGGAGTGCCTTTTCAGAACAGGTGGTGTCATCTAAACCAATAACAAATTTAAAGAAGGAATGGGATAAGCACAAGGGATCCTTATTTGCACAAAAAACTGAAATAGAATGGAACTATAACTTAATGGAAAACATTTAAAGTGATTGGTTAAAGCCATCAGAAATGTATTTTATTTTCCAAATTTCTCTCCCACCACTTTGAAAAGCTTGCTTCTGGTGGGTTACAAATGCATCACAAACTGAGTAAAATACAATCCTAGCAGAAACATGAGTCTTCATGTAGCTGGATCTGACTGGCAGGTCACACAGAAGACCAAGGAAGCTGGATGTTGGAAAATAGCCATGCTAATACTAGTAAGATCAGTACAAAACTTCCAGGGTTGACAGGAATTTATTTATTTATTTAAAAGCATTTATATCCCACATTTTCCCACCCATGGGCAGGCCCAATGTGGCTAACAGTAATCTACAGAAATCATTCAACAGTTCTACAACAAAAAATCAACAACATGGAAGTGAAAGAGACAAGGGAGTAATAGCAAAGATGGGGAAATGTGGAAAGAGTAAGTTAATTCAATAGGTAGAGATGCGGGGCGGGTCTGGAGCGTAAGCTTTTCCAAATAAGAAGGTCTTAAGATATTTTTTGAAGGTCGGATGATCAGGGGTAATTTTTACAAATTTAGGTAGACCATTCCACATTTTTGCGCTAATATAGGAAAAGGTGGAGGCGTAGGTGGTTTTATACTTGAAGCCACAATAGACTGTGATTTGTAGATTTAAGTACAAGCGAGCAGATCTGTGTGAATTTCGAGGTGGTAAGCTGACAGGAGTGTCCATATACGCAGGGGCTTCACCATAGAGGATCTTATGCACCAGAGCGCAAATTTTAAATGTGATTCAGTCCTTGACCGGGAGCCAGTGCAGTTTCTCACGTAGTGGTCTCAAACTTTCAAACCTTGATTTGCCATAGATAATACTGCTGCATTCTCCAATATGTTACAGTGTTGCTAAGTGAGAGCTTAATAGTCCAAATATTTACAAACAAATTAGATGAGATGGCACATTTTGACTGATTTTCAAAGAATTTTGGAGCCTAACTTTGGAAGAAAGAGTTGAGCACCTAAACTTAGGATTCTAGATTCGCTAGACTCCAAAACATAAAGCCCAAATTTGTGTAGGTTGTCTACATCAGAAAAGGCATGTCCAATTTGGGCTGTTCACATTCCACAGTGTATTTTACAAAAGGTTCACTGAACATAAAGCATTTGTAAAATAAATTAGACATGGGGAAAAAAAACGTGTATTCAGTGGCATATAGAGACAAAACATTCAGGGGCCCTTTTACAGAGCAGCAGTAAGCCCACATCGGGCTTACCACATGCTAATCTAGAACTACCACTGGTCAAATGCAGGGCCGGCTGTAGTTCCAGCCCCGGAGTGCACCATTTGCCATGCTATGGAAAATAGCTAGATATTTTCCAGCATGGCGCTAACCCAGTGGTAATCGGGCAGCACCATGCACTACCCAGTTACCACCGGGTTAGTGTAGGAGCCCTTAATGCCACATCAATGGGTGACATTAAGTGCTCCCCCAACCCCGCATGACCATGCGGTAAGTGAAATCTTACCACATGGCCATGTCATTTTTTGGCCAAGGTAAAAAGGGCCGCAGTGTGCTATAAAAAGGGCCCCTGCTACTAGTGCAGGGCCCTTTTTACCACAGGTTAGTAAAAGGACCCCTAATTTTGCAAAAATGTATCGCTTGAGGTTTTCTATCTGTAAATGCCAAAATGTTGTGCTATTTGTGTTCTGTATGACCTCAGACGGTATAAAGTCTGCAGGACAGGTGTTGGAATTCAAAGTTGCAGCAGTTGAGCCTTAAATCCTTCAAGCAGGTCATTGAGTGCATCATGATGTTTACATGCATGATGAAAAGGGCATCCTTCTTCAAGGCTGTGATAGCTAGAAATAAGGTGATGAAATGGATATTCTTCTTCTGTAATACCATCCACCTCCTCTCGAGCACCAGTCAGTCTGAGCAGCAGTGTTCTGTATGCTCCTTAAAGTGATAGACCACTGATGATTTTGCAGTGCTCCAAGTTCCACAGGTCCATTCTTCTGGATACCTGGATGGGTCCAGAGCACTGCTCTCCAAGACTATGTGGGTCTTAGAAGAAAGTTATGCTGAGATAAAGAAAGAGGTTCACTGCTTAGTGAGAAATTCAGGCCTGATTGACTATAAATGCAAAGGATTACTCCTTAAAAAGCCTCTTCCCATCCAAAATTGGACATCCTTTTATAGACTGTGCACCCATGTAAGTCTTCTGAGACAGTTGTGCCTGCATGATATGGACAGAAATGGATGTGACAAAAGATTGGGGCACAGATGTTGTGGCAAATGTCCATGGTGATTTTGTCAACCACCTAAATCTGTATTGCAATATCCAGTGCTTCAATGGAAGACTGGCAATCTGCTTTTAAACCACTGGGTCATAGTGGTAAATTTATAGTCTGAGGCTGGATTGGATCTCAGGGCTTACAATAGTGATCTCTGGGAACAACATTGTTGTTCCTGGCATTCTGAGAGCTGTTGAGCTGGTGAGGCATCAATGAATTCTTATATGTAGGCTTGTTGAAGCAAAAGGGACTGAGCATCTATAAATTCTACCCTTAGACTATATAGGTAACATGAACTGAACTTGTGTATGTCTGATTGAAACTGAAATCCCCCTTGTGTAAAGAATGTTGAGATCATTTGAAACATATTAATACTGAAACCTGCTAAATTCACATTATGTCGTGGTGTTGTTTTACATACAGCCAAGGCAGTCCAAAACAATGAAGGTGGTTAAAAGAAGGAGGAAACACTGAAGATCAAACAATTTTATTGAGGGGAGACCTGACTTGGCCAAGTTTTGACTTATAGCCTGCATCAGGGGTCATCTAGTTCTTAGCAATAATCAAAGTGGTATACTTAACTGTCGAATAATGGTCACTCCTTACAGCATCCTGATGAAACTTCAAAAACAACCTTCTTGCTCGTAAAGATCTGGATATTCTGTTTTTTTCCTCCTTTCTTTGACCACCTTTGTTGTTTTGAACTGCCTTGCAATTTGTAGAGGGTTTTCTCCTTTCTTTTGCTTACATAAAGCCAAGCCTGAAACCCCCAGGAGCCTCTGGCTTCCAGTAATAGAGGCTCAACACCTGACGAAATGTTAGAAGCCACTCATGATTATCTACTCTTAGATACCCACCTCTTTGACATTCATTAACAATGTCATATAAAACCCACTATCATGCTGAAAAATATGATTTCTATCTCTCTGTTGCTTCTGTTTGAGTCTTTTATCTTATCATTTACACTTACTCAATGAATGGATACCGTCCCTTCTTCTGATATCTGTCTCCCTGTCATCATTCTGAATTTCATAACATGCATTCATAAATAGCACTATTTTAAGAAAGAAAAACAGACCTTTTTCTTAATTTGGAATCTTCATAGTGAAAAAAAAAATCATACTCTCAGAAAAGTGGCGAGGTAAGCTATAAGACCTTGTAACACATTTGTAAGGACTAAATATACCACTGTGAGAGATATGTTAAAAGCTCATTTCCTTAGTGACTCTCACCTCTTGCTTTAGGCTTCAGATGAAGGAAAGCACTGGTATTTTCCTGAGAATTTTGTTGTGGAGTTTTGGGTTATATCATGCTGTTGATTGGCTAGGATACCTTCTGATAGGAGCAGTGGTGTCAAAATCTCACGTACCAGTGTATTTCATTGATCCTTAAAAAAAAATTTCAGAATTCACAAAAAAAGGGATTGTTGCTAATCACTGGAGTTGACTTACTGTACCCCCCCCCCCCCCCCCGACAACCTTGGATACAGTTGCTATGAAATGTGTAGGCAATGGAACAGTTAACCCCAAAAAACAAAACAAAAAAAACATATAGGAATCCATTTCTAGAAAGGAAGAGGAAGATGAAAGTTTTTGTCCTTATTGATGGATCAAAAATTTCTGAATGAGTAAAATACAGAGAATATGTTTTATTTTTCATTATTCTATTATTTAAAGTGGGTTTTCACTTCATTCTGTTATTTGGAAAGTTGGGGGGGCAGGTGTTAATGTTAAAATTTGATGTTTCAGTTAACTGCTTTGCTGAAATGTTTAACTGTTACTATATTAATTGACCTTCAGTAAACATGTAAATCATCCCTCCATCAAAACCCAAAATATCCTATACACATTAGAAATAGGTTGCAAGGAAAGATGCCAAGCAATTCAAAGCTGATTTCTTCCTTTATGGTCCACTATTGCAAAAGTCTTATTGAGTACAACTCATTTTTGATACACCTTGTTCTTAGGTATCATAATTGCTCCTCTCCTATCACTTCTCATCATGTAGGTTGGTTTCTATCTCTGGGAATTTCTATCCCCCATGTATTACTCAGTCTCATCACTGGTGTAGGCCAATCCAAAAATATATTTCAGCTTGACACACTATGTTCTAAGAGAATCTTCTGTTTCAAGCAGTTATGACTAAGCTGCAGCCTCTTAGATCCAAAAACAACCAAGATGAGTTTGTCCTGGCTTGTTTTGATTACTTTTTTAAATCTGGATTCCTGCGTAAACTGTAATGTAGTTTAAATTAAAATCCCAGGGGATGATATTCAACAAAACTTATCCAGACAGAAATGGCTCCTTCCTGGGTAAGTCCTACGCCCTAGGTTCATACCCGGATTTTCCGTAGAATTATCTGCATAATGCCACTGAAAATCAAGACAATGTCTCAGTATTATACAAAAAGAGCCATGGCAGTCGAGGGAGAAGCAGAAATAGAACTAGGAGTTATCCATTAAGTGGTGATATTCAATCTAATAACTGGGTAGCTAACCGGGGAAAGTTAGGACAGCAAAACAGGATACCTAACTCTGACTATAAATCCAGGTACCGATCTGAATTTTGCCGGTACCCAGATCCCAAAAGAGTAAAAAACAGATTTTATGTTGCTTATCCCAGAGATAAACAGTGGGTTTTCCTAAGTCCATCTTAATGTTGGCTTATGGACTTTTCTTGTAGGAACTTATCCAAACCTTGTCCAGCACTTCTAGAAACTGAGTAGCTGTAAGATCACTCTTTCCCAGTTGATTCTGACTTCAATATTTTAAGTTGACTATGGGTAGTGAATAAATGAACAGCTTCTATATGGAACCTACCTTGACTTTCCACCTTGAAAGTTGCAAATCAAGGAAACAGCCTCCAACTAGCCCTTGCAGCCTTGAAAAGAACCTGGACAAGAAACTTACAGAACATGCTTACAGGGTCAATTCAATAACTGGACGCCTCCAATTAGGTGCCCTAAGGGTGGCCAGCAGAGGCCTATTCTATAATAGAACCTAGAAGCCTAGTCCAATGCCGAATACTAATGTAACCCAGTATTAGTGTACCTAACATTTAGGTACCCACACACCAATCACAGAGCTGGCATAAATGGTTGCCAATTAGTTTTCAAGTTTAGTTTAAAGTGTTGATGATGGTGCATTGTTCGCTTTATCAAGAGTCCTCTGTTTACTTATTCTGTACAATAAGAAGATCATCCGTGGGTCATGATTTACTGTTCCTCCTTTGCAGTGATTGCGCCTGGAGTATACAAGGAAAGGAGTGTTTTCTGTGGCTGGCCCAATCAAGTGTAATAAACTGCCCCTTCGCCTGAAGAACCAGTCTCAGCCTACTTTGTTTAGACATCAGCTTAAGGAACATTTGTTTTGCCTGGCTTATTACACTCATGCATTGTGAACCTTGCTTTACTTGGAAAATCCACTGCTTTACCCTCTCCTGGATGGACTGCTCTGAGTGATATTGTTCTGCTGCAATGTTTTGTTGGTGTAGTATGTTTATGTATTACTGTGTAGGTTTGGTTGTACTCCACTCTGGATAAGGGCAGATTATAAGTATAAATAAATGAAATGAAATAAATGTGGGTGCCTAACTGCAGCAGAAATGTGTGTAACTTATAGTACTCTATAGGTTAGGTGCATAAGTAGATCTCCGCATATGTCCTACCCATTCTCTGACCATGAGTATACCCCTGTGAAAATATGTGCCATGCAAGATAGTTGTGTATTTAGAGCTGGATTCTATACATGGCACTTGAAAAATCCACGCTTAAAAAAATATGCCTAGGCATATTCTCTAAAGTATGCCTAAATTTTATGAAATCGGCTTAAATTTCCATGAGATATATAGAATATACTGAGTGCATCTCCACACGACCAAATTTGGTCACATCTATTTAGGCCCTGTTTTACTTAGCGTAAATCCCAATTCCTAAATTAGGCGCAGAACGAGTGTATTCTATAATGCGCATAGATTGTAGAAACGCACACACCCCACCAATGGCCATGCCTCCTTTTCAACTATGTGACTTAGAATTTAGGTGCATCCTGATACAGAATACACTTAGAGCCCCATTTACTAAGCCGCACTAAGGGTGTGCTAGAATTTTTAGCACACGATCATTTTAGCATGCGCTAAAAACGCTAACACGGCTTAGTAAACAGGACCCTTGGTGAGCTGTGTGCATACATTTCAATTAATACTGATAATTGCTTGTTAACATCCAATTAACAGTGTAGATTAGCTAGTCAACCAATGAAGTTACACGCATTGTTATAGAAAACACTTTGATTTCCACACAAAAATCAAGGCGCAATATATAGAATTTGAGTGTTAGCCAACAGCACTTAGGTAGTGTACTGGCATATACATTTGTTAGGATTCTAAACATTTCCATGTGCAATGTTAGCGCCTAGTTTATAGAATTGCCCTTTTGCAATCTGTACAATCTGGGTTATGCTAGCAGTGGCTGAGACAAATTCTCCCTGTAGCGATATATTTACTAGCTGAAGTGTGCAGACTTATTCTCTTCATGTCTCCCATGTTCCAGTCCATTTGCATTTCATGCCCTTAGGGTCTGACTATTTATAAAAACAATGTTTCTGTGCTTTATCTGTCTCCAGTTTAGAGCTTTTACTTCTCTTCAGTGATCTGCTGTTAATTATCTGAAGTTCAGTTTTCATGAGTCTAACCATCTAACTTTGGGAATTGGCAGTTAGATTTAGTTTAATCTAATTTGTAAACTTATGCTCTGCCTTTTCCATCACAGATGGTACAAAGAGGATTAGAAAAAAAGAGAAATGTTTAAATGAACTACAAAGAGTATTCAAAAGCATAGTACTTATCAGACATAAAGGAATAAAAAACACAATACAGCACATTACAAAAATTATGACTATATTAACAAGTCATAATGAACCAGATTGCTGTTCTATAAACAATAGATATGTGTGAAGTCATAACATTTTTCAATTTAGTTTCACATTTTTCAGTCCTTGCCTTTAAGTAATGGGCATTCTTTTTGTCAGTTTGTTTCAGGCATTATTTTAAAAATAATATTGACAAGCATGTTAACTGAATCTTTTATTAGGGAGCAGGAACTAGGTGGGTAATGGGCAGAAAATGGACATGGACTAATAATGAACACACAGTAATTAATGCATGCTAACTCCCATTTGTGCATTGATGGGCAGATGATCAAAAGCTCTGCTCTGTTCCAAACAGCACTCTAAGAATAGTGCTGGAACAGCGCTGGGCTTTACCGCACCTATGATCAGAGATAATTGCATGCAAATTTAAGCAAGCAATTCTCTCTGATCATGGGGTAGAAGTGCAGGAGGATTGTGCCTAAGCATGCGCTCAGGTACAATCCTCCTGTACTTGACAATCCTCCCACACTTGTTTGACAGGTCTGGGCTGTCAAACGCCCAGATCTGTCAAACACAGGGGCTGGAGGTCCATGGGACCACTAGACCCCAACTACCCCCGCCCTTTGCCAAGCAAAATGAGGGCTGGACGTCTGGTGGACCTCCGGTCGCTCTGACCCCCCTCCGACACAAGTTTGGGGGGGGGGATGGAGATCTGGGGGGGTCTCCAGCCCCCCTAATCCCCCAGCGTCCCTGGTGGCCCAGTGGGCTGCGGGTAAATCCCCCTTACCTGGTAGTCTAGTAGCCCTTCCCCACCACCCTACCTTCAGTTGGAGGTGGGAGGTGGCCTCCCTCCTATTCCATCAGCGCCCAGCCCTGCCCAGTGCACCATATAAGGGAGTGTGGCTTTACTTAGCACCTCCTCAATAGGAAACACTAAGGGGTCCTTTTAGTAAGCTGCGGTAAAAGAAGTGGCCTTAGCATGCCCATGCCCAGGGTCATTTTTACTGCAGCTGTAACATTGCCATTTTTCAGGGTTCTTTTTTTCCATTAATGGCCATGCACTAATGTTACAAAACCACAAAACCAGTGTATAACAGAGTCACTACTATTATTCTAACTGCAAATAAGGATAAAACAAATATATAATATATAATAAAAACTATGTGAAAATTAGGAGAGCCCTCAGAATCATTTATCCTACACTACGCAGCAATATAATTCAAGCTGTTGTTGCTTGAGTAGAGATATCTTTATTCTCTTTCATTGAGCACACTCCCAAGTGCACAAACATGTCACCAGGCGCTCTCAGGATCCCTTTTACAAAGCTAATCTGGAGCTACCGCTGGCCCAATGCGGGTGCCAGTGGTAGTTCCAGACCCTGCGCATGCTAGGGATAATCGGTCCATATTTTTAGCATGGCACTAACCTGGCAGTAATCAGGCATTGCCATGCGCTACCCGGTTACCACTGGGTTAGTGTGGGATCCCTTACTGCCACCTCAATGGGTGGTGGTAAGTATTCACCCCCCCCCCCCCCCTCACATGGCCATGCAGTAAGAGCAATCTTACTGCATGGCCATGACTATTTTCAGCCTTTTTTACCTGCTGCAGTAAAAAGGGCTGCAGTATATAGCAAAAATGGCTCCCGCTGCTAGTGCAGGGCCCTTTTTACCACAACTTGGTAAAAGGACCCCTCAATGCAATAAAACAAACTCGTAAATGAAACCACATTCAAAAAATATCATAATCACTTTTGTCCTTTAAATATCTTTCAAATATACTTTTAGATGTCATTTAAGTGTACTTTGTCTTTTAAATGCCATTTTGGTGAAGAGATTGGAGTCTTGCTGAAGTTCAGAGTATGTTTGAACTCATGTGGTTTGAGTTCACCTGAGTCCCTGAGGCATGGTGTCTGGTGTTGTAAGGATGCTTCTTTATTAATCTTTAATTTTAGCAAGAGAGCCAGCATGGCATTATATTGGACTCCAGATAAGTAAATTTAGTTTGGATGAACTTTAGCCTACTCTTCTTTCCCTGGATCACTGCTGCTGTTGTGTCGTTTGCTTCTATTCTGCAGTGGGCTGTCTCCTGTTTGTTTTCAACATGATGATCTGGAACATGACTTTAATGGAGACGCTAAGAATGCTGTGGAATTGCACGTATCATAAGTTAACCAGGCTATGGAGGAAGTGGAGTATGTCTCACAAAACCAAATTTTAAGACACTCCACTAAATAGTATATTACCCATGAGTTAACTCTATTTTCATATAACTTTTTTTTACATCTAAATAAAATATATAAGAAAATACAGGAAGGAAAAAAGCCTCAAAACTTCCAATCAGCTTATTACATACGAGAAAAACACCTGTTTATAAATAACAACTTTTAAATAAATGTATTCGGAAAATATTGATCCATTTTCTAGATGATTTAAACATTTTTTAATTAATTCGTGATGTTCACATTTTCATCCTGCATCTCAAATTTTGGGGCCCTTTCACTAAGCCGTGTAAGCGTTTATGCACGCCCAACGCGTGCCAAAATGGAGTTACCGCATGGCTACCGTGTGGCGTTTGTGGTCATTTTATTTTTGACGCGTGTCTGCTATGCGCGCCAAAAATATTTTTTATTTTCTGGCGTGCATCAGCTACACACACCAAGTGGCATTTGGGGCGCATAGGTCATTACCACCCGGTTATCGCATGACACTTTACCACTAGGTCAATGGCTGGTGGTTAGGTCTCAGACCTAAAATGGATGCGCAGCAATTTTCATTTTTTGCAGGTGCGCTGAAAAATGATTCTGCGCGCACTCAAAATACACATCTACCGCAGGTCATTTTTCAGTGCACCTTGGTGAATTTCTATTGCCCCTGTAGAAAAATAGACAGATGCATATTGATGTGTTGTAAAACATTAAAAGAAATGGAAGTTGAATGACTCATGGGCTCATTTTCAAAACACTTAGGGGCCCTTTTACTGTGATGTCCTCGGCGTAAGGATTTGCCGCCCACTGCGGCCCCTTTTACCGCAGAGGTTTTTTTGTTGAAAAAGGAAATGGCTGAGAGTAAGTATATACTTGCCAAGCAGCCATTTCCTGGGGGAACCCTTACCACTTCCTATTTAGGAGATGGTAGGGGGCATCCGCACTAACCTGGCATCACCTTGTATTTTTCTGCATTAAATTTCATCTGCCATTTGGATGCCCAGTTTTCCAATTTCCTAAGGTCTTCCTGCAATATTTCAAAGTTTGCACGTGTTTTAACAACCTTAAATAGTTTTGTGGCATCTATAAATGTAATCACCTCACTTGTTCTGATTTCCATATAATTTATGAATATGTTAAACAGCACCGGTCCCAGTACTGATTAGGGACAAAACGTCAGGGAATAACACGTACTTGCAGGTTTAAATCTGGGAGTTCAGTCTTGGTTCCATGTCAGGACCAGTAAAAATGGGAGGCCATTGGCACCAAAATCCACTCTTTACACCTTCCTCACTAATAAATTAGTCCAGATACTGTTCTAAACCAAGGAATTATTAAAATTTTAATAGGTTGTTGGAAAAAAAAAACAAATAACGGAAGAGTAGATAGGTATTAAACAAGTACAGTTCCAGAGGTTATGCTTGGAGTTTCCTCCTCTATGGTTCTTTTCTCAGAATATCTTCTAGAGCTGGAGTCTGAAATCAGATGTTGCATAAATGCAGTACTGTGGCCTCACCTGGCCGTCATTTGTTACAGATCCAGGGAATGTCTTCTGTGTCTTTTCCTTCTTTTCCAAGATCAGCAGCTCCTTGCTATTCCTTTATGTTCCAGAGATGCTCGCTTTCTCTCACTCCTTCACACCTTTGTTAGCAATGGTGCACTGGTTTATCCAATCATAGACTCCCTCTTCTGGTTTGATGATTCAGACAGCCCCAGATGTGTACCTTAGTGGTAAAGTGGTTTAGCCAAAGAACCAGATAACCATTGGGTCTGGTGTTTTTTTTTTTTTTTTTTTTACAAATCTCAGTTTCTCTCCAAGAAAGCTCTCTACCTACCATTACCTCACTTGCTAGGAGAGCCCTTCAGTGTTCTGGAAACTACCAGGGTATAAACAATTCACAGTGCAATACTTTAGCAGAGCCACTAGAGGTCTCTAAAAAGGAAGATAACTTCAAATCAAAAGTTCATCTTACATGGACATTTATCAGTTGGACCTTTGAACTGATTCAATGTACTTCATTTCAAAATACTGAGAATATCTTGGCAATATTTGGTAATGAGTTGATCCCAAAACTTGTGATCCACAGGTCAACCCCAAGCCTGCCCAAACAAGTTTTTCCTGTGGGTTTTTTTTTTTTTTTTTGATTACTTGTATTTTCCAAATTCAAGTTCAAGATGTGTTACACATTCAGGTAAATAATTTATTTCACTCCCCAAACGAGCTTACAACTAAGGAGGTGAGTTATCAAGGTGCAGTAAAAGGTATGTTTTTACTGCACATTTTCCTTTATCACAGTAAAACACAACTTGCAGTACCGCAACTTAATGGAGCTGTGGTGCTGTCCCTCTAACCCCAGTCAACCCCAAACCTCTGATCACAAGCCCTAGCCCCTGATCATCCCCATCCCCCAATTACAAGCCTATATCCCCCAAATCTTCCCCATCCCCCAATCACAAGCCCTGATCACAAGCACATATCCTCAATCATCCTCATCTGCAATCACAAGCCCCTATCCTGATCATCCCCCACCCACTTAATTACAGGCCACGACCGCCTGATCATCCCCCTCCCCCCTGAGAAATATAACCCCTAGCAGTAGTAGTTTGAGATTATTGCTAGGGACACCATTTTGGAGATAACACCTGCAGAGCAGAAGCAACTGGAAATTGCTGCTACCCTAAGACCATTGGACTACAAAGGAAAATACCGGTAGGTCTATGAAGATTGTGGGAGGCCCTTTGGAGTGGGGGATGTGATTGGGGAGCTTTTGGGAGAATTGGGGCTTGTGATTGGGGGGTAAGGAATGATCAGCAAGGTTGGGGTTTGTGATCAAGGGTTGGAAGTTTGATGGAGGGATGTGATAAGGAGGTGGGGGATTTGATCAGAGAGGGAGATGGCAACATTTTTGGATGGCTCAGTGGAGGTAAAACGAATGATGAAGCTACTATTTCCATTTTCAGTTTCTCATCTTCCCAACCTGACTTTGACTTAACTCAAGTATGATTATTTGCAATACAAAAAGTTTCACTGAGAAATATCACAGTTAATTTACTCTCTATTTAGCAGTACCAAAAATAAGTAACTGCGAAATGACTACTCTTGTCATATTGAAGCTCATTTATATTCCTGTGGCTGAAATATGATTACAAATTTTATTCTCACCATACGTTACCAGTATCCAAGTCAGGCCAATTGGCTCATGAGCTCAGAATTGCACCAGATAGCTAAGATATTGCAATGATTAATTTGATGTACTATAGTTGCAGACTGTGCCCAATTTAGTTTTAAATTACTGTTCTTTAAAGTAGTACACCTATGTACTTAGTATATTGTTAGAATATAATTATACACTAAACAGATTGCATGCCAAATTATGTTACATTCAGTAGACAGGGGCTATTAGTATGGACCTAGCATGATACAATGAAGCAGTTTGTGTTTCCAAGAATATCACTTAATTTCAGTATTTACTTGATTAATATGACTTGATCCCAATAAAACATGGGTAAATTTTTTGTTTTGCCTAATCCAGGAACCCTTCCTTCATGCGAAGACCTATCTTTGAAGAACATTTTCACAACAGAGGGGTAAAACAGGCTGGGAATTGAGGGGTCCTTTTACTAAGGTGCACTGAAAAATGGCCTACGGTAGTGTAGGCGCATGTTTCGGATACACGCAGATCCATTTTTCATCGCACCCGTAAAATGCCATGGCGCTAACCTGGTAGTAATCAGGTGGCACTGTGTATTACCCGGTTACCACCAGGTTAGCCCATGGTAATAGCAATCTTACCGCATGGCCATGACTATTTTCAGCCTTTTTTACCCGCTGCCATAAAAAGGGCCACAGTACATGGCAAGAACAGCCCCCACTGCTATGCAGGGCCCTATTTACCACAGATTCGTAAAATGACCACTAAGTGCTTTGAAAATATAGTGTGCCAAAAGTTAGGTGTAACTTTTGGTGCTGAAATGGAAGTTAAGGGTAATTATGTGCCAAAATGGGGAAGGCAGTTAGATGCCTAAGTGCACAGGCACTATTCTATAACTGTGTGCCTAAGTTTGAGCACATAACTGTAAAGAGTGCATTCACATGGGACTGGTATGGGCAGCTCATGGGCATTTCCATTATTTCAGCACACACTTTATTGAATATTGTCAGTTAGTCGCTTGGGGGTGAATTCTATAAATTGCGCCTAAATAAACTGGTGCTGGAAAATGCTTAAGTGCTGTTCTGTAAGTACAGCTTATAGAATAGCGCTTAAGCATGGGGATTGAGTGTAAATTTGGCATCTCCATTTGCACCAACAAAATTGTGGTGGAAATACCCCTCCTAAATTTATGCACAGAAGCCCCTTATTCTATAATTGAGCACGTAACTGGAATCCATGCCAACGCTCTGCCCCAAAATGCCCATGACCCTTGCATTTCCGCACCCCCTTTTCCGGATGTGCATAAAATTTAGTTGCAGATCACGCATGCTCATGTTAATTGATTTCAATTAGTGCCAATAATTGCTTAATAAAAAGCCAGTTATTTATTTATTTATTTGTTGCATTTGTATCTCACATTTTCCCACCTATTTGCAAGTTCAATGTGGCTTACATAGTGCAGTAGTGGCAGTCGCCAATACCGGCATGAACAAATACAAAGTGAGGTTATGACAGAATAATGATCAGGATTGATAGACACGTTGGGGGTCATAAGGGGAAGAGTAGGTTATGTCCAATACGAACATTTATTATTGTTGTGTTGTGGGGTTAAGGCATTTAGGTTGGGTCATTTGAGTATGCCTTTTTAAACAGGTAAGGAGATTCTGGAAGATTAGGTGGTTGTATGTTGTTTTCACGACGGTCGGTAGTGCGTTCCATAGTTGTGTGCTTATATAAGAGAAGCTGGATGCATAGGTTGATTTATATTTGAGTCCTTTGCAGCTTGGCTGGTGGAGATTTAGGTATGTTCGTGTTGAATTTGTTGTGTTTCTGGTTGGTAGGTCTGTCATGTATCCTGGGGCATTGCCATAGATGATCTTGTGAACCAGGGTGCAGATTTTGAATGCAATACGCTCTTTGATTGGGAGCCAGTGTAGTTTTTCTCGTAAAGGTTTGCTACTTTCGAATCTTGTTTTTCCGAATATAAGCCTGGCTGCCGTGTTTTGAGCAGTTTGGAGTTTCTTTATGATTTGTTCTTTACATCCCGCATAGATTCCGTTGCAATAATCTGGCACTAATGGCTCGTTATTTAATTAAAAATTCCTTTTTTAAAAAAATAGGGCAGTAAATATGAGGAAAGGCTGAAATGACCATCTCTTCAGCTTGGAGAAAAGACAACTGAGGGAAGATATGATAGAGATATATAAAATACTGAGTGGAGTGGAACAGGTAGACTTGGATCGCTTATTTACTCTTTCCAAAAATACTAGGACTAGGGAGCATGCAATGAAGCTACAAAGTAGTAAATTTAAAATGAATCGGAGAAAATATTTCTTCACAACGTGTAATTAAAATCTGGAATTTGTTGCCAGAGAATGTGGTAAAAGCAGTTAGCTTAGTGGGGTTTAAAAAAGGTTTGGATAGCTTCCTAAAAGAAAAGTCCATATGCCATTATTAAAATGGACTAGGGAAAATCCACTGCTTATTTCTGGGATAAGCAGCATAAAATGTATTGTACTGTTTTATGCTGCTTATCCCAGGTACTTGTGACCTGGATTCACCACTGTTGGAAATAGGATACTGGACTTGATGGACCTTTGGTCTGTCCCAGTATGACAACACTTAAGTACTTATATGTACTTATATGCGCTAATATTAAAATTAGTGCACAGCGATTTACTGCCTCAACCACTACCGCCACCTATTTAGAAAACGGTAAGGGCTTATGCACTACTCGTGCAGTAATCAGGCAGCATGCAGCAATGTGGCCATGCTGCCGACTACCGCAGTTAATGCCCCCTATGGTAGAAAATGGATGTTTCTGTGAGAAGGACGTCTATGCCTGCTATGCCTCTGACACCCCCTTTATTTATTTGGATTTTGGATCACAAGTAGCAGCAGAGGGATTTGAACTGACCACCTCTGAATTACAAGACCAGTGCTCTAACCACTAGGCCACTCCACTCCACTCCCTTGAAATTTGGCCATTCCTGTGGGGGGGGGGGCAGTATGCAGATCCCTGAGGGGGGAGGTATGTGTGTGTCAGCTGAGGCATAATAAGGGTGTGGACGTCCTTCTTTCAAACATTTTAGACGTCCTCAACTGCCCCCCCCCCCCCACAGGGATGGCCAAATTTCAAGGGAGTGGAATAGATTGGAGTGGAGGAGTGGCCTAGTGGTTAGAGCACTGGTCTTGCAATCCAGAGGTGGCTGCTTCAAATCCCACTGTTGCTACTTGTGATCCAAAATCCAAATAAATGAAGGGGGTGTCAGAGGCATAGCAGGCATGGACATCCTTCTCACAGAAACATCCAGGCATGGACATCCTTCTCACAAACATCCACATTTTGGACGCGTCGCAGGGACAGAGGCATATCAAAGGATATCTTCAACTGCCGTCGCAGGGACGGAGGCATAGACATATCCAGTGTACCTGAATGTAACTCACCTTGAGCTACTACTGAAAAAGGTGTGAGCAAAATATAAATAAATAGCAAAGGACGTCCTCAATTGCCGTCGCAGAAGCATAGCAAAGACATCCTTCACCCATACTCTACAAAAAAAGACAAAAGTTTTAAAGTAGTTTTTGGGGTGGGAGGTGGTTAGTGACCACTGCATGCCTTTTTCCATTCAGTTAGTGCATCAGTTAGTCCACTGCAGTGCCCCCTAGGGTGCCTGGTTGGTGTCCTGGCATGTCAGGGGGACAGTGCACTACGAATGCTGGCTCCTCCCACAACCAAATTACTTGGATTTGGTCATTTGTGAGATGGGCGTCCTTGGTTTCCATTATTGCCAAAAATCAGAAATGACTAGGGATGACCATCTCTAAGGTTGACCTAAATGTTGAGATTTGGGCGTCCCCGACCGTATTATCGAAACGAAAGATGGATGCCCATCTTGTTTCGATAATATGGGTTTCCCCGCCCCTTCACCGGGACGTCCTTAGAGATGGGCACCCTTAGAGATGGTCGTCCCCGTTCGATTATGCCCCTCTAGGGTGCCCTATTGGTGTCCTGGCATGTCAGGGGGACCAGTGCACTATGAATGCTGGCTCCTCCCATGACCAAAGAGCTTGCATTTGGTCGTTTCTGAGATGGGCGTCCTTGATTTCCATTATCGCCGAAAATCAGAAATGACTAGGGATGACCATCTCTAAGGACGACCTAAATTTCAAGATTTGGGCGTCCCCAACCGTATTATCGAAATGAAAGATGGACGTCCATCTTGTTTCGATAATACGGGTTTCCCCGCCCCTCCATTGGAACGTTTTGCGAGGACATCCTCAGCAAAACTTGGGCGTCCCTTTCGATTATGCCCCTCCATGTAAAAAAGCCCCTGACTATGCCATAACTCAATTTAGCATGCACTCAATTTTTTAAGATGTACTAAGTAACCAAATGCTCACTGATGAATGCACTTCCTTTTGATATAGGACCAAAAGCAGTATGAACAGAACTAAACTAAACGGAAGTTGATATTTGAGGGGTACAGTTTAGTACAGGCATTACTACAGCTTTAAAATCTAAAGCTCCAGAATCTGCTTCTGACAGTGTATACCACACATTCATCACTGTATAAAGAGGCATTGCCTACCATCTCGACGCAGTATCCTTCGCAGTTCTTATTGCGACTGTTCACCAGCTCTTTTATTCTTAATCACTTTGAAGACACAATTCATCTCTAGCCTGTCTGTCCTTTTTCTGGTATTGCAAACTGAAATCTACCTACTCATTAAAATGTATTAATGTCTGTTGAAGAATAAGGTGGGGGCTTCATACTCGCTGTCTAATCTAAGCACTGGAAGGCCTTTTCTTTTTTAGTAGAGATGTATTTATCATGGTACGTAATGCACTCTGCAAGTCTTATGGTTGATGCTGCTATACAAACATCCTCTGCCTTGAGAGGATTAAAGAAATCTTGAGAAGGAGTGATAAAAATGAATGGTTAGTAAGAATCCGGGGACAATTATTGTTCTCATAATGCTATGGCAAGTTTAAACTAAAACTGCCTGCATAGCATATACTGGAACCTCACAGGATGGGTCTGATAACATTGACTGTTGCCTTTTGTCAATGCTGAAAGCTTTTAATGGAAGAAGATCACTGAAATTGTGGCCTCTTATGCCCTTTCTGTTGCTGAGCTTTGAGATTCTTTACTTCCCACCTCTTCTTTATTAGCCCTTAACTTTCTCTGTCTTTCTGTTTCTTCATATCCATCCTCTCACCTAAAACCTTCACTCTCCTCTGTTCATCACCTTTAACTCCCTTTCCCCCCCCCCCCCTCCTTTTCTTATATTCCCCTTTCTTTTCCTGCATCTGCTCTCTCCTTTCTACTTTCATGGTCTCTCTTTCTTCTGCATCCTTTTCTCAATGCTTCTTTCTTTTTTTTTTTTAAATGTGCTCATTTTTCTGCTTCCTCCTCTGTCCCATTTTACATCTTCTCCCACTCCCAAAGCAAGGCTGGCTTCTTGTTCCCTAGACCAGTGTTTCCCAAGTCGGTCCTGGAGTACCACCTTGCCAGTCAGGTTTTCAGGATATCCACAATGAATATGCATGAGATTGATTTGCATACACTTCCTCCATTGAATGCAAATCTCTTTCATGCATATTCCTTGCGGATATCCTGAAAACCTGACTGGCAAAGGGGTATTCCAGGACCAACTTGAGGAAACACTGTTCTAGATACTTTTTTACTACTGGGAAATTATACTGAACAAAAATACATTGTTCAGCATACCAGCCCCTTTCTTCATATTTTGTATATAATGTATGAATGGCTTCCATTATTTATTTTTCATATGGAGGTTATTTTTTATAAAAGGTTGACTAGGTATGAAGGAAAAATAGGCACTTATTAATGGCATCTATGTGTCTATGAAATGCTAGGGGTAAGCCAGTGGAAATTATCTGCCCGATATTCAAAGTGATTTAAGCGGGCAGGAAGGCTCATGCCCGCTTAAATCACTTGAGGTCACGTATCTACTGGTGTTCAGCAGCACTTGGGTAATGCTGTTGAATATTTATTTATTTATTTATTTATTTGTTACACTTGTATCCCACATTTTCCCACCTATTTACAGTCTCAATGTGGCTTACATAGTACCGTAGAGGCAATTGCCAATATCGGTATGAACAAATACAGAGTGAGGTTGTGGTAAAGTTCATGCATGACAGACAGATTTAGGAATCACTAGGAGGAAGAGTTAATTTATGTCCAGTATGAGCTTTGGTTTTGTTGTGTTGCAGAGTTGAGGCATTTAAGTTGGATTGTTCGGGTATGCCTTTTTGAACAGGTGAGTTTTTAGTAGTTTCCGGAAGTTTAGGTGGTCATATGTTGTTTTCATAGCGTTTGGTAGTGCGTTCCATAGTTGTGTGCTTATATAGGAGAAGCTGGATGCGTAGGTTGATTTATATTTGAGTCCTTTGTAGCTTGCGTAGCGGAGATTTAGGTATGTTCGTGTTGATCTTGATGTGTTTCTGATTGGGAGGTCTATGAGGTCTGTCATGTATCCCGGGGCTTCAGCGTTGATGATTTTGTGAACGAGGGTGCAGATTTTCAATGCAATACATTCTTTGATTGGGAGCCAGTCTAGTTTTTCTCATAAGGGTTTTGCACTTTCGAATCTCGTTTTTCCATATATGAGTCTGGCTGCTGTGTTTTGGGCAGTTTGTAGTTTTTTTAAATGATTTGTTCTTTGCAACCCACATAAATTCCATTGCAGTAGTCTAGGTGGCATAGTACCATTGATTGTACCAAGTTGCGAAATATTTCCCTCTGGAGGAATGGTTTCTCTCGTTTGAGTTTCCACATAGAGTGGAACATTTTCTTTGTTGTAGCTTTCGTTTGGCTCTCTAGTATGAGATTTCGGTCGATTGTAACTCCAAGAATTTTCAGGCTATCTGAGATAGGGAGGGTGTAGTCTGGGGTGGTTATGTTGGTGGGTTTGTTCGTGTTATATTGGGATGAGAGGATTAGACAGTGTGTTTTTTCTGTGTTGAGTTTTAGTTGAAATGCGTTCGCCCATGAGTTCATGATGTTCAAGCTGAGTATGATTTCTTTGGTGATGTTAGGTCATGTATGTAAGGAATGTATAATGTGACATCGTCTGCGTATATGAAAGGGTTAAGGCCTTGATTGAACAAGGACTTGACTAGTGGGGTGATCATTAGGTTGAAAAGAAGCAGTGAAAGTGGTGATCCTTGAGGTACTCCACAGTCTGTTTTCCACGGTGATGATATGTTCAAGTTTGATTTCACTTGATATGTTCTAGTTGTTAGGAAACCCTTGATCCAACTAAGTACACTTCCACCAATCCCGAAGTATTCTAGGATTCTTAGTAATATATTGTGGTTTACCATGTCGAACGCACTAGACATATCGAATTGTAGGAGAAGTATGCTTTTGCCTCTTGTTATTTGTTGTTTGAATTTAGCTAGGAGAGTGATTAGTACTGTTTCGGTACTGTGGTTGGAGCGGAATCCTGATTGTGATTTGTGTAGTATTGTGAATTTGTTTATGTAGTCAGTAAGTTGTTTGGTTACCATGCTTTCCATCAGTTTGACTACCAATGGAATTGATGCTACTGGTCGGTAGTTGGTGATATCATCTGGTTTTTTTCTTGGTATCTTTTGGTATTGGGTGAGTAGGATGTTGCCGTTTTCCTTTGGGAAGAGACCATGTTGAAGCCTGCAGTTTAAGTGGGATGTGAGGTCTACAATGAAGTGGTGGGGAGTGGATTTTAATAGGTAGCTAGGGCAGATGTCCAATTTACAGTGAGTCTTGGAAAACCTATTAGTCGCTTGGTTGACTGTTTCAGCGGTGAGGGGAGCGAAGGTTGTCCAGAGTCTGTTCGCTGGGTATTCGCCGGGGATTGGGTCCATACACTCAAAGAAGTTATCGATGTCGGTGATGTTCTGAGGTAGCATGTTGCTATCCAAAGTAGGCAGGTCAGGGGCAGAACAAGAGGCAGAACTGAGGAGGAACTGGCAGTTATGTGTGTGCTGACAATATGCAGTGCTGGCATCCATATAGCTAATCAGGCAAATTTAGGATGACTCACAAGCTGTCTTAAATTCAGCTAGTTAGCTATGCAGATGCCCGCACTGAATATTGGTTGGCACCTGCATAACCTTCAATATGGTCCTTTAGATCCCTCCAATCCCTCTCCCACCCTCTCAAACAATTCCCTTCATGCCATTCCCCCTCCCCCAGTCCATTACCTCCCACCCACCTCTACCCCTCCCCAAAAAAGCCTACCTCATATTCCTAGTAGTCCTAATAGGGGTGATGGGGGCAGAAGCAAACCCTACTCACTGCTGCCTCTAGCAGCTGCATCTTCAAAATGGCTGTTGTGACTTCTCACACCAGCCTTGTGATACTACCATATTGTGAGGCTGCACGAGAGATCATGGCAGCCATTTTAATGATGCAGCTGCTAGGGGCAAGAGTGAGTGAGGTTTGCTCCTGCCCCCATCCTCCTCATCCCCACTTGACCATTAGGTATCTGAGGTATTCTGTAACTTATGCCCATAAGTGGGAGCTCTGCCTATGTGCCACCATGCTCCACTCCTATGTATGCCCCCCTTGTGGGTATTTGCAGACTAGCACCTATGCGCATAGATGCACACATACATGTGTAATTGCTAGTATTCTAACACTTACACATGCAAAATGCATGTAATTGTGAGCACCTAGGATACAGAATTGCTCTTAATGTGCTTGAAGGGTGCCTACCTTCCATCTGTTCTATAAAGGAAAGTAGGAATCTACTTTCCAATATGGAATACTAGTGTAACTGGATATGGGGGAAGGAAAGTTGCTATACTGCTTTTCTGTAGTTACAATCAAAGTGGTTTACATAGTATATACAGGTGCGTATTTTGCACCTGAAGCAATAGAAGATCAAGAATGGGGCGCCCAAGTTTTCCTGAGGGCGTCATCACAGAACGTCCCTGCAAAGGGGCGGGGAAACCCATATTATCGAAACAAGATGGGCGGCCATCTTTCGTTTTGATAATACGGTCGTGGACGGTCGTGGTCGTCCCTAGAGATGGTTGTCCCCGATTTTCAGCAATAATAGAAACCGAGGACGCCCATCTCAGAAAAGACCAAATCCAAGCCATTTGGTTGTGGGAGGAGCCAGCATTCGTAGTGCACTGGTCCCCCTCACATGCCAGGACACCAACCGGGCACCTTAGGGGGCACTGTAGTGGACTTCAGAAAGGTTCCCAGGTGCATAGCTCCCTTACCTTGTGTGCTGAGCCCCCCAACCCCCCCCCCCAAAAAAAAAAAACATTCCCAACAACTGTACACCACTAGCATAGCCCTTAGGGATGAAGGGGGGACACCTATATGTGGGTACAATGGGTTTGTGGTGGGTTTTGGAGGGCTCACATTTACCACCACAAGTTTAACAGGTGGGGGGATGGGCCTGGGTAAGCCTGCCTGAAGTGCACTGCAGTACCCACTAAAACTGCTCCAGGGAGCTGCATGCTGCTGTCATGGAACTGAGTATGATATCTGAGGCTGACATAGAGGCTGGAAAAAAAAATATATTTTTTTTTTTAGGGTGGGAGGGGGTTAGTGACCACTGGGGGAGTAGGGGGAGGTCATCCCCGATTCCCTCCAGTGGTCATCTGTTCATTTAGGGCACATTTTTGTGGCTTGGTCATAAAAAAAAGGACCAAGTAAAGTCGGCCAAGTGTTCGTCATGGACACCCTTCTTTTCTCCATTATCGGCTGAGGACGCCCATGTGTTAAGCACACCCCCGTCCCGCCTTCACTATGCTTCTGACATGCCCCCATGAACTTTGGTCATCCCCGCGACAGAAAGCAATTGAGGGCGCCCAAAACCGGCTTTCGATTATGCCGATTTGGGTGACCCTGGGAAAAGGACGCCCATCTCCCGATGTGTGTCGAAAGATGGGTGCCCTTCTCTTTCGAAAATAAGCCTGTAAATGATTTTCCCAGAATCACAAGGAGCTCCATTGTGAATTGAACTGAGTTCCCCAGTTCTCTGCCCACTGCACTAACCCTTAGGCTACTCCTCCACTCAATACATATACATACATAGGCATAAGCACTTGTATCAGCTATAGAGATGGTATAAGCATGTGCATGTAAATGCCATAGATATATGCATAACTTACTGCATTCTATAACTTATGTGCATAAGTGGGAGTCCTGCCCATGCCCTATCCATACTCTGCCTATGTGTGTTTACAGAATAGCATGTAGACAGGTTTTTGGCATTTATGTACATATGTGCACATATAGGGTATATATATATATGCCATTATTATCACCATTTATGCATGTATTCAGTGCATGCATGTTTGCACCTATTGTATAAAATTACAATCAATATGCAAAAAAAAAAATATATATATATAAATTTAGGGCCAAGTTTACTAAGGCGCGTTAGCATTTTTAATGCGCTTACAATTAGCACGCACGCTAACCATGTAGGTGCCTATAGGGTGAAAGATAAACAAGGGATATTGTAGGCGCGTACATGGTTAATGAGCATACATGGTTAACGTGCATTAAAGACGCTAACGTGCCTATAATACAGCTTAGTAAACAGGGCCCTTACTGTCATAATTTTTAGCAGAGACTACAGGAGAGGGAATCCAAAGCATACCCAGGAGAGTGGGAGAACACAAAAAAGTACAAAGAGCCTTCACAATTTGGGGGGGGGGGGGGGGGGTCAACTCCATATTTTATGTAGTTGACTCCCCCACTCTTGAAGGCTCCTTGTAATTTTGTTGTGGTTTCTCATAATTTTGTAGCAGACACTAAGGTATCCAAAAGCCTCACAAACCATTTCTCTATACTGGATGCCAAACCCATTTGCTAATCTTGCTGCTACTAGCATGAATGTCGATTGCCTCAGAAAGATTGAGTAAGAAAACCCTATTGTGAATGGTGGTGCCTCTGCTTCCCTTTCAGGATCCTCAGAAGAAAAGCATTTTGCCTCCTGAGCCTGTTTTCTTTTATGGAAATACAAAGCAACCACTTTCTTTCTCTAGCTGAAAGGGAGGAACATGCTGCAGGTCATGTACTGTGTGTCTGTGAGCCATGTAGGTGCCATACAATCTGAGGTGAGGAGGAGAAAATGTAACAAGGAGAAACCGTATTCTTCCATAGAAAGTGGAATATAGAATGAAACAGAGCTGACTGTTGTATTCTTCAACTATAGAAATGTTAAGTAGTAGTAGTAGTAGTAAGTCAACCATTCAGCATTCATAGAAATATAGAAACATAGAAACATGATGGCAGATAAAGGCATATTCAGTCTGCCCATCCTCTGTAACCCGTAACTCTTCCTTTTCCTAAGCGATCCCACTTACCCATGAAAGTGCCAGCAGTGCTCTCAAATGCTATTCCATAACAGTGTTCGTAAATGGCATAGCACCTAAATAAAAGGTGACCATATATATTGGGCAGAACAAGGATGTGACATAGGAGTCTCTCCCAGTTCTCTAACTAGAAAATGATGGTATTAAAAAAAACCCTCAAACCTTTAAATGGCTGCATGTGTGTGGATGTGTCAAGTGATGTTTAGATGACAACTCCAGTTGTGATGAACTAAAGCTGGTGCCGGGCAGACTTGTATGGTCTGTGTCTCGTATATGACAATCCGTTTAGGATAGACTGTAAAGTGTTTCAGCAACTTCAGTAGCTGGAACCTGAGTACATTGCTGGGCAGACTTTTACAGTCTGTGTCCCGCACATGATAAGATGGATTTGGACAGGCTGGAGTGGGCTTCGCCAACAACTCTAGTAGTTGGAACATAAGGACAGGGCCAAGCGGACTTCTATGGTCTATGTCCCAGTGACACCAAAGAAAGGCCATGATCAAGTATATAATACCACATTCATTGTTTATTTAGTCATGAATTGATGGTGGGTGTGACTGTTTGGCAGACTGGATGGACTGTTCTTGTCTTTGGCAATTTTACAAAACTCCATGTCCAAGCAGAGTTTACTATCCTGCTTATTTTCGAAGGAGAAGGGCGGCCATCTTCCAACACAAATCTGGAGATGGCTGGCCTTCTCCTAAGGCCAGCCAAATCAGTATAATCGAAAGCTGATTTTGGCCGGCTTCAACTGCTTTCCGTCGCAGGGCCGGCCAAAATTCAAGGGGGCGTGTCGGCAGTGTACCAAAGGCGGGACGGGAGCTTGGTTAAGAGATGGCCGGCCTCGGTCGATAATGGAAAAAAGAAGGCTGGCCCTGACAAGCATTTGACTGACTTTACTTGGTCCCTTTTTGTTCACGACCAAGCCTTGAAAAGGTGCCCAAACTGACCAGAGGACCACTGGAGGGAATTGGGGATCACCTCCCCTTACTCCCCCAGTGGTCACCAACTCCCTCCCACCCCCCAAAAAATTAAAAAACATTTTTTCCAACCTCTATGCCAGCCTCAAATGTCATACCCAGCTCCATCACATCACTATGCAGGTCCCTGGAGCAATTTGTAGTGGGTACTGCAGTGCACTTCAGGCAGGCGGACCCAGGCCCATCCCCCCCTACCTGTTACACATGGTGGTAAATGGGAGCCCTCCAAAATCCACCCGAAACCCACTGTACCCACATCTAGGTGCCCCCATTATCCTTTAAGGGCTATGGTAGTGTTGTACAGTTGTGGGTAGTGGGTTTGGGGGGGGGGGGGTTGGGGGCTCAGCACACAAGGTAAGGGAGCTATGCACCTGGGAGCAATTTGTGAAGTCCACTGCAGTGTCCCCTAGGGTGCCCGGTTAGTGTCCTGGCATGTGAGGGGGACCAGTGCACTACAAATGCTGGCTCCTCCCATGACCAAATGGCTTGGATTTGGCTGGTTTTGAGATGGCCGCCATTAGTTTCCATTATCGGCGAAAACCAATGGCAGCCATCTCTAATGCCGGCAATCTCTAAGGGCGGCCCAAATGTTGAGATTTGGCCAGCCCCGACCATATTATCAAAACAAAAGATGGCCACCATCTTGTTTTGATAATACAGTTGGGTACGCCACTTTATGGGGCCGTCATTAGAGATGGCCGCCCCCGTTCAATTATGCCCCTCTATGTTACTATCAAGCTCATTTTTGAAACAGATGGATGTCCATCTTTCATCATAAATTGGCACTTGGACGTCCATCTCTCAGAGACGTCCAAATCAGTATAATCGAAACCTGATTTTGGACATCTCTAGCGGAAATCTGTCGCAAGGACGTCAAAATCTGAAGGGGCTTATTGGAGGCATGGTGATGGTGGAACTTAGGCATTCCTAAGACTTGGACGTCTTTAAGCCATAATGGAAAAAAGCAGAGACATCCAAGACTAAAACTTGGACATTTTCACCCGGTCCTGTTTTTATTATGAATAAGGTACAAAAAGGTGCCAGAAATGACCAGATGGCAACTGGAGGGAATTGGGGATGACTTCCCATTACTCCCTCAGTGGTCAATAACCCCCTCCCACCCTCAAAAAACATCATTAAAAATATTATGTGCCAGCCTCTATCCCAGCCTCAGATGTTATACTCAGGTCCATGACAGCACATGCAGGTCCCTGGAGCAGTTTTAGTGGGTGCAGTGCACTTCGGACAGATGGCCCCAGGTCCATACCTCCCCTACCTGTTACATTTGTGGAGGAAACAGCAAGCCTTCCAAAACCCACCAGAAATTCTCTGTACCCACATATAGTTGCCCCCTTCACCCGTAAGGGCTATGGTAGTGGTGTACATTTGGGGGTAGTGGGTTTTGGGGGGGTTTGGGAGGGGGGTTGGGGGCTCAGCACACAAGGTAAGGGAGCTATGTACCTGGGAGCATTTTATGAAGTCCACTGCAGTGCCCTCTAGGGTGCCCGATTGCTGTCCTGGCATGTCAGGGAGACCAGTGTACTACAAATGCTGGCTCCTCCCACGTCCAAATGGCTTGCCTTTGGATGTTTCAGAATTGGATGTCTTTGGTTTCGAAAATCGCCAGAAATCCAAGACATCCATATCTAAGGACGTCCAAATCCAAGGATGTCCTTGGTATTTTCGAAACGAAAGATGGACGTCCATCTTTTTTTTTTTTTAATTACCTTTTCCCCACCTCCAAATTTGGACATTTTACAAAGACATCCAAATTCCAACTTAGACATTTCTTTTGAAAATGCCCCTCTGTGTTATATATATCCATAAGTTACATACATCCCTGACACATTCACTTGACCTCACAGTTATACAAGATGTAACTGCACGTGCAAAAACATAAGGCATGCCGAGTTATGCTAATATTCTTGGAACACAATACAGTGGTAAAATTAATATTCCGCTAGATACCTTTCAGTTCACTGTGGATTAACATAAAGAGAGCTAGTCATCACTAGGAATCGCAATATCACCATAATAAAATAAACGAACCAGAAATAGAATAGCATCAACATCAATTGTTTCTGATATAAAAATAGTTTCAACTGTTGCCAAAAAGACATGTGAAGGGAAATTATTTAAATGACACTTCAATCAATTATTGGTGCTAACCTGCAACAATTTGGATTTGCGCATGCTTGTTGCTAGGTGCTATTCTATAAAGACGCATGCAAAAATCTTTTAGCGTGCAACTGAAAAGGGGATGTGGCATGGGTGAGTTAGGAGCATTCACTTAAGATGTGTGCACTGTTATAGAATTTTTGGTATCCACACCTAATTTAGGCATGTGGATTTATGCCAGGGTTTTTGGTGGTGTAAATCATTGGGCCTAAAAGTTGGGTGAAGATCCTGGCACTCCGCTATATTCTTTAAATGGCACCCAACTCATCCAAAGTTTTGTGCCATTTACTGAATTTATTTTATAATACCTACAAGCTGTTAAACCATGTGGAAGAGAGTTCCACATTTTTGCTATTTGAAATGGAATAGATTGTTCAAATACGTTTCCAAGTTTCCAAATTTATTTGGTACTTTCTTTACTGCACTACAGATGTGTCATCTAGGCAGTTTACAATCTAACATCATTAGGGAGGGGAGCACAAAAGGGAAGACATATAACAACACAGTGAGGAAAGGGAGGGCAGAATTGCAATTGTAGATAGAAAAGTGTGTGGGAGAAATGTAGAAAAGGTATGATCTGTGTATCCCATGGATTTCCTACAGGGTTCTTCTGAAGAGAGTAGTTTAGGTGAAAGTATCTTGAAATAAGAACATTTTCAAATTGAGACTAGTCAATGAGGTTTGAAGGCGAAGATGTATGGGCAGAGAATTCCAGAGAAGGAGGCCCTGGACAGAGAAAATTGAATCCCTTGTGTGTTCATGGATGGTTTCATTATGAGTATAAAGATGATTCTGATTGAGGGATCTAAGTGTTCAATGGGGAACATAGCAAGTCAAGTGGCGGGAGAGGTATGAGAGTTCCTCTGAGAGCAGGGTTTAAAAAACTAAAAGGAGAAACGTATACTTAATTTGGTGTGAAATGGGTAGCCAATGTGCTGCTTTAGGTGGGGGATAATATGATCTTATTTGCCAATATTCTCTGTAAGCCTGAGAGCAGTGTTTTGGATTAATTGTAGCCATCTGAGGTCTTTGCCTTGATTCCTTAGTAGAATGAACTGCAATAGTTGAGCTGTGAAATTATGTTGAATGCTGAAGGCTTTAGCAAGGGATGAATAGATCAAATTAGATGAAGTTTGTAAAACAAGCGACAAGTAACCTGAGCAATCTGAGGCCGAAATGTTAGAGCGGTATCAATCATAACCCTGAGAATACAGGTGGAGTCCATCAAAAGAATTGGACTATTGGAAAGGGTGATCGGCTGACATAAGGTTTTATCAAGGTCCTTTGTGAAAAGAAGTGCCTTGGATTGTTATTCTGAAACCATTTAGGAGCTGTGGTAAAAAGGGCTCTGCAGTAGCAGCAGCAGCAGCGTTGTTTATGCTGCGTGTTGTGTCCCTTTTTACCACAGTGGGTAAAAAGGCTGCAAAACCACATGGCCGCGCAGTAAGATTGCTCTTACTGCATGGTCATGCAGGAGGGAGCACTTACCGCCACCCATTGAGGTGGAAGTAAAGGCTCCTGCACTAATCCAGTGGTAATCGGGCAGCGTGTGGCACTACCCGATTACCACTAGGTTACCACCACACTAGAAATTCCCTCCCTATTTATCACAGCATGGGAAATGGCGAATGCTGGGACTAGAGCTACCACCGGCACCCACATTGGGCCCCTTAGTGACAACGGATAATTTATCATTTAAGTTTGATATTTCTTTTTATACCTAATCCCTTTAGGGACTGGGAAATGAAATTTGTGAAGATTGTGTGAGATCTACCCTGATCACCTAACAATAATGGCAGTAATTGAAGCTAAGCTTTAGTAAAAGACCCCCATAATGTATAATTTTGAAACCCGTGATAAATACACCAATGTAAAGCTGAATGTAATTGAAACAACCTAGATCTTGAAATGAAAGTGGTGTCAATTTGGAAACTTTTTTAAATTTGTTTATAGTGGAGAAAAGACCTCAATAGTCAAGGCATGGCAATGTAACAAACAATATATTTAATGCCAGCATTTTGAAACCCCACATCCCTGCATTGGGAGCCAGCGTAATTCAAGAACTAAAGGAGAAGCCCTATCATATATTTTTTAGCAGATTACAGTAAGCTGCTGTATTTTGCAATGTTTGTAATTTCATTATCACAGAGCTTGAACAAACATTTTAAATAATATTATAATAGTCCAGTTGTGTCAATAGTAACACTTGGAACAGTATTTGAAAATGTTCAAAGAGAAATAAATATCTAAGTCTCCGAAGCATTCACATAAGTACTAAAAGAAAATGTGGCTTCTCCATGGGGAAAACAATGCCGCCAATCTGTAAGGATTGGCAAGGAATTGGTAATCTGCGGGGAGTTAGCCATAAACATTTTGTTTTTTCTCCATTGTTTCAAGCGGTATGATATTATTCAATTTTCCACTTTAGACATGTCTACTCAATTTGATCTCAGCCTCAGAACGTACATCAGATAATATAACTAATAAAGTAATATCACCTCCATAAATGAATATTTGAACTCCATCCTCCTTCAAAATTCTGGGTATCCAGATGCCGTTATAGAATTGATTTTCACCGCATGACATTAGGGCTCCTAATTGGAGGGGCCCACTTACAGAATTTCCTCCTTACTCTTTTCACTAGAGCTGCTGCTTGAATTCTCTAGTTGGAAACCGGCTAGAGCAGGAACTTTATGGAAGCATCCCTATCTATATTTTCCCCCACATGTCTATTCCTGCCAAGCATCATGAGCACCCTTTCCTTCTTTCTATAGTGAAAGCTCTTAAAGAGCTAGAAAAAAATCTCCTTAATAATATGGCAATAGTCAGAGAACATGCCCCTATGACTTAATTCAGTCTTCAAGACGCAACAGAAAGCAGTAAGTTGGTGCATATGGCAGGAGATGGACATCTGGTCTCTAGGCCAGGTGTTAGTACAATGTAAGCTCAAGACATTTGCTGAATTTCAGGAGTTGTTTGACCTACCCTGTTCCCAATATTTTGCTTGGTTCCAAATATGGTACCACATTCTCTCAGCAGCCATAGAGTATGAGCCTGATCATGTGGCAGCCTACAAGAATATGGGAGCAGCTCTTATAATGCCTTTTCATTTTTATTGTCTGTGTCTTAGGCACCCCCTGAGCAGCATAGGAGTGGAAATGTTTTGGGAACCAACTTACAAATTGAGGTGAATGGCAGGAATTGGGCTTTGTTTTGGGATAAATCACATATAGGGACATATTTGATAAGACATCTAAGTCTAATTTGGGATGATTTGTGAAGAACGTCCAAACATCGAGTGACCAATAGAATAATTTTCAAACCAGAAAAATATCTATTTTTTGTTTTGAAAATCACCATTTTTCTAGATGGTTTTGTGATCAATGCATCTGTCTTTAGGTACCAGTTAAAAAAAAAAAAAAAAATCCTCCTAGGGAAAAATGCACAAAAACAAGCCATTGGGATGCCTGGGGACCAGCATTTTTATTAGACTGGCCAAACAGAGCAGAGCAGTGGTGTAGGATCCTAGGAGGCACTACAGTTCACTTCACATAAAATGCCCCAGGTAACGTCCAGGAACATTAAAAAACAAAACAAAAAGAAACCCAACTGTACCTCACTGTGCACCACTACAATAGCCCTCAAGCCTGCAGGTGTCACCTCTATGTAAGTACATCACGCATTTAGTGGGTTTTGGAGGGCTCACACTTTCCACCACAACTGTACCAGTTAGAGTGGGATATGTCCCTCAGTTCTCTTCTCTACAGTCCACCGCACTGAACACTAGGCTACTCCTAGGATCAGCTTGCTGCTCTAATAGGAATGGCCGTCATTTCTGAAGGTGTCATAGAGCCTGGTATGAACTGTCGCTGTCATATCTTTTGGGGGGGTGGGAGGGGGTCAGTGACTACTGGGGGATTAAGGGAGGATCATGCCTTAATCTCTCCAATGGTCATTCAGGGCACCTTTTTATAACTTAGTTATGCTTGAAGCAGGTCTAGACAAAACCATCTCAATTTTTGCCCCTTTTGTTCCATTATGGCAGAAAAACATCTAACTAGGAACACCCAAGTCCCGCCCAAAACATGCCCCCAACATGCCCCCTTTAAATTTGGATGAATTGTGGAGAAAAATGTCTCAAATCAGAATTTTGAAAATTGCAACTTAGACATTTTGACTGGAAAAATGTCCTTCTGACACTTTGTAACATTTTTCAGATGTTTTTCTCTTTTGAAAATGAGCACCATATAGAATAATTCTATAACAGGTAGCCCGCTATGTGCTGGTTATGGCACAAATTTTAAGTCTATTTTATAATGAAAAATAGGCACCTACTTTTCTTTATAGAATACTAGTGGAAATGGCTAAAAATGCACATGCATAAGGCACAACCACTTACACCAGCCCTATGTAAATGCTTGCACCTAGATGTTAGCATATACATGCATAAATCATAGCATTCTATAATTTACATGCATACCTACGCATTCCACTCAAACTCTACCCTCACCTATATCTACTGGCAAAGTATATGCTATCAAATCATGAAGCATACTTTTCCTTTAGTTGGTATGTGGGACTCTTTTAACCCAGTTATAGAGGAGGACCTTGACAAAAGCCTGAGGCCTTCAATCAAGTACTTGCTCCCTTGACCACTGCCCATCAAAGATAGTGCAACAGCAAACAGAGGCCTCACAGAATGAGCAACAAAAATTATGAACTCCTCTCTTTCTAATGGGCAACAACCAGCAGCATTAAAAAGGGCCTTGGTACCTCCTTTGCTATAGAAGAACAACCTTGACCAAAACAAGCAAGAAATTAACCGGCCAGTGTCTATCATAGTCCTCTGCTAATCTGCCAGATTCCTTATCAACAAACCAAAACCTAGACATGATTTGTTTTTTTTTTTCTTTTCACACTGCACTGTGGTAAACCCCCTCACAATCTAACATTCCATGTCTAGGAAATGTATAGAGCCAACAGTCTATGTTAAACTCAACAATTGGCTAGAAGAGAGAAACTGACTAGATTCATTTCAATCTGAATTCAGGCGCAGTTATGGAACAAAAATAGTTTTCATGTCCCCACTAGATGATCCTCACAGAAACCAAGACAGGGGATCTGTCTTGGTGTTAGTACTGCTGGATTTCTCAGCAGCTTTTGAGACTGTGGACCACAATATCATGCTAGCACAGCTGGCAGAAACAGGTATCAGTGACACAGTACTTGCTTGGTTCAGATTCTATCAGATAGGCAGCAGTCCACACAGTTCAGCAGCACCTCACTGCCACTTTGGGTGCTGATCTGTAGGATACTATTACACAAAGATCAATACTGTTGCCTATTCTGTTCAATAATCAGCCAAGCTTATTTAGTCAATGGATACTCAGTTCTACATCTACTTGGATGATTTGCAGCTACTTATACCCATACCCTACAGCCCTAAACAAACTGATTACCTGTTTAACAGCAATTCAAGAATGAGCTAAAAACAACAAACTGCCTGAACCTTTGTAAACCTAAGTCCCTTTGAGTCCCTAACACAAGTGAACCCATAACTGAAATCAAAATCTCTTATGGGAGATATAAATTCCAACTTTAATCAAAAGCCAGGAACCATGGGGTACAGTGAACATAGAACACGCTGCCGCTGATTGGGTAAAAACAGGGGTGGGCAAGTCTAGTAGATTCCCTGTTTAGATATTTTTATGTGATAGATTGCCTTTATATGGTTTATTTTTAAGTTTCTATAAAGATGCATTTTATCAATTTTATTTAATTGCTGGCTGTATTACCCTTTGAACTTCCTTGTTTTTACCTAATCATTGGCTGCATGCTCTATATTCATGTGCACCTGGTTTATATGCCATTATGTGAGACTTGCACCATTTAATCCAAGGAACTGTAATTTTTAGCATACTCCCAGAGTTTTTCTAACGTGGATTTGTTTACATATGTGAGACCTGTACCATTTGGTCTTGGCAAGCGTAAATGTTTCCTCGCCTTTTGCATGATAGTGTTTGGTGAGACCGGTATACTATGGTCCTCATAATTTTAATTAGTATGGGGCCCTTTTACCAAGCCATGCTAAAAAGTGGCCTTCACTATCCCCAACACGGGTCTTTCCCATGCGCTGAGGCCACTTTTAGTGCAGCAGTAAAATTGTCCCATTTTTCATTTTTCCTATTAATGGCCACACGCTAATTTTCCCATTAGCATGTGAACCCTTACCACCACCTATTCTATAGGCAGTACGGGCTTACACACTATCCATGTGCTGATTGGTTAATGCTGGATGCACATAGGCTTTTACACACCTTTGCAAAAGGGTCCCTTAATTTTATTTTTTTAGAGTATGGGTAGCACATGCCGATCCCAAAACTACCATGTGACACCAGAGCACACCCCGTGGTAGTGCTTTTTAATCTGTGGTAAACATGCGTTAATGCTGACTGGAGCTAACTAAAAGGACCCTTATGATTTTTAGAGTCCCCTGTTATATTTGAGGTCTGTACTATATGACCTGAAAAAGTTTTATTCCTTTAAGTTTTTAGTGAACACAGCTGTTTCATGTTTTTAGTTTACACTGCTGTTTTCTGGGACTGTTTTTTTTTTTTTTTTAATGTCTATGATGTGCAGTTTCTTTTTAGCAAGACTCAAGGAAACCAGTGTAGGCAATCTTTATGTATTGAAAATCTCCTCTCAAGGTTAGTTCCATTTTTGTTCTTTCCCTTTTATTTCTCATTATTTACATGTTTAAAACTTGGTGTAAAGCCCAACACCTAAATTAGGCATGGACTGGGTGTATTTTAAAATAATGCCAATTCTCGAAATGCCTTCTTCCATTTTCTGAAGGATTCTCTTTAAGCTCTAATAGCTTAGAACATAAGAACATACGAGTAGCCATACTGGGTCAGACCAATGGTCCATCTAGCCCAGTATCCTGTTTTCCAAACAGTGGCCAAGCCAAATCACAAGTACCTGGCAGAAACCAAAATCGTAGCAATACTCCATACTATAAATCCCAGGGCAAGCAGTTGCTTCCCATGTCTGTCTCAATAGCAGACTATGGACTTTTCCTCCAGAAATTTGTTCAAACCTTTTTTTAAACCCATATACACTAACTGCTGTTACTACATCCTCCGGCAAAGGATTTCCCCAATGAATATTCATGAGATCTATTTGCATGTGCTGCCTCCATTGTATGCAGATAGATCTCATTCATATTCATTGGGGAAATCCTGAAAACCCAACTGGGCGAGGATTGAGGTTGGACACCCCTGCATTATTTTATTATTTGTTTTTGTATTATTTATAAATTGCATAGATATTTCCTGATAAGCGGTATACCAACATATAGGTAAACTTAAAATTCAAAACTTTTATTTTGGGAATAACCTAAAGCAGCTGTGTCCAGCATTTGAGATCTAAACAATCAAATTAACACAGAACTATACTACTTTGTTCATAACGTGCTTATGAATATGTGATATGCAGATGCTTTATAAAAAGTTAATAGAAGTCACAGAAGGAACCCATAATGTTTTAAAAGTTTTGTACAAAATTCAAGAGCCATTTTCATCATTTTAATGGTTTTGTGGCCCTCTCATTCAAGATTTTACCATAACTCTTGTACCAGATGTATTCCCATCAGTTAGTCAGTAGCCTATATTCTTCTCTAGGGCTGGCATAGCAATGTCTAAAGGCATCTTTTCTAGCCAGGCACAACTGAGCAATACAAGAGCAGAAATCAACCAAAGAGGAAGGGGCATGGCGGAGTTAGGGAAAGATCCTGTAGAATTTGGCCAAACCAGTGTGGAGCAGACAGGGAATAAACACAAGTCTTCATAAAACAGATTCTCAGTTCTATCTCAGTGTTCTGTTCGACTTAGCCACCGGCTGTAGCAATTCCAGACACTCTCAATGGAATACACAGCCTCTCTATAAGCAGTCTCCTCGTTCTGCCCATGCTTTGAATTATCTGAAGAACTGGTGGTGGCTGATGAAAGAGAGAAAAGTTGTGTGTGTGTGTGTGGGGGGGGGGGGGGGGGGGGGTGAGCTACGGCTGCTTTTAGAAGCAGAAGATGAAAGGGTCAGTGTTGCCTTCAAGATCCAATTCATTTCCTCTGGTAATGTTTTCTGACTCGAGAAATAATAAAACACTAAAGTGCAGGAAGAGGAAACACAATATTTCCCCATTTTCCATCGTCCTCGCTATCACATCAGAACAAGCCGAATGGCCATCTTTGTCTGCCTCTGCCTCCATTTATCCATTGCCAAGGTTTGCAGCCTCTCCCCCTGGTTTTATTAACATGCTGGATACAAACCACATCGCTTCCCTCTTCCTCCATAACCCTGCTTATAACCTTGCAAATTCCAACCTATCAACAGCTCGTTAGGTGGATAAAAGGTGGCATGGACAGTTTCATTGAGAAAGAATTGCTGCTGTAAACCCCCAGGCAGGCTGCAGAGAGACATTTCTGTGGCATGATAACGTCTGTAATGGAAAATACTGCAGCAATCCAGGGCCCATTTACAGAGATAAATATTTAATACATATCAGGGAAGCGTAAGAAGAGGTAGAAATAATGTGCACTGGGACTTGTGATGAAGGAGAAGTTATCTTCAGTAAATTTATTTTGTAGTTCCCTTGTACTATTAACATCCCCTTAAATTGATCAAGCAAGACAGCCTAGATTCTGTGGGAAAGCTGGCCTGTGCATTTTTACAATAGAAACAAGATGGGAGCAAATGCTTCATGCATCCGACCCGACAGGGGGAAGCTTTCAGTAAGGAACTGGTGTAATCCAGACTTCGTCAATCAAGACTGTCACCTTATAAGAGACAAGATTGCTGGGACTGGGACTATAACTATTCGTTTGGATGTCCTGTGTTACTGACCCTGTCAATCTCAACATTAATAAGGGATGGGGGCCAATGTTTCTATTGCAAAATGAGCTGTTGGCTAGAGAAACCAGGACAGTGAAAGGCTGAAATCTGTCTATGCTGACAGCAAATGTGGTGATGAATTCTGTTGCACGGAAGCCTTAGCAGCTGATTGTTCACTAAATTGATTTGCCTCACTTTCTCCTCCATTTTATTTCCATAATAAATGTATATTTTAGGGGTTTTTTTCTGAAATGGAATAGATATAAATATTCCTCAGTAATTGAAGTCATTATAATTTAAGGTTTCTCTTAAAGCACATTTGACGATGACAAATCTCCAGAACCCTTTTACCGTCTGTGGTTTACAGACTGCATAACCCTGAGCAGCATGAATTACCCTTCTGCATCTCATTTTAAAGTACAGTATATGCTGCTTGAATAAAAAAAAATAATAAGGAAATGGGCTGACCTGATAGCTCCACGATATGTGCTATATGTTGGCATGTACAGCAGAGGACTTTGGTCTCAAGTCAGATCTTCCTTTCCACTGATTAACGGAGGCTAGGGAGGCTCTCGAGATAGTATTCACCGCCTCTAATGGGAAGAAAGTATGAACTGTTATTCAACACTGACATCTACTGGCCAAACTCAATATGCATATGATCTGTAGCCCCTGCCACTGCAATGACTGAATTACATTTGGGGACAGGGGGACCCCAGCTAGTTTCAAGTGAAAGTTTGGTACCATAGTTTAATAGAGGCCAGTTCTGATCAATCTAGAAGCCCAAATGAGTAAGAGGAACCTACTAGGCTAAATTAAACAATTAAATAAAAAAGGAGGGAATTATCTAAGCAGCCCAGAAAGACAACTTATTTAGGTGCAAATCTTAGAAAAATCCAACATTTACATAGGAAAGATAGATCTCTATTAGGGAAGAATGTTTACCCTGTCAGCAGCCTGTAACTTAGAGGTAAAATTCAACCCACAAAGTCCAAATATGTTTTTAATAGTATGGAATGTCAACATAATTATAATGAATATTACAAATCACCATTTTTCCATAATTTCCATATATGGGTTAAAGATCCACATCTGGAAAAAGTGATATGTAACAGGCTGTCAATATTTCAGTAAGTGACAGTTTTTCCTACTTGACAGTGTTGGGAAGAAAATGGTCTCTGCTGTTGGATCATGCTTGAGTACAGAACATTACTTCCTTGTTAATGTGACTGATGCAGAATTGTCTGTGCTACCATAGAGAACAGCATTTCTTCCTTGTCAATAATGATCGGGTTGTAAGAATTTGTTCCTTTTTACTGATGAATGGGTAGGGCAGAGTTCTACTTGCTTGATAATAGTTTGACTGATGGCTGTTCCTCTTTTTATTTGAAGGTGTTTGACTCATAGTAGTCCACCTCTGATGATTCTTCTACTGCAGATGAGCTTTTCTATTTGATTATTTAATGGCAGAGTGATACTTCTGTATGATATTTCATTAGAGGACAGCACTTCCTGGTCAGAAAAACACATGAATGTGAGGGATAGTGCTGATGTTGTTCTATTTGGTAAGGTTTAAGCTGATGCTGCTTTCCTTGAGCAGGGATCATTCTTCAAAAGTTTCTCCTGTACTGAGCCATCTTATGTGCTGGACTACTTATACTGTATCAAAACCTACTAAGACTACTTTTTTTTTTCATGGGCAAAGCAGTTACGAGAATTGCACTGTGGAATGAATTAAGGATCCTGGCAATATCAAAATGTTATTCTACATCATCATCTTTGTATCATTTTAGCAAGTATAAGGAGCATTACCTGAGAAAAATCCAGCTGTGTATATATGCATATTCAGGATTCACTCTAGGGACCTTCATAGCTTTCTGCCTTCAATAGCCTAGAAGGAAAGATACCCACTGATGAATACAAAAGACAACATAATACTTATCATGTTCAGATATGGAGATAGGGAGATAGGGCTTGCAATCAAAGCATGTATGGGTAAATGTGAATTGCTTGTTTATTTAGAGAATCAGAGAAAACATTTATTTACTCATTGTATAATTAAGCTCTGGAATTTGTTGACAGAGAATGTGGTAAAAGAAGTTAAGAATATAAGAACATTAGAATAGTCATACTGGGTCAGACCAATGGTCCATCTAGCTCAATATCCTGGCAGAAATCCAATTAGTAGCAACATTCCAAGCTACCAATTCCAGGGCAAGCAGTGACTTCTCCATGTCTGTCTCAATAACAGATTAAGGACTTTTCCTCCAGCAACTTGTCCAAACTTTTTTTAAAACCAGATATGCTAACCACTGTTACCACACCTGCCAGCAGAGTTTAACTATTTGAGTAAAAAAATATTTCCTCCTATTTGTTTTAAAAGTATTTCCATGTAATTTCATTGAGTGTCCCCTGGTCTTTGTACTTTTTGAAAGAGTGAAAAATCAATTCACTTTTACCTGTTCTACACTATTCAGGATTTTATAGACCTCAATCAAATCTTCCCTCAGCCTTCTTTTTTCCAAGCTGAAGAGCCCTAACCTCTTTAGCTTAGCTTTTCCTCATATGGGAGAAGTTTCATCCCCTTTATCATTTTGGTCGTTCTTCTTTGAATCTTTTCTAATTCTGCTTTATCTTTTTTGAGATACTGCAACCAGAATTAAATGCAATACTTAAGGTGAGGTCACACCACGGAGCAATACAGAGGCATTATAACATTCCTGGTCTTATTTTGCATCCCTTTCCTAATAATTTCTAAGACCTGGAGGGTTTTTTTGGCCATTGCCGCACACTGGGCAGAAGATTTCAGCTCACCTTTATCCACATGTTTATTTATGCCTTCAAAGAAATTAAGCAAATTGGTGACATAAGACTTCCCTTGGTTGAACCCATGCTATCTCTGTCCCATTAAACTATGCTTGTATATGTGTTCTGTAAGTTTATTCTTTATATTAGTTTCCAATATTTCCCCAGCACTGAAGTAAGGCTCACTAGTTTGTAATTCCCAGACCACCCCGGAACCCTTTTAAAAAATTGGTGTTACATTGGCCACCCTCCGAATTTCAGGTACTATGGATGATTTTAATGACAGGTTATAGATCACTAACAACAGATCAGCAATTTCATGTTTGAATTCTTTCAGTACCCTGAGGTGTATATCATCCAGTCCAGGTGATTTATCACTCTTTAACTTGTCAATTTTGGTTCAGTACATCTTCCAGGTTCACCGAAATTTCTTTCAGTTCCTCCACATCATCATCCTTGAAATCCATTTCTGGTACAGGTAGATTTCTTACATCTTCTTCCATAAAGACCAAAGCAAAGAATTCATTCAATATCTCCGCTATGGCCTTGTCCTCTCTGAGTACCCCTTTGCTCCTTCATGATCTAATGGTCCCACAGATTCCCTCACAGGCTTTCTGCTTCTGATGTACTTGAAAGAGGTGTTACTATGAGTTTATGTCTCGAGGGCAAGGTTTTCTTCACATTCTCTTTTAGCTTTCTTTATCAATGCTTTGCACCTAGCTTGATACTGCTTATGCTGCTTCTTGTTTTCTTCATTCGGATCTTTTATCCATTCTTTGAAGGTTGCTCTTTTGGCTCTAATAGCTTCTTTCACTTCACCTTTTAACCATGTGTAGCAGGATTTTAAAAGTTTTGATCAAGTTCTTGGGAAAAAAACTCTATAAACCATTGCTGAGGTTGATTAGGGGAAAATTTACTGCTTATTCCTCTGATAAGCATCATGAATTCTATTTTTCTCTTTTTGGATCCTGCAGGTATTGCAGGATTGGTCAATGTTGGAAACAGGAAACTGGGCTTGATGGACCTTCAGTTTGTCTCAGTATGGTAATGCCTATGTACTTATGTAAGAGAATATTTTTGTGGTATCATAAACTATTCATGGTTCCTCTCAGTTTCTATACTTTTGCAGTTCTGTGCCCTAAGTCTGAGTAATATATTCACTGTTAAAATGTGTAGTGTACTTTTGAAAATACCAAAAGACACTCCTTGTTGCAATTCCCATGCCTGGGAATACCTCCCTCAAATTCAAGAAAATGTATGCATTTTGTGGAACTATACATAGGGAAAGGGAGCAGTTTCCAAAGAGGTCATTTTCTCAGGCAAAGCATCCCTCTTTATGAGGTCCATTTTCACCTTTAATGGTCTTCAAGGACTATGTAGTTAAATGGGACAAATGTACAAAATCATAGATTCAAAATGGCATCACTGTGATGATGGAATTTCTCGCCAATGATAACATATTAGTTTCCAGTAACTCTCTTCTACTAAGTGCATGTGTCAATCCTAGACCCACAAATGAGATCAGAGATGGCACCTTTGAAATCTGGGGTTGATGAAATTGCAGAATTGTCTTTTCTTCTCTATAAAATATGTATATATTACATTAATATATAACTATACAAATAGATCTGGAGGAGTCCGAAGTAACTATAGTCAAATGGGCCTGTTGACAGCGCTAGGTAAAATAATGCAATTTATTTTAAGAACAAAAATTACTGGTCATATGAATAAGCATTGTTTAAAGGGGAAGAGACAGCATGGATTTAACAAACAGAAGTTGTGTTTTAAAATCTATTATTAATTATGAATGTGCATGTAGATAAGGGTGAACTAATTGAAACAGTGTTGGATTTTCAGAAAATATTTGATACATCCTTCAGAAAATATTTGAGACACCTTTCAAGATATTAAAAAGAAAACATGGGACATGGGGCAAGTCTTACTGTGAATTTATGTTAAAAGATAGGAAACAAAGAGTAGAGTTTAAATTTAGTTTCCCCAATGAAAAGAGGTAAATACTAGAGTGAAAGATAATAATTGAAACAAATAAAGTAAAAAAGAAAGGAAGATAACGAAATACAAAGATCTGAAAATATTTTAAATGAAACTTATTGTTGCATCACAAAGGAAATTGGCAGACAAGGGGTGCAACAATCCTCCACCTTGCAAATCTGAGTGCATTGCGGAATAAATATCCTGACCCTTGTATTTTTGTCCAAGGTAACAGGAGGGCCCTGCAGATGAAATCTGGTTCACAGGCCCCATGCTCTTTTTATGCTGCTGCTGCTATTGCTCAGATCACTGAGATGAGGAGATTTTGGTACCCCTTGTTGCATTTACATTCTACTACTCATTAAGACTACTGGGATCTCCAACCCCCTCTACTCTGTTCTTCAGATGTCCAGGGAAAACCATCTATCCACACAGGATATCATCAGGGCAAAGATCAATTCTCTCCTTCCGCTCTTCAATTCTATCAGCATCAGAAGCGGCTCCTCAAAGTCTTCTGACTCTCAAGAACAAGACAAATTACAATGGTGCTTGTTTGGACAAGTTCCTGGAGGAAAAAAAAATCATTTGCCAGATAGGCTTTAGGAACGCTTTCATCAGCCTAGGGAATCTGACTTAATGTTGTCTATGTTGTATCTGGGCATTTCACAGTAGATTACACATTTTACATTTTTATTTTTTTACTTTATTTTATTTTTTTGTAATTTTAGTTTCAGCCCACAAATGTCAGTGAAGGATATCAAAGTTCTACCTCTAGAACATTTTCAAGTAGCTTTCATCTTTAGCACTATCTCTGCCACTCAATACCTTAGCTAATCTGAAAAGTTAGATCAAAGAAAGATCCAATAGCTTCAAGAATTAGAGGCACTGGATGAATTCTGAGGTTTTGCTTGTGAGGCAGATGTCATCTCATGATGGAAAACTGTAGAAAGACTATTTCTATAGTTATTAGCCTGAGCTGAAACTCAACCATTTTACCTGGATCAATTTCCTTTGGGTTACTTAGGAATTACGAGAATTAAAAGAAATGATGTAGGTCCTTACTTCATACAGATAAACAGGGTTATAATGCACATCCTAACATCCTAAATAATTTTGTGCTGAGATTAAATAATTTTAAAACATATATTTTATTATGGTAGCAAAACAACAATACACTCAAAAGAAAAGATGAAATAACATTGTCACAATACAAATACCAATCAAGATGATACAAACAACCCTATCCCGCCCCCCCCCCCCCCCAGATATATTTTCTAAAAAGGATTTCTTAAGTTTATAGTTTTTCTTGAAATGTGAATCTTAAAAACTATCAATGATATGGCTATTGTATTGTGTCTCTCCTCCCTCTCCTTCCTGCCCCAGCTCTCTCATCAATCTAAACTCTGTTTCTTCTCCTTTCATCAGTTGTGGGCCATTCGTAGCTATTTTAACCATAATGGCTTCCATACCCTCATCCTACCATTCTTCACCTCTCACCTTGACTATTGTAAAGTCATTTACGCAGACGTACCATATTCCTCATTTAAAAAAAAAAATTGCAGACCCTATAAAAACACAGCTCGTGCCCACCGCTTTGCTCATACCAACCCTCTTCTGAAACATCACCATTGGCTCCCTGTTGGGTACCAGATAATTAATAAAATAGCACTACTGATTTTTAAAGCTTATCAGTACCCCTGATTATCTTTTCTATTTAACTATTCCACATTTCCCCTCTAGAGTCCTTCGTTCAATAAATGATCATCGACTGGTTCCTCCAAGCCCTAAGCTTGTTTACCTAGACATTGTGCCTTCTTTTTTCTTTCACCCCACATCTAGAACAATCTGCCCTTCTCTCTCTGTAGTGAACCTTTCCTAAATAATTTTAAATTCAAACTAAAGACCTAGATTTCTTGAACAAGTTTTTGGCAAGACAGCCTGATTGAACTCTTCAGCTTGAGGCAGTTTATTTTACTCTCCCTGTTATGTGTTCTCCTGTTTCTCTGCTGCTATGGTGTGAATGCTTATCTTTTTTGTCATTATTGAAGTTCCTTTCTTTTCTAATATAAACTGTAGATTGTACACCACTCTGCCTTGGCAGCTAGAGCTATCTAGCAAATTTTAATAAACTATAAACTATCCTATTGCAAATAACTTCTCAGATTATTTTAGAAATAGATGAGATAAAATCTGGGAAGAATTATCCCCCAGATTCTACATAGTGTAACCGGAGTTGTGCGTGCAAATCAGGTCGTATGGTTTGTCCACAACATAATTATCGTAACAAGCAATCGGCTCCGATAATTGCCACTTCACAGGCAATTATTGACACTAATTGTTATTAATTAGAATTTACACACAAAACTTGCCAAGCATATTCTGTAAAGTTCTACACATAAATTCTAAGATGCATGGGCATGAAATAGGTGGGCCATGGGCATTTCTAAAATCTATCCACATTGATATAGAATAAACCTGCTCCATGCCTAACTTAGGGGCCCTTTTACAAAGCCACAGTAAGACGTGGCCTGCAGTAGTGTGGGCGCATATTTTAGGCACGTGCTAGGCCATTTTTTACCGTGCCTGGGAAAAAAGGCAATTTTTTAATGGGCCGGGAAATGGACCTGCGCTAATATTAAAACTAGTGTGTTCCTATTTACAACCTGAACCCTTATCACCACCCACTGACTTAGTGGTAAGGGCTCACGTGCTACCCACGTGATACCCATGCAATGCATGCCAATGTGGGCATGCTGCCAGTTACCACCAGGAACACCCCCTGCAGTAGAATATAGAAAATTATTTTGTACTGCGGGATTCAGCGCATGCCAAAATCGAAATTACCGCTGGGCGCATACACTACCCCAGTGGTAGTGCCAATTGAGCACATGCTACCCGCATGTTAGCCCTCCCATGTGGCAATTTTGATTGCCACCAGATGCGTTAACCAGAAGGCACTAAGTAACTCTTTTGCTCAGATCCCTTGACAAAGCAGCAGTGAAATGGGTGTCCTCGGGACTCACCGAGCCTGAAGATAAGTGTTGCCTTACTTAATTATTGTTTTTATGTTTATCGCCAGTCACTCAGCACAAAGTTGCTTGGTTAAAATGATTGACATATCATTCGAAAAGAAGTTATAAAATTGATATCAATAGTTATTAAAACTATGCGGATGGAGGGGGTTTTTGTCAATGATTATAAAACTCACTAATGGGCTATATTGAATAATTCTGTCTTAAGAGATTGGAAGGTTTTGACCTGGTGACAAATGAGACTTTTCCCCCCTATCTGTCTATACATATATCTACTAGTGAACCACAATGTACATTACAGGTTGAATTGATTGCATTGAGGGAACGGACTTTTTTTGTGAGCCTTTTGACAGATTAACCAGCTTATAATCGAAAGACAAAAACGCCTATATTGTGACCTAAATTGGGAGATAGGCGTTTATCTCCCAAAAACGAATAACGCGGTATAATCGAAAGCCGAATTTGGACGTTTTCAACTGCATTCCATCGCGGAAGCGTACAAAGTTGACGGGGGCGTGTCAGAGGCGTGGTGAAGGCGGGACTGGGGTATGGTTATCACCCGAACAGAGATGAGCGCCTTTCGCCAATAATGGAAGTATGCGTTTGTAGCTAGAATTTAGGGCACTTTTCCTGGACCCTGTTTTTTCTCGAAAAAGGCCCCAAAAAGTGCCCTAAATGACCAGATTACCACCAGAGGAAATCGGGGATGACCTCCCCTGACTCCCCCAGTGGTCACTAACCCCCTCCCACCACAAAAAATGATGTTTCACAACTTTTTATTTTTACCCTCAAATGTCATACCCACCTCCCTGGCAGCAGTATGCAGGTCCCTGGAGCAGTTGTTAGGGGCTGCAGTGGACTTCAGGCAGGTGGACCCAGGCCCATCCCCCCCTACCTGTTACAATTGTGCTGCTTAATGCTTATTAGTCGTCCAACCCCCCCAAACCCACTGTACCCACATGTAGGTGCCCCCCTTCACCCCTTAGGGCTATAGTAATGGTATAGACTTGTGGGCAGTGGGTTTTGAGGGGGATTTGGGGGGCTCAACACACAAGGAAAGGGTGCTATGCACCTGGGAGCTCTTTTACCTTTTTTTTGTTTTTGTAAAAGTGCCCCCTAGGGTGCCCAGTTGGTGTCCTGGCATGTGAGGGGGACCAGTGCACTACGACTCCTGGCACCTCCCACGAACAAATGCCTTGGATTTATTCGTTTTTGAGCTGGGCGCTTTCATTTTCCATTATCGCTGAAAAACAAAAACGCCCAGCTCACAAATTGTCGAATAAAACATGGACGTCTATTTTTTTCGAAAATACGGTTCGGTCCGCCCCTTCACGGACCCGTTCTCAGAGATAAACGCCCATGGAGATAACCGTTTTCGTTCGATTATGCCCCTCCACATATTCTTAGATTACTAACAGACCAGGTATACATGTGCATATGAGTTTAGGCATGAGTACGTACACTAGCCATAGAGCTGGTCTAAATGCTCATGTCAAGATTTGGCAGATAAGCAATTCCCACTTGCAAATTGCACACTGTCAATGATATGCATGTACTTATAGAATACGCAAAACTGGGTTACCAGCATTTAAGTGTGCACACATTGCCAGATGTCATAAGTACATAAGTATTGCCATACTGGTAAAGACCACAGGTCCATCAAGCCCAGCATCCTGTTTCCAACTGTGGCCAATCCAGGTCACAAATACCTGGCAAGATCCCAAAAAAGTACACAACATTCTATACTGCTTATCCCAGAAATAGTTGATTTTCCCCTAAGTCCATTTAATAATGGTCTATGGACTTTTCCTTTAGGAAGCCGTCCAAACCTTTTTAAAACTCCGCTAAGCTAACTGCCTTTACCACATTCTCTGGCAACGAATTCCAGAGTTTAATTACATGTTGAGTGAAGAAAAAGTTTCTCCAATTCATTTTAAATTTACTACATTGTAGCTTCATTGCATGCCCCCTAGTCCTAGTATTTTTGTAAAGCGTAAATAGACGCTCAAAAGCACATGGCTCAGGATAAGGTATCTTTCAAAGATATCACCGAAACGGGGAAGATAGGGTATCCTGATAATGAGGTTGCAAAAGAGACTATAGTCTAGCTGAAGAAAATCAAATGTTTAAAGTTTATTAGGGTTTTTTTTCTCCGTCCATTGCAGGTACATCTAGGCGGCTTACATTCTAAAAGTAAAGATCAAAAGGAGGGGAGACGAGACGAACAAGAGGAAAAGTAGTAGAACTACAATATTGATAGGATAGTAAAGGTAAACACGAAAGGAGGGAGAGTTTTTCAGATCTGTCGCTGGGAAGGGAAAACTTCAGTTATAGGCATCTTGGTCGCATGGGGATTGTTGTAACTTATTCCAATTTTCGGGACCTTGTATGGAAAATATAACGGCTCATGTGATGTCATGAAAAATTTCCTTAAATGAGGGAACAACAAGGTGATGTTGAGTGGTGGATCTTAGCACTCGTGAAAGAGTGTAAGGAGTCAGTAGATGTGCAAAGTATTGGGGCTTGCTAGATGTAAGAATTTTGTGTACTAGGAGCGATGTTTTATGTTTTATAATTTGATGGGGTAAAGGTAATCAATGTGCTGCTTGAAGAAGTGGTGAAACATGATCAAACTTTTTTGATCCTGTTATTAGTCTGATAGCCATATTCTGTATGATATGTAAGAGAAAGTCCATGAAATGTTATTCTTCCCAAGAGAAATGCTGACTGTGGCAGTTTGTCATGTTTCATTTCACTTGTGTGTGAGAGAGGCGGGAGAGGATATAAATTCGCATGCACCCTATGTTCCTGCTAACCTTGTCTGCTAGGTCTCTCCACCCAATTATTCATCTTAGCTTAAAACAACGGCCCTGAGGTCTGTTCTGCATTTGTTTTTCCACTCATGCCCCCTGGTCTTATCATCTGTTCTGAGAAGAAATTTTTAATTGGGTCTGACATGCTGTGAACTACTTAAGATTTTGCTGTCTTCCACAACGTCCCTTCAGAATTAACTCTTTTAAACATGTCCCGATGAAGGTTATTTGTTTAAACTGCTCTCAGGCTCTAGTGTGAAGATCTTCTCAGTATCATATAATGAAGCTACAATGTTAAATATGATAATGTATTATTATTCCAGATTATCCTTGCAACTGTCTAGTACAGATAAACATGTAAAGTTAATTATACAGTCTAATAATACCTTCTTTTTCTGCCTCTTACACGTAGGATATTTAATGACAAAACTGAGTATTATATACTAACACAGTGACCTAGTAGATGGCTGCAGAAAAAGATGAGCTATCCATTCTTCTTACTCATTTCTGTCTATACTGCTGAGGGTACGCCAAGCTGCACACAATCAAAACTAAAACTCTTGTAGGATATTACTAATAAAATGAAGATAGTTACCTATAGTAGGTATTCTCCGGAGGCGGCAGGCCTTATATTCTCACAAATAGGTAACGCAGGTCACGTTGCCAGTCTAGATCTTATGGCAAGCATAAGAAGAGTTTTCTGGAGTGCAAGACATGCTGCACCACACATATGTGAGTGCCTACTTGCCCACTATGTAAATGCCTTCACCTCAGTTGAGTATAACAGCAACAAAGGAAAAATAATGAAGGAAACAATTCAAAGGGGAGGTGGGAGGGATTGTGAGAATATAAGGCCTGCTGTCCTCGGAGAATACCTGCCACAGGTAAGTATCTTCACTTTCTCTGAGGACAAGCAGGCCTATCTATTCTCACAAGTGGGGAATCTCTAGCATCCTGTCTCACTACAGCTAACAAACGTTGGACAATTGGGCCTCGCAACAGCGAGGACATAACTCAAATTAACCTGAAACTATATACAAACTGAGTAAGAGTGCAGCCTGGAACAGAATAAAATGGGCCTAGGAGGGTGGAGTTGGATTCTAGACCCCAAATAGATTCTGCAACATTGTCTGCCTGAACCGACTGCCGCGTCGGGTATCCTTCTCAAGGCAGTAGTGTGATGTGAATGTGTGGATTGAAGACCACGTCGCAGCCTTGCAAATTTCTTCAATGGAGGCTGACCTCAAGTGGGCACAATCATGGCTCTGATATTATGAGCCATGACATGACCCTTTAGGGCCAGCTCAGCCTGGGCATAAGTGAACGAAATGCAATCTGCTAGCCAATTAGAAATGGTGCATTTCCTGATGGCAACTCATGTCCTGTTGGGATGAAAAGAAATAAAAAGTTGGGCGGACCATCTGTAGTACCTGGTCCACTCCATGTAGTAGGTCAATGCTCTCTTGCAATCTAAGGTGTGCAAGGTGCTTTCACCAGGATGGGCATGAGGTTGGGGAAAGAATGTTGGCAATCAACTGGTTCAGATGGAACTCCGACACCACTTTCTGCAGGAACTTAGGGTGCATGCAGAGGACTACTCTGTTATGATGAAACTTAGAATAAGATGCATCCATCACTAAGGCCTGAAGCTCACTGATCCTATGAGCTGAAGTAACAGCCACCATGAAAACAACCTTCCAGGTCAAGTACTTCAGATGGCAGGAATTCAGTAGCTCAAAAGGAGCTTTCATCAGCTGGGTGAGAATGACGTTGAGGTCCCATGACACAGGCACAGGCTTGACTGGGGGCTTGGACAAAAGCAAACCTCTCATGAAGTGAACAACTAGAGGCTATCCAGAGATAAGCTTACCCTCTTCACGTTGATGATAAGCACTAATTGCACTAAGTTGAACCCTTACAAAGTTGATCTTGAGACCAGATTCTGATAGGTGAAGAAGGTATTCAAGCAGGGTCTGTGTAGGGCAAGCATGAGGATCTAGGGCCTTGCTCTCACACCAGATGGCAAACCTCCATTTGAAATAATAGCACCTCTTATTGGAATCTTTCCTGTAAGCCAGCAAGACCCAGGAGACACCCTCCGAAAGACCCAAGGAAGCAAATTCTTGGCTCTCAACATCTAAGATGTGAGAGCCAGAAACTGGAGGTTGGGATGTAGAAGATACCCCTTGTTCTGCATGATGAGGGTTGGAAAACAGTCCAATCTCTATGGTTCTTCGGAGGATAACTCCAGAAGTAGAAGGAACCATATATGCTATGGCCAATACTGCGTGATCCGAATCATGGTTCCATGGTTTTGCTCGAATTTCAACAAAGTTGTCCCTACTAGAGGTATGGAAGGATACGCATACAGAAGAACTGTCCCCCAACTGAGGAGAAAGGCATCTGACGCTAGTCTGTTGTGGGCCTGAAACCTGGAACAGAACTGAGAGACCTTGTGGTTGATGTGAGTGGCAAAGAGATCCACCGAGGGGGTGCCTCATGCTTGGAAGATCTCACAGGTAACCCCCACATTGAGAGACCACTTGTGTGGTTGCATTATCCTGCTGTCAGTCAGGCTGTTGTTTTCACCTGCCAGATTAGTAGCTTGAAGGAACATGCCATGCTGGCAAGCCCAATGTCACATCTGGGTGGCCTCCTGATACAGAAGGCATGATCTGGTGCCCCCCCCTGCATGTTGGTATAATACATGGCAACCCGATTATCTGTTTGAATGAGCACAATTTGATGAGCTAGTCAATCTCTGAAAGCCTTTAGAGCATTCCAGATCACCCGTAGCTCCAGGAGATTGATCTGAAGATTTGTTTCCTGGGTGGACCATACACCATGGGTGTGAAGCCCATCTACAAGAGCCCTCCAGTCCAGGAGAGATGCATCCATCATCAGCACCTTTTGTGGCTAAGGAATTTGGAATGGCAGTCCCAGAGTCAAATTGGATCGAATGGTCCACCAATGAAGGGAGCATACAAGCTGTGGGGACACTTGGATGACATCTTCCACACTCTCCGTGGCTTGACACCACTGAGAAGCCAGGATCCATTGGGCTGATATCATGTGAAGACATGTCATGGGTGTAACATACACTGTGGAAGCCATGTGGCCCAACAATCTAAACATCTGCTGAGCTATGACCTAAAGAGAGTCTCGAACCGTGGAAGTGAACGTGAATCTCATTTCATGGAGGTAGGCTCGAACCTTCTTTGTACTGATTGAACTCCAATCACTGGGCAGGGTGAAGGTGGGACTTGGGGTAGTTTAAAACAAACTCTAGTAGTTCGAGCACCCGAATAGTCATCTGCATGGACTCCTGAGCACCAGCTAGTCACTGAGATATGGGAACACAATGGACTCCCAGTCAGCGTAGTGATGCTGCAACTACCTCTAAACATTTGGTGAAGACTCTGGGAGCTGACACGAGGCCAAAGGGCAACACATGGTACTGGAAGTGATGTGTTCCCAGCCGAAATTGAAGATACTTCTAGTGGGCTGGAAGTATCAAGATGTGAGTATATGCATCCTTTATGTCCAAAGAACATAGCCAATCATGTTCCTGAATCACGGGGAGAAGGATTCCTAGGGAAACCATTCTGAGCTTTTCTTTGAACAGGAATTTATTCAGGGCCCTTAGGTGTAGGATCAGATACATCCCACTGTTTTCTTTTGCACAAGGAAATACTTGGAATAGAATACCCGCTCTTCCTCGCCTGGTGGAATGAACTTAACTGTGTGGACCTTCAGAAGGGCTGAGAGTTCCTCTGCAAGTACCTGCCTGTGCTGAGAGATGAACGAGTGAGCTTTCTGTGGACAATTTGGAGGTTTATGATACCAATTGAGGGCATATCTGAGATGGATTATTTGAAGAACCCACCAGTTGCAGGTTATAAGGGGCCACCTTTCTTTAAAAATGTCCGCCTTCCCCCAACCAGCAAGTCAGCTAGCATGGATTCTTTTACTGTGGCTATTCTCTGCTGGAGTCAGTCGAAAGCTTGTCCCTTGCTTTGCCTGGGGAGTAGCAGGGGCCTTAGGTGCACGCTGTTGAAGTGAATGAGCATGCTGGAGCTGAGCTTGAGTAGAACATGCCGAGGGGTTGTACCTTCACCTCTGATAATAACAGGGACTCCTCCTGAGCTTGCCAAAAGTCCTCCCAGCTAAGGAGGTAGATGCAGAAGGCTCCTGTCAGGAGAGAAAAGAGATGGTATCAGTATATTTCTTGATTTGGTCTGCAACCTCCTCAAGCTTCTCTCCAAAAAGGTTATCCCCCCAGCATAGGGCATCCACCAACCACTCTTGAACAGAATGTTCCAAGTCAGAAACATGCAGCCATGAGAGTCTGCACATTGCTAAACTCAGGGCTGAGATCCTGGGTGCCACATCAACAGTGTCAGAAGTGCCCCTGGCCAAGCACTTTTGACACTCCTTCTGCTGCTTGGCCAACTTGTGAAGTGACTCGGCCTGCTCCAGAAGAAGCATCTCATCCAGGTCCATAAACTTACTGAGGTTTACAAGTAGATGTTCATGAACAACTGGTAGGACTGTATTCGGGAGATAAGCATTCAAGCCTGGAACATTTGTCTCCCAAAAGAATTTAGGGTTCTAGCTTCTCTACCTGGGGGTACCGAGGCATAGTCCATGGAACTCCTGGCTCTTTTGAGAGCAGACTTCACCCCATGGAATTGTGAGGCAAATGAGGCTTATCAAATCCAGGCATGCTGTGGATCTGGTACATGAAATTGATCTTCTTGGCAGTACTAGGACCGACCAATTCTTAATAAGGATTTCCTGGAGTACCTCATAGAGAGAGACAGTCACAGCCTCCCTAGGAGAAAACGTGTAGTCCAGGACATTGAGCATCTTGGTTCTGGGCTCATCCTCCTAAAGGAAATTGAATGGCATTTCCTTTACAAAAAATGAACATGAAAGGCTCTCTGAGGGAGACTTTCTTATTTCAGGTGGTGGGGAGGGTTCAGAGGGTATCCCATAGGACTCATCTGAGGAAAAATACCTGGGATCTCTTCTGACTCCCATGAGTGCTCCTCATCAGTGTCAGATAAAGCCTCTCCATGGGAGGGTCAAGACCGAGCCTGCCTCGATGCAGAGGAGCCATATCCTCAGGAATCAGCTCCTGTCTCGACTCTGGCGAAGCTTCTTCCACCAACATCGAGAGGGTCCCAAATTGGTTGGCAGTTGAAACCGGGGCCACATATAGTAGTGGTGTTGGAGGCCACACCGCAGGCTGAGAGTCAGGCAAGACCTCAACGGGAGGCAGGGTAGGTGCAAGCACCCCAGTGCCGATGCACACCATTGCTTGCAGCTCAGGAAGCAAGGCCTGTATAGGCTTATCGAGGGCCAACATCAGGAAAAGCTGGGGCTCTGGCTGAGAGAGAGTTTGCAGATCTGCCAGGGTCGATACTGAAGCCAGCTGGTGGCTGCTGGTAGCGGAACGCATCAGTAACTTCTGTATGGAGGGAGAGCAGTCCTCCCAGCACCATCACTTCTCAGGTGCCGAATCCTTCAACGCCCCAGTATTCCTGGCACCATGTGTTAAAGGGAATCGATAACAATTCTTCTTGGCCTTAGCCCAAAACTTGTAACTGAAGCTCCTCGGTGCTTTCAAGGACGATGTTGAATCCTCACATTGCCTTGTTGTCGAGAAAGGTGGAGACCTACTCAAGGCACAACTCCCAGTGTCTGCTGGCCTAGCAGCAGCCATGCTTACCATTGCTCTTGACACCGGTGCAATGCTCAACGTTGATGCCGACGCCTCCAATCTCAATGCCAATGTCGATGTCGAGGAACCGGACTTGGCTTCAAAAAGTTTCTCACTTGGATTTCAGGGCTCTGTTCTTTCCTGGTTTTCTTCTTATCTCTCCCAGCGTACTTTTAATGTATACTCTGGTGGATCCTACTCTACTTCTATCCCACTGTCGGTGTACCTCAGGGATCTGTCCTGGGACCTCTTCTTTTCTCCATCTATACTTCTTCCCTTGGTACTTGGATCTCATCCCGTGGTTTTGAGTATCATCTTTACGCTGACGAGTCCCAGATCTACCTCTCCACACCAGAAATCTCAGCAGGAATACAGGTCAAAGTAACAGCCTGCCTGTCTGACATTGCTGCCTGGATGTCTCACCGCCATCTGAAACTAAACATGACCAAGACTGAGCTTTGTATCTTTCCACTAAACCAACCTCTCCTGTTCCCCCATTCTCTATTTCTGTGGATAACACTCTCATCCTTCCTGTCTCATCAGCTCGTAACCTTGGGGTCATCTTCAACTCCTTCCTCTCTGCACATATTCAGCAGACTGCTAAAACCTGTCATTTCTTTCTCTATAATCACCAAAATTCGCCCTTTCCTTTCTGAGCACACTACCAGAATCCTCATCCACACTCTTATCACCTCTCACCTCTCACCTCTCACTTAGACTATTGCTCAAGTCACTTCACTGGCTCCCTATTCGCTTCCACATACAGTACAAACCCCTCTTATTGACTTATAAGTGCATTCACTCTGCAGCTCCTCAGTACCTCTCCACTCTCATCTCTCCCTACACTCCTCTCCAGGAACTCAGTTCACTGGATAAATCTCTCCTATCTGCACCCTTCTCCTCCACCGCTAACTCCAGACTCCGTTCCTTTTATCTTGCTGCACCATATGCCTGGAGTAGACTTCCTGAGCCGGTATGTCAAGCTCCATCTCTGGCTGTCTTCAAATCTAAGCTAAAAGCCCACCTTTTTGATGCTGCCTTTAACTCCTAACACTTATTCACTTGTTCAGAACCCTTATTTTATCATCCTCACTTTAATATTCTCTTATCTCTTATTTGTCCTGTTTGTCTGTCCTAATTAGATTGTAAGCTCTGTCAAGCAGGGACTGTCTCTTCATGTTTAAGTGTACAGCGCTACGTACGTCTAGTAGCGCTATAGAAATGATAAGTAGTAGTAGTAGTACTGTTGAGCCTCTCTGGAAATTTGGGTTCTTTTCTTCATATGAAGACAAAGGATGCAGTTTACAGGGCTATGGTCGGGTCCTAAACACTGGAAACACCAAGAATGGGTGCATGTTCCAGAGATCATCTGATTGCACCGGGTACAGCACTTGAAGCCACTGGGAGCTTCAGTGGCTATGGAGAGGAAAAATTTGTTGGCTAAATTAAAGGAAGCAATGGTGCCTGAAAAAGGGATGAGACATCCAAAAAAATAATAGGGAGTGAACCCAGCCAAGGCCAAGGCCTGAAAGCAGCCTTCTGACAATGAAAAAATAATAAAACTTAAAATCTGGCAAAAAAAAACTAGGAAAATAAAGAAAAGGTAGAACAATGTTCTGCGAATGGAAGCACCACTGAGAAGGTGAAGAAACACACACTGAAAGGCACAAAAGAAGCTCTTGGACCGAGCAGTGTGTGGAGATGGTGAAAAAGTACACCCTCTCCTCACCGCAGTAAAAAGCAACTGAGGTGACCGTGTTTGCGCGGGGGGGGCAGGAAGACACTCATGCATGTACAAAGCTCTTCTTATGCTTGTCATAAGATCTGGATTGGGCAATGTGGCCTATGTTACCCACTTGTGAGAATAGATAGGACTGCTTGTCCTCGGAGAATAATCATAACCATGTATACGAAATAATTCTTCAATTAATCACCTTCATGGCTTTGCAACATTTCTTTCTACCATGGGTGGTAAATGTTGAATGCAAATAGATAGATCAACCACATTTATAATCCTACAGAAAGTTCAAAAGGGCCTTAATGACCTATTATTTTAGGTCAGTGTTTTGTTTCATTTTTTTTTTTCTAGCAGAAAGAGCAGTAATCAAATGTCAGGCCTTCCTTCACAGTGAGGTGATCACTGAGGGATCCACCTCTCTATAGCCAAGACCCCTGCAACAAGCCACAGAATCTACAGAAAGGCAGAATTGGTGTGCAGAGTCTTGGGGACCGGGGGGGGGGGGGGGGGGGTCACTTTTAGGAGGCAATGAAAAAGGTGCCGGTACTCAGTACTCCTGAGTACCCCCTTAAAAAAGGCCTGTTTTAAGACTTGTGTGCTCTTCCTCACTGCTGAGGCTGGCTTGTCTGCAACTTGCCAGACTGGTGTGGGAGCATCTGGGATAAAAATTCAACAGACCCCTTCTGTCAGTCCTGCCCAGCTACCCTACAATGTAATTCCATCCACTATTTTACCTGAAGCGGATACTTCCTTCTCTTCTACTCTATATATTAATGTATCCTATGGATGATGTTGGTATCAGATATTACTCTTTATTTTAAATTAATTTAAACCTTTTAGATATCACCCAATAGGTGGTATGTCAAATAAAGGTGAAACCTGAATCTGAAACCTGATGTGTTGATTAAAGAAAGGGAGAAAACTTCTTGTCTAACACCTAAGGTGTTGTATTGCAAGGTTATAGCATCAGTTAACATTTTTATACTACCTTAGGAAAGGGGATGGGACTTGATATACTACCTTTCTGTGGTTACAGTCAAACCAGTTTACATATTATATATAGGTGATGGTAAGTGTTGAACCCTCTAAACCCCCCAAACCCCACTTTACCCACATGTAGGTGCCCCCTTCACCCATAAGGACTATGGTAGTGGTGTAGAGTTGTGGGGAGTGGGTTTTGGGGGGATTTGGGGGGCTCAGCACCCAAGGTAAGGGAGCTATGCACCTGGGAGGTATTTGTATATATTTTTTTAATTTTTAGAAATGCCCCCTAGGGTGCCCGCTTGTTGTCCTGGCATGTCAGGGGGACCAGTGCACTACAAATGCTGGCTCATCCCTCAACCAAATGCCTTGGATTTTGCCGGGTTTGAGATCACCGTCATTTTTTCCATCATTGCTGAAAAACAAAACCGGCCATCTCAAACCCGGCGAACACTGGCATTTGGCCGGGCCAAACCGTATTATCGAAAGAAAAGATGGCCGGCCATCTTTTTCGATAATACGATTACGGCCAGCTGTTGCGCCGCCGCCAGAATAGATCGCCGGCAATCTATTTCGCCAGCACCATTCGATTATGCCCCCTATGCCTCTAAATGTGATTCAGCATGAGCTAGTAATAAAAAGGCACGAGCCAAATCAAAGCAAATAAAATAAACATACATGTATTAATAGTACAATAATGACATTTCTCATGAAGCTTGCAGTCCTGAATGAGTTTTATTTCAGAATTTGTTGCAATATGCACAGTACCCACAAACTTTTTATTTATATCAGAGCAGATGAACAAAACAGATCAGAAATTTTGTTCAGAAATTTGACCTTGCAATCTCCATCTATAATTTCTCTCTTCTGACCTAACCCCACCTCTTTTTTAAATAGTATTTTTATTGAAACTGTGACACATATATAAACAAAATTCGAACAAAAATGCCCTATACCTGAAAATGAACCTCTCAATATCTGTAAAAGCACAAATTATAGAGTATTTATTTACAACAGTGTTCTAGATGGATTACAGTCATTGACATACATAATTCTTAAAATAGACAAATTACAAAATGCAACATCAAAACTTCTACATCTTCTTCACGTATGAAAAGATCATGTACCATAATTTACTCAATTGTATTTCCCCTCAAATTCCTGCATACAGATATTTTAGGAACAGCCAAACAGAGGCAACTGAAGTCTGAAGAGAATATCAGGCAGTCCACATAGAGTAGAAAACAATCTTCTAATGTTGAACAAATATTATTCCAGTCAGTCAAATACACATTGAGCCCGAGGTGGCCACACTTCGCATCCTAGAAGTTGTGTCAGGGGCTACAACTAACACAATAGAAACAATAAAGGTCAAAAGATATATTCAACAGATAAATAGAAAAACAACTAAAAATCCCATAAGGCATATACATCCAATAAGTAGATTCTTCAAAAACAGACAAAACTGATAAATCACCTAAAAAAATAAACCAGTCAGATAAAGTAAAAAACAACTAAATTAAATAATTTTAGAATAATCATTCAAACAGAAAAAACAAAGTCAGGTACTTACAGATAGCACTTCAAGGACTGGTTTACAAAAGCTTACCTTCACAGTCAGCATTCAAACCAAAGTCCACAAGATGGAGGAAGAAGATGAACCTCTTCAAAAGCTTGTATGTAGAGTGAGGTTAACATATATCACCTCATTAACTCTGAATAACACTGGAAATGAAGAAACAAACATGAGCAGACATAGCTGAACTTTGTCGCTCATACACCATGAGTGATATATGTTAACCTCACTCTACATACAAGCTTTGGAAGAGGTTCATCTTCTTCCTCCATCTTGTGGACTTTGGTGATGTAAAACGTTAACAGAGAACTCTACTTTTCAAGTGTTTAGTTTAAAATCTCACTAATTTTGTGTTGTTGCACTTTTCTAATCACAGCTTCAAATCACAGCTTTATTTGCGAGTTCTTGAAGGAAATCAATTTATGATGTATAGAGCTTTCAAGTGAGCTGCTTATTGGCAGCGGACTGAGCTCTCCGTGAACTCTCACAACATTCACTACTACTACTACTACTTAACATTTCTAAAGCGCTACTAGGGTTACGCAGCGCTATACAATTTAACATGGAAGGACAGTCCCTGCTCGAAGAGCTTACAATTCATTCCTTATTTAATTCTCATTTCTTATCACATTTGTGATTACCTGTGGAGTTCTCTTTCTACATTACCAAATTTTCTAGCATTTGGGATTGACTTCTTTTTATAGTTAATCCATGCCAAACATACAGCGGTTTTAAATAAATAAATAAAAACGGGGTGAATCAGCAAGGTAGCACAAAATGATAACCCAATCATATGTTTCAATAAAGCAGCTTCTCCCCACCTGGAATTGCTAATTTTCTATAATTTGGGGGCTCAAAAACACTAAAAAGGGTAAATAAATTATGCATTCCAAGCGGCCATGTTTCTTACGTTCCAATGACATTGTAGGCATTATTGGAACAGGGTAGAACTGCAGAAAAACATAGCTAAGCCAGAATTATGTAACATTTTTGTGATAGTATGCCCTTCCCTTATTCTCACACATATCCTCAGATAACAATCATCCCCCTTCATATATCCATATGTTCCCAAACAGTCATCCAATCATCTATCCCCATATGGTAGAGCTGAGCTATCCATTAAGATGTGTGCTATATTCGAAAGAAAGGAGTGAGCAAGGCCTGCCTTGGGGTAAATAAAGTCCAAATGAGTGAGCAGGTGTGCCCAAACATCAAGGATGCGCCGTATCTCACCCCTGCACTTCTGAAGGACCCTTACTCAAGTTGTTAAGTCTCTGGGGGGTGCAAGCAACATAATCTATCCAGTAACTGTTTATAAATCATCCAATCTAGGTAGGTTTTGACACAGTAGGTGCAAAATTCAAAACTTGCCACCTCAAGCATTTTTTTACCTTCCTACTGGAAAAGGAGGGTTTAGTCAGAGGATATCCAGAACTGCAAAACCACCCTCTTGCAAAATTTCTGTTTTTGACTGTGAAAGTTTCTGCTCTATGAGTATCTGTCTCCCCAAAATAAAGAGGAATAATTCCACTCTAGGATGGTCTGTAACGTGTCTTCTATAGCAGTAAAAATTTTATTCCACATGGTGAGCTAGAGGCATTCTAGAAAAGTATGGAGTATGAAGCCCTTCTGGTTATGACACCTTAAACAACTGTCATCTGCCCAAAGCTACATCTATTTGTCCTTCTCCCCGGACAAGTAGGCTTTATAGATAATTTTAAACTGTACTTCTTGTATGGTGACATTGTTAACACTACAGTAAGTTCCTGTCCTAATTCATCCCACCTCTTTTTATTGGCAAGTAAAAGTTCACATGCCATGAGTATGTTTCATTCTTCTACTACTACTACTACTACTATTACTACTACTACTACTACTACTATTACTTATCATTTCTATAGAGCTACTCAATATACACAAAGCTGTACACAAACACATAAAAGACAGTTCCTGTTCAACAGAGCTGGCAATATATTTAAAACAGAAAAACAAGATAATTAAGAGATTAAGGAAATCTATTGTTATGATAAAATCATATACTATTGAACAGGTAAATAAAGGGTTAAGAGTTAAAATCAGCCTCAAAAATGTGAGCTTTTAGCTTGGATTTGAATAGGGCCAGAGATGGAGCGTGACGTGGTGAATCATGCTTTTACCCACAAAATAGCAGATTTAATTCGTTAGAAACTCTGCAAACATTACAACATCATTGTAAAAGAAAAGCATTGAGGTTATGACCCTGAGAGAATTGTGGAAAATGAAGAAGTTGTGATCTCTTGGAACATCCCCATCCCAACAGAAAATTAGCTGAATGCAAGAAAACTGCACATAGTGGTAAAAGAGAAGAACATCAGAAAGGCATTAATCATTGATGTGTCAGTCCTGAGCGATTACTCTGGTGCCCTTTTACAAAGGCATGTAAGGGCCTACGCGCATGTAGCATGCATCAAATCAGCATTACTGCCCAGCTAGCACGTGCACCTGGAGATAATTCTGGCATGCACCGAAAACCTGCAGTAGAAAATACATTTCTATTTTCCACTGCAGGGATGTTACCGGCGATAATCGGCAGCTGGTGTGTGCTGGACTGTTACCACGTAGGTAACACGTGAACCCTTACCACTAAGTCAATGAGTGGTGTTAACAATTCAGGCCATAAATAGACACGTGCTGGTTTTCACTTTGCCTTACGTCCATTTCCCGGCCCAAACCCCTCCCCTCTCTTTTTTCCAGATGCGGTGGAGAAATGGTCCAGTGTACACACACCCATACTACTGCAGGCCACTTTTTTGGGGTGCCTTTGTAAAAGGGCCCCTATGTGAATCACATTGAAAAAGAGAAGATCCTCAAGTACCAAGAAATGCAGTCTGAGATGAAGAAAATGTAGCTGAAAGATACAGAAATATTTCCTATCGTTTTGGGTGCCACAGGCTCAAACAAAAAGAATTTCCAAGCACACTTGGATAAGTTGCCTATACATGCTACATCCTATGAACTCCAGAGGGAAGCTTTCTTTGGCACAATGAAAATATTACAGTGAGTGTTAGCAGCAAATTTGAAGAGACTGAAATCATACTCCACATTCCCTGGCTTCATAGGTGACACTATGCAATGGCATAGGGTGGCAAGAGCCACCCCAAAACACAGCCTTGCCACCCCTCTGCCTCCCCAACCAGAGCCATCATACTCCAGCATCGCCTCTCTACCCTTTTCTTCCTCTCTCACCCTTTGGGTCTGGTTTCTTTCCCCTCCACCTCGAGTTTACAAATTTGTTGCTAGTGCCAGTAATAATTAGATCAGGCTTATCTGACCAGCCCTGGGGTCTTTTGCTCTGTTACAACTTCCTTTTTGCTGCATGAGTGGGGCACAGCAGAGGGAAAGCCTGATCTAAAGGCTCCCAGTGACTACAATGAGTTTGTAAACTCACAGCAGAGGGGAGAGAGACCAGATTGGGAAGGAGGAAGAAGGTAGGGAATGAGATTGGACCAGAAAGAGGAAACTGGGGTGGGAAGGAGAGGGAAAAATGCTGCCCATAAAGGGAGGAGTAGCCTAATGGTTAGTGCAGTAGGCTTTGATCCTGGCAACCTGGGTTCTAGGCCCACTGCAGCTCCTTGTGACCTTGTACAAGTCACTTAATGCTTGTGACCTTGGACAAGTCACTTAATGCTCCATTGCCCCAGGTATAAGAAATTAGATTGTGAGCCCTCTAGGAACAGAAAAAGTACCTGCATATAGGCCAGATTCTATATATGACACCTAAAAAATCCACATGGAACTCAGTTTCACCTAAGCGTATTCTATAAGATTTATGCATGGTGTATAGAATACACATAGTCAATATCATCATGCCTAAATCTGTACACACCCATTTACACCAAAAAAAAAAAACCTGGTGTAAATCCCAGCACAAAGGTTTAGGTGGACTGTGCCATATTCTACAACTACACATGTAAATTCTGGAATGCCCACGAAATGACCATAGACACACACCTTTTGAACTACATATATTTATATTTTGACCTGCGTGCTTCACCATTTAGGCACAGTTCATTATAGAATGCACTTACCGAGTTGTGCGCGTAACCTGCAATTATTATCAATTGGTGCTCATTATTGCTTGTTAAGTGCTGTTAAAAATGCATCTTGATTTCGGTTCACAAATCTAGGCACCATATATAGAATCTGGCCCATGATGTGTACAGCATTGTGTATGTCTGGTAGTGCTATAGAAATGATTAGTAGTAGTAGTAGTAAAGATAGAGGGGAGACATGCTGCATATGAAGGGAAGGGAAAGATAGAAGACAAAAATGCTGTGCATGAAGTGAAAGAAAGGAAAAGATAGAAGGGATAAATACTGCACACGAAGGGAAAGGAAAGATAGAAGAGAAAAATGCTGCACATGAAGGAAAGCGAAAGATAGAAAGGAGAAATGCTGCACATAAAGGGAAGGGAAAGATAGAAGGGAGAAATGTTACACATGAAGGGAAGGGGCAAATGCTGAACATGAAAAGAAGAGGGGAGCTATCAACTATAATAACAGTTTTACTAGGTAACTGAAACTGGCTAGAGTGGGTAGGTTTCTTTTATGCATAAAAACTGTAGTGTTATATTGCTAATTGAAAAGAGGGGGAAAGGGGGTTATGATGTGCAGAAATGTCACTTTGACTTCCCCTGTCCCCCACATACAGTATTTATTTTGCCCCCCTGTTGCCACACCAAATATTTCTGTCTAGAGACACCACTGCCTGGCTTAGCAATGAGTTTCATTCCTGTCATAGCATGTGCAGCATTATCCCATTTGCAGAAATTGCCCCCTATGGGTAAATACAAGTTTACCCATGTAAACCACTTAAATTACTGCTGTATAAGGTGGCACCTAGCTATAGGTATGAACAAGACATGCAAATAAGTACATAAGTAATGTCACACTGGGAAAAGACCCAAGGGTCCATCGAGCCTAGAATCCTGTCCATGACAGCGGCCAATCTAGGCCAAGGGCACCTGGCAAGCTTCCCAAACGTACAAACATTCTATACATGTTATTCCTGGAATTGTGGATTTATCCCAAGTCCATTTAGTAGTGGTTTATGGACTTGTCCTTTAGGAAACCGTCTAACTCCTTTTTAAACTCTGCTAAGCTAACCGCCTTCACCATGTTCTCCGGCAACGAATTCCAGAGTTTAATTATGCGTTGGGTGAAGAAATATTTTCTCCTATTTGTTTTAAATTTACTACACTGTAGTTTCATCGCATGCCCCCTAGTCCTAGTATTTTTGGAAAGCGTGAACAGACGCTTCACATCCACCTGTTCCATTCCACTCATTATTTTATATATCTCTATCATGTCTCCCCTCAGCCGTCTCTTCTCCAAGCTGAAAAGCCCTAACCTCCTTAGTCTTTCTTCATAGGGTAGTCGTCCCATCCCCGTTATCATTTTAGTCGCCCTTCACTGCACCTTTTCCAATTCTACTATATCTTTCTTGAGATGCAGCGACCAGAATTGAACACAATACTCAAGGTGCGATTGCACCATGGAGCGATACAACGGCATTATAACATCCTCACACCTGTTTTCCATACCTTTCCTAATAATACCCAACATTCTATTCGCTTTCCTAGCCGCAGCAGCACACTGAGCAGAAGGTTTCAGTGTATTATCGATGACGACACCCAGATCCCTTTCTTGGTCTGTAACTCCTAACGTGGAACCTTGCATGACGTAGCTATAATTCGGGTTCTTTTTTCCTACATGCATCACCTTGCACTTGCTCACATTAAACGTCATCTGCCATTTAGCCGCTCAGTCTCCCAGTCTCGTAAGGTCCTCTTGTAATTTTTCACAATCCTGTCGCGAGTTAACGACTTTGAATAACTTTGTGTCATCAGCAAATTTAATTACCTCGCTAGTTACTCCTATCTCTAAATCATTTATAAATATATTAAAAAGCAGCGGTCCTAGCACAGACCCCTGAGGAACCCCACTAACTACCCTTCTCCATTGTGAATACTGCCCATTTAACCCCACTATCTGTTTCCTATCCTTCAACCAGTTTTTAATCCACAATAGGACATTTCCTCCTATCCCATGACCCTCCAATTTCCTGTGTAGCCTTTCATGGGGTACCTTGTCAAACGCCTTTTGAAAATCCAGATACACAATATCAACTGGCTCCCCTTTGTCCACATGTTTGTTTACTCCTTCAAAGAACTGAAGTAAATTGGTCAGGCAAGATTTCCCCACACAAAAGCCGTGCTGGCTTGGTCTCAGTAATCCATGTCCTTGGATGTGCTCTGTAATTTTGTTTTTAATAATAGCCTCTACCATTTTCCCCGGCACCGACATCAGACTCACGGGTCTATAATTTCCCGGATCTTCCCTGGAACCTTTCTTGAAAATTGGCGTTACATTGGCCACCCTCCAATCTTCCGGTACCACGTTCGATTTTAAGGATAAATTGCATATGACTAACAGTAGCTCCGCAAGCTATGTTGATATTTTAGACATTTAGGTGGACAAGTTCCCACATGCATGCACAAATGACGTCTTACAGAGTACCAATCAGTGTAAAAGTTCACATGTTGTTTGTATGGTGCATAAGTTCACTGATTATGTGCACATGGGCAGAGTTTGGAAGAACATGGGCAGTGCCAGCAAGTATGCACATGGATTATAGAATACTATAATTTACCCACATTCTTGCTAAAAGTAGGCATAGATGCATATTTTAGAAGCACAGACTTACAAAGGTACATAGAAACCTATAGAACTTTGTAAGTCTAAGTGCTTTGAAAATGAGCCCCATGGTCATTTCAGCTATAGGGCTGGTGTATGAGATCACCCCTAAAATGAAGGTGCTCTTGGGCACCTACTTTTTGTTATATAACAGACTTCAAGTAGGCATGTTTTTGCTGCCTTACACTAGGAACCCACTTATCAAATTACCCTCCATCCTCCGGATTCTATATTGCCCAAAGTTAGGCACTCAACTTTGGGCGCTTCCAAGATGCATATGCAAATATATTGGATAATAAGCCCTAAATCATCAATACTTGGGTGTTAGCAAACAATTATTGATGCTAATTGGCATGCATTAAAATTTGCATATCTGGATACTCACTATTGTATAAGGCATGGCACCTAACTCCCATGGCGTGTATCTCAAAAGAGGGCATGGTCATGGGACATTCTGAAAAGGCGCATGCAAAATTACGGAATACTGCCTAAACATGCTAACTTGGGTGCCAGCATTTATATCAGATTTCAGCAGGTATAAGTCCGGCACCCAAAAGTTAGGCATGGGATCCACACAGGCAAATGTATTCTGTAAAAAGCTCATACCCTTTACTAGAACAGTGCTTAGTGCTGAATTCTTTTGGCACTTTTTATTGAATTCCGTCCCACATGTATTACTTGTTCTTTGAATGCATTCCTCTTGGGGAAAGGTTAGAAATAGGGGAGGTATGGAAGGAATGAAGAAGAATCACAATAAAAAAGAACAGAATTAAACAATGAGAAAATATAGGATAAAACAAGCACATGAAGAAGGAAATTTTATAAGGGCCCTGAGCTTGTAGAACTGCTTTTTACAGACTCTAGTAGCTTCATAAAATTGCCGGATGAATACATACATATAAACGTAAGGCACAGAGCAGAAAAGAAAGGCAATTCTCTGAACTAGTGATGTGCATTCATTTGAAATAGCTCAGGAAATTTCAGCATATATCCTGTGTCGCTTCATGTTGTTGGCAAATGAAAACAATCAGAAATACAAGAAATGTAGTGGGGGGTTTTCATGTGCCCTCAATAGCGCACACTCTTCCGAAAGAGCATACGCTGTTAACAACATTGCTTCCATGACATCATAAGGGAAAAAAAAGCAAAACAAAATGGACATTCCCTGAAGCGAGATGGGAAACAACATGAAACAACAATTTCCTGGCTGCACAACCCTACTATAAACTAGACGTGAACATTTAGATGCAGATTTACCCCTGGATTCTATATATGGTGAACAAAATATTTGGGCGCCAATTCAAAGCCCCGCTAATGCTTTTAGCTGGCGGTAAAAATCAGCTGGCGGTAAACACCAAGATGCCCATTATATTCCTATGGGTGTCTCGGCGTTTACCGCCAGCTGATTTCTACCGTGAGCTAAGAACACTACCGTGGCTTAGTAAAGGACCCACTAAATTGGCTAATGATCCAATTAGTGCTGATAATTGGGTACTAATTGGCATGCACATCTAGCTATAACAGTGTGCATCTAAATCCCATAGCATGCAACCCAAAAGGAGGTGTGGCCATTGGCAGGGCATTCTTAAAATTTGAGTGCAGTGTTATAGAATACTGCAAATATGTGATCAAATTGGGCACCGGCAATTACACCTGGTTTCACCACGATTTGGTGCTGATCCACCCAGCGGAGTCCACACCATTAGAGGGGGCTCGTTTGGCTCACCAACTGCGGGCATCCATCTGTTCCTCCAGGCCGATGGCTTCTTCTGCGCTGCGGGTCTCCCCCTGACGTCAGTCTGCAACTCGATCGCTTGCTGGCCGTTGGACATTGCAGCGGCACCATTGGGACCTTCTGGAGTGTGTTTCTTATGGTGGGGTGCCTCGTCTCCTGCAGTCTTGCCGTTTACAACTGCGTCAGCGGCCTGATTTGACTGTTTGCCATCTTCCACCTTTTAATCAGCTGTTCTTCGTTGAAGATTTCAGCGAGTGTACGGGTCATAGCTCCAGATGTCTTGGGAGTTGGAGTGGATGGTTAAAGGAGCGGCTTTCAACTCCATTTCCACCTTGCAGGGTCAACTTGGTCTGTCCGGTCAATTTCCATCTTTTCCAGCCTAAACAGGTTCAGGCTACTTCAAGGATTCAACTTATAACCTGAAGTCCTTCTTAACAACATTTCATGGACCATTTTAGTCTCTTTTACCCTTTCCCTATTTTCTTTTACTCTGTTTCTTTTATCTTCTCTAATTTAATTGAAATTGTATAACTACTGGTCTGGCGATAGCCTAATCAGTACATTGTAAGCCACTTTGAGTCTGCACAATGTGGAAAAAAGTGGGGTATAAATGTGCTAAATAAATAAATAAAATCAATCAAAGAAGTGAGGTGGACACAAAGAGGATTTGCAATATCCAAGGACCTTTATTATATTCACAGTAGCAATACTTTGAAGATCCAACACGGCCGTGCTTCGGCTCGTGAGCCTGTCTCAGGCATCATCAAACCTTAAACGGAAATGTGCTAGTTATGCTGATATTGGGCTATATTAGTTTTCTGTAAAGGAAACTTTTGCAAGAGCGCAGTAGGCTCTACGCACATACAGCATGGGCCAAAGCAAAGTTACCGCCAGGCTAGCGAGTCTCCCCCGGCTGTAACTTCGGATTTGGCACATGCCCATACCACTGGGACAAATTATTTTTTTATTTCCTAACACATGTGGCATTTACGGAGTTAATTGGCAGTTGTCATGAGCCAACTGGTCACCCCGCATGTAGCGTTTGAAACCTTACTGCTAGATCAACGGGTGGTGTTAAGGGCGGAGGCCGTAAATATAAAAACACTGGTTTCAGTTTTACCGCAGGCTCTTTTCCCGGTCCATTAAAAAAAAAAAAACCTTTTTCCCAGACCCAGTAAAAACTGGCCTGGTGGGCACCAAAAACATGCGCTCACACTACCATAGGCCACGTTTTGTCACAGCTTAGTAAAAGGACCCCTAGGCGCCTTGATTCTGTTATAGAATAGACTCCTATCCTGGTCTTGGGCAGGGCTGGTCCTAGGGTCTCTGGCGCCCTCCAGCAGACTATGAGTTGGCGCCCCCCCAATCTCCTTTCTCTCTTCTCCCACCCTGCCCCTGTCCAGCGATTCTCCTTCACCCCATCCCCCGCCATACCGCGTCGCCCTTGGTACTTTAAATCTTTAATTTACCTCCGTTCCAGCAGCCACGTCATTTGAAAGCCCTGCCCTGTCTCTAGCCTTCCTTCCCTCGTGAGTTTGTTCCCTCAGGGTCCCGCCCTCAAGGAAATGACGTCAGAAGGCGGGACTGCGGAACAAACTAATGAAGGGAGGGAAGGCTAGAGACAGGGCAGGGCTTTCAAATGACGCGGCTGCTGGAACTGAGGTAAATTAAAGATTTAAAGCACCAAGGGCGGTGCGGTATGGCGGTGCCCTTGAAGGCAGGTGTCCCCCTGCGGTGCTTACCCCGCTTACCGGGTTTGACCGGCCCTGGTCCTGGGGCACCTAAATGGCAGCAACCAGTTGTAGAATTATCCCTATGGGGCCAGATTAAAGTGTCCTTTTACTAAGTTGTGGTAAGCACTAACGCATGCTTACCGCAGGTTAAAATGCACTACAGTGAGGTGTGCTCAAGTGCCCCACAGTAGTTTTTGCATGTGTATGCAATACCAACATGCTAAAAAATAGTTTTTATTTTTTAGCGCTGGGGGGCAGAGACTAGGCATGTTCTGTACTAATCGGTTAGCTCAGCTACATTGCTGCATGCTAACCAATTAGCGTATGGCTAGCGCATGAGCCCTTACCACCTGAGCACCCTTTATAGAATAACACTTATCCCCAGATTCTACATAGCGCACCTAGCATTCCATGCCTAAATCCAAGCGTATTCTGTAACAACGCGCGTAACTTAGCATTGTTAACAGCACTTAACAAGCAATAATGAGCACTAATTGGCAAAAATTAGAATTTACATGCACAACTCCCTAAGTGTATTCTGTAACGCACTGTGCCTAAATTTTAATGTGCACAGGCAAAAAGGGGTGTGGTTATAGGCGGGGAAATGGGTGTTTATTGTGCATTCCAAAATATACGTGTGTTGTTATAGAATATGGCCTTCTGCCTAGATCTGCATGCCAGGATTTATGCCACATTTTCGTTGGTGTGACTGGAGGCCCATAGTTTTAGGCGCTAAAATATCAACTAAGCATATTCTATTTACCGCACCTAAATATAAGTACTGCTTATAGAATAAGCTTAGGCGGAAATGTTTTCCGCTCAGATTTTCTAGGCACCATATATAGGGCCTAGCCCTTTTTGTGGATTCCTATACCCAACTTTGGGTACAAGGACTTATGATCCTATTCTATAATACTATGCCCAAATTTTGGGAATGCCCCTGACTCACCCATGTCCCTCCCATGGTGATACCCCTTTTGAGTTGTTCGCATGACAATTTGGGTGCACAACATTATTAAATAGTGCATACACAAATGCCCGCATAGGTCCAATTTAGTGCCAATCAGTGTCAATAATTGATTGTTAATGCCTCATCATCTAATTAATCTGAATGTGAATCTTTTATTCATGCCCAATTTTAGGTACTCAACTTTGGACAACCAATAATGAATTCAGGGGATGGTGTCAAGTTTTACATGATATATGTTCATGTTTTCGCAGGGGTGGAGACTAGACAGAAAAGGGGTGAGAGTGTCATTTATGTGTATATGTTATAAAATCTCTACATATTCTAAATTTGTAAACCACTCTGGCATGACGGAAGGGCAGTATATCAAGCATCTAATAAAAATAAAAATATTTGCAGGTTCTTACTGACACATATTCACACGTGTCTACCCCTGCCTCAGAGCTGATATAAATGTGTGTCCTTACATTCTTTGAGTAATTTTATAAAGCATATAGGGTCATGCATTAAAATAGAGCCTTTAAAATAAGAGGACATATGCAGCTATGTGCCTTGATTAACTTGCACGCTTATTTTCAAAAGAGAAGGATGCCCATCTTTCGACACAGATCGGGAGATGGGCGTCCTTCTCGCAAGATCGTCCAAATCGGCATAATCGAAAGCCGATTTTTGACACCCTCGACTGCTTTCCGTCGCGGGGACGACCAAAGTTCACGGGGTAAAGAAGGCATGACTGGGGCGTGATTAGGAGATGGTTGTCCTCAGCCGATAATAGAAAAAAGAAGGGCATCCCTGAAGAGCACTTGGCCGACTTTACTTGGTCCATTTTTTTTCACAACCAAGCCTCAAAAAGGTGCCCGAACTGACCAGATGATCACCGGAGGGAATCGGGGATGACCTCCCCTTACTCCCCCAGTGGTCACTAACCCCCTCCCATCATAAAACAAGTTTAAAAATACTTTTTTGCCAGCCTCTATGCCAGCCTCAAATGACATACTCAGGTCCATCACAGCAGTATACAGGTCCCTGGAGCGGTTGTAGTGGGTGCAGTGTACTTCAGGCAGGTGGACCTGGGGGGGGGGGGGGGGTTTGGGGGGCTCAGCACCCAAGGTAAGGGAGGTATGCACCTGGGAGCAATTTGTGAAGTCCACTACAGTGCCCCCTAGGGTGCCCGGTTGGTGTCCTGGCATGTGAGGGGGACCAGTGCACTACAAATGCTGGCTCCTCCCATGACCAAAGGGCTTGGATTTGGACGTTTTTGAGATAGACGGCTTTGGTTTCCATTATCGCGGAAAACCGAGGACGACCATCTCTAAGGTCAACCTAAATGTCAAGATTTGGGTGTCCCTGACCGTATTATCAAAATGAAAGATGGACATCCATCTTGTTTTGATAATACACGTTGCCCCACCCCTTTGCGGCACCGTCCTTATTGTTGGGCACCCTTAGAGATGGTCGTCCCCATTTGAAAATGCCCCTCTTGATGTCCTGTAATAATATTTATTTATTTATTGGGATTTATTAATTGCCTTTATAAAGAGATTCAAGCGAGGTGGTATTTACCTTCCATGCCTGCAGGTTATGTTGCTGGAAGAGTTCTGAAATAGAGAATCTTTCATCCTAGGAATTAATTTCCTGTAACTTTAAGAAGAGAAAAAGCTCATAGCAAAAAAAAAAAAAAAAGCAAAAATAACCCGGGCAAGCCAGAACCTTCTGTTTACAGGTCTGCCTTAAGACTTAAGCAGTGCTTTTTTGCATGTTTTGTGAAGTGGAAGGAAATATGATCTTTGCACAAAAATATATATTTAACAATTTGCTGACAGAATTCTAGGCATTTTTTTTGTTTAACCCTACTTAGCTCGCAAAGCAAGTATGCATTTTGAGTAACTTGGACTGCGTCTAAACAGTTTCAATCGTTGTTTTTTTTTTTTTTTAAGAGAAAGAAATAGATGGAAAACCTGATCCACCAACTTCATCTTTAACTTTACCTTGTTTTTCAGTTGGCAGTATCTAGATTAGAAAATCAGAAACATCACTAATTTTGGCGAAGAAGGTCCAGTCAGTGTGGATTTAGTGCTTATTATTCAATTTAAAAATCAGTATAAAGATAATTGGACCCTGTTATCAAGCAGCAGTAGGTCTACCGTGCAGGTAGCGCGTGGCAAAACAGCACTACCACTGGGCGTGTACAGGTGCCCGACGTAGTTCTGAGTTTGTCATGTGCTGTTTCCTGCACTAGAAAATAATTTTTATTTTCTAGCACAGTTGGCAGGGAGTAGGCATTCGAGGCTGTAATTGGGCAGTGTAGGCATATTGCAGCATGCTGCCCGATTACTGCCAGGTTAGGTCATGAGTCTTTACTGCCTACTAAATAGGTGTCAGTAAGGGCTAAGGCAGTAAAAGACAGTGCAATAAGGGGCCGTTTTAATAAGCCGCGGCAAAAAGTGTCCTGTGGCAACGCAAGAGTGTCTTTGGGGCACGCACCGGGCCAGTTTTTGCTGCGTCCTGAAAAATGGCCTTTTTTTAAGGGGTCGGGGACCTTACCACCACCTATTGACTCAGTGGTAAGGTCTCACGTGCTACCTGGGTGGTAGGCATGCAGTGCGCGTCCACTTCCATTTACCACTGGGTAAGGGCCACACGATAGAAAATATTTTCCACCATGTGTTTTTGGCATGTACAAAATTCAGAACTACTACTGGGTAATGCTGATTTGGCACGTGCTGAACGTGCGTAGGCCCTTTCGCACCTTTGTAAAAGGGCTCCTAAAGGCCCTTACACCCATAGGAATATATGGGTGTCTCTAGCATTAGCACATGCTAAATAGTTAGCATGCCTACAGCGCAGCTTAGTAAACAGGGCCCTAATTTTGATATTTCATATGGCTATTAACAACTCCAAAAAAATGCCTTTTTCCCACTGCGGTAAGAAGTGGTCTAACGTGCGGCAATCCTACACATCAACACTACCATGGGCCAATTTATTCCACGGGTTGAAATGGCCCCAATGAATCTTATCTACACATTTTCAGTTTTGTCTTTCCTTTTTCCTTTCATATTTGAACATTATTGTCCTTGTAAAATCTCATAAATCAATGTGTCTCTGGTGTTTGTCTTGCAGAGAGTTTGCCCGTTGGAAGGTGAGGAACACAGCCATTGAACGGAAAGATTTACTGCATAATCCAGTGCCACTAATGCCTGAGTTTCAAAGGAGCATCCGCCTGCTGGGCAGGAGACCTACCACCCAACAATTCATCGATACCATCATCAAGAAATACGGTACTCATATCCTCATCTCTGCCACTCTAGGAGGTAAGTGACAGCTATTTCCTACAAAAAAAAAGAGCCCTTTCACAAAAGGGTGTTAAGCCCTTAGGGGGAGATTCTATATACGGTGCCTATAAAATCTGGGCAGAAAACATTTGCACCTAAGAATATTCTATAAGCGGCACCTAGATTTAGATTTAGTTGATATTCCAGCACCTAAAACAATGTGTATTAAAATTTAGGCGTTCAGTGTTACCGAATATACTTAGCGATTTGTGCGCATAAATTCTAATTAGTGTCAGTTAGTGCTCATTATTGTTTGTTAAGTGTTGTTAACAAAGCTGAATGACTTGTTAAGCCAATTAAGTTATGTGTGCTGTTATAGAATCCGTTTGGATTTTGGCGCAGAATGCTAACCGCACTATATAGAATCTGGGGGTTAATGCATGGTTAACGTACAAAAACAAGCTACCGAACAAATATGATTAGGCATTTTGTGGTATTTTTCCTGTTTCTGTGCAGTAAACCATGTGTTATCTAATTTCTAAGAAATTTTCTCTGTGGGGGTGGGCATGTGCAGAGAGTGGGCGTAGAAGCATTAATCAGCTAGTGCATTATGATTAGCGCAAAATAACTGTCCAAAGCAGAGCTTGTTTGCTTGTTTGTTTGTTTATTTATTTATTTATTTATCTATCTATCACATTTGTATCCCACCTTTTCCCACTGATAGCAGGCTGATAGAGTTAATGCAGGAGCTGCTAAAAGGAGATGCCAAGTGCTCCCACATTAAGGGGCTCTTTTACTAAAGGGATGGCATGAGGAAACTGGATTGCCGTGCACCAGTCCAGAACTATTGCTGGGCTACTGCAGGAGCCCGGCGGTCGTTCCCACCCCAGCACGTGCCATTGCTGATGCTACAAAACTATTTTCTATTTTTGTAGCAACGGTGCTTACCCGGCGGTAGGCGCTGCTTGGTTACCGCTGGATTAGCATGGGAACCCTTACTGTCACCTCAGTGGGTGGAGGCAAGTGCTCCCTCCGAAATGGCCATGCAGAAAGTGGTTCACTTACCACATGACCATTTCTTTTTGAGAAAAAAAGACAGCTGTTTACTCACTATGGTAAAAGGGGGCCTCAGCGTGCATCAAAAACACGCGTGATGTTAGCACAGGCCCCTTTTTACCGCAGCTTAATAAAAAGACCCCTAACTTTCTTCAGGTAATGCGTGCCAATGGAAGCACTAGTCAACCATACAGATTAATTAAAGTGAAATAATAAATCAATACATCAATTACATGCAAATATCGACATGCAAAAAAATCACAACATACAAATAAATCATATCATATTATGTGCAATCTAAATATCCATGAAAAATGGTCAAACATGAATCATATAAATACAAACAAAGGGAACTGAATGGATAAAAATATGCCAAACTAAATAGAAACATACGACTACAGTGTATAGTTTGTTCATATCAAACTAGAATGCAGAAAGCAACACAGGGAGGTGAATTTTTCAACTAAACAAACAATCTTATGTGTATTGGCCACGTCGGGTATTTTTGCAATAAAATTGTTTACCTTCATGTCTGTTGATCTGCTTCTTGTTGCTCCCAATGGAAACACTAGTGCATGACTTGTAATTAAAGGAAAAGAAAAAGCACTAAAAAAAAGTGCCATGTTAAGCCCAGATTCTAGGTCACAAAAGAGAGGGTAAAACAGTATACAAACCAATACAGAAACAAAAAGAAGCAACACTGGGCCTTCAGGATTGAGATAATCAATGTCCTCCTTTATTGTAAAGAATGACCCGACATGGGCCCTGTTTCGGCACACAAGCGCCTGCTTCAGGAGTCTAACATAAAATGACATACAAATATGTCAGTTATACATAATCATAAATTAAAACATGCACATATAAAGAACTTTCAATTTATAAGAATTCTATTTCACCATTAAATAAAATATACACATATAACCAATAAACATAAAGTACATATGTGCATGTAAAAACATGTAGAAACATATATGTGCAAATACATAAATCCGCCACAAGGATTGCATAAAAATATGCATGTTCTTGTCCGTGCTCATACTTTTCCCAGGATCATTTTACAATCAGAAATTTACGCACTTAAATTAACATTTATGAATGAAAAAGTCATTATAAAATGACTTCCATAGCCAGAACTCTCCTTGAAACAACTCCAGGCCCTGGACATCGGATTTGAAAGATACTCAATTAAAAGTTGACCTTCCTTATTCACCTCAACTCTGTTAAATCTTTTCAGTTATGACCTGCTGTTTTAACTCCAAATATTATTTTCTTTCCATTGTATTTCCTGTCTGTTCATATGTTTTATTTATTTATTTATTGAGATTTATTAACTGTCTTTGGGCCTCTTTTACAATGGTGCGCTAACATTTTTAGCGAGTGCGTTAAGCATGCATGTGCTAAACACTAGAGATGTCCATATATTCCTATGGGCGTCTCTAGTATTTAGCGAATGATAATCATTAGCACGTACTAAAAATGCTAGCACGCCTTTGTAAAAGCCCCCCTTTGTGAAGAGATTCACCCAAGGTGGTATATAGCAGGTACAGCTTCACATAAAACTTACTATTTTGTTAACAACAAAACAATAGTCAAATGACTAAATATAAGCATAAATGCAATCAATTCATTGGAGCCGACTCTGTGGGTGCTGTGGGTGCTTGAGCACCCCCAATATTGAGAAGATTCCTTGTATGTGTCCAGGGAGGGGTCATTTCCATTGGGCTTAGCACCCCCAATAATTTTGAAAAGTTGGCTCCTATGAATCAATTAGATACATTTGTAGATGGAAATTAAATACCAATAATAGGAATAACTTGATACTGTATTAGAGAGATCTTTTTCTGTTAAGACACCTTCTGCTATTTCTTCTCCCTCACACTCTCTCCTCTCCTATGATGTCCACCAAGGTTCTTTCCTCTCACCATTACTTTTCAAAAATGTTCTTAGCCCTTTGTTCACAATAATTAAGGAATATGGTATCACCTTTCAAGCTTATGCTGGTGATATTCTCCTAGTTTACCTGGTGGTTCTTTCGTCTCCTGATTTTTCTAGTCATCAAGAGTGTCTTAAAGCTGTGGCATCATGGTTCTTTAGCCATAAATTGATTCTGAACCAAGATAAAACTACTGGTTGTTTTATACGTCCTGACCTAGCTCCAGTGCTTTTTGATACTACATTTGCTCCTGTTGACTCTTTTCATTACTTGGATGCAATCTTTGATACTTCTCTTACTTTTCACCTATAGGTTTCCAAAGTACTTCAAGCCTGTTTCCTTGCTCTAAGTAAATTGTGTTCTAAGTCCTTAATTAGTTTTTCTGCTTTTGTAATTTCGCACTTGGATTACTGTAACGCTGTTTATGCCGGTCTTTCCCAAATCAAAGTTAAACATTTGCAAACACTTCAGAACACAGCTGCCTATTTTCTTTGCAATGGTTACCAGTTAGGCAATTTAAGATACTTTCAGGCTTATTTTCGAAAGAGAAGGGTGCCCATCTTTCGACACAAATTGGGAATTGGGCGTCCTTCTCCCAGGGTTGCCCAAATCGGCATAATCAAAAGCCGATTTTGGGTGTCCTCAACTGCTTTCTGTCACGGGGACGACCAAAGTTCCGGGGGGCATGTTGAAAGCATAGCAAAGGCGGGACTGGAGCGTGCTTAACACATTGGCATCCTCGGCCAATAATGGAAAAAAGAAGGCCATCCCTGACGAGCACTTGACTGACTTTACTTGGTCCATTTTTTCTTGCAACCAAGCCTCAAAAAGGTACCCGAACTGACAAGATGACCACCGGAGAGAATCGGGGATGACCTCCCCTTACTCCACCAGTGGTCAATAACCCCCTCCCACCCTAAAAAAAAAACTTTTGCCAGCCTTTATGCCAGCCTCAAATGCCATACCCAGCTCCCTGACAGCAGTATGTAGGTCCCTGGAGCAGTTTTAGTGGGTGCACTGCACTTCAGGCAGGCAGACCCAGGCCCATCCCCCCACTACCTTACACTTGTGGTGGTAAATGTGAGCCCTTCAAAACCCATCAGAAACCCACTGTACCCACATCTAGGTGCCCCCCTTTACCCCTTAGGTCTATGCTAGTGTTGTACAGTTGTGGGGAGTGGGGTTTGGGGGGCTCAGCACCCAAGGTAAGGGAGTTATGCACCTGGGAGCTATTTGTGAAGATGGGCGTCCTCGGTTTCCATTATTGCTGAAAACCAGGGATGACCATATCTAAGGATGACCATCTCTAAGGTCGACCTAAATGTTAAGATTTGGGTGTCCCTGACTGTATTATCGAAACAAAAGATGGATGCCCATCTTGTTTCGATAATATAGGTTTCCTCGCCCCTTCCTGAGGACGTCCTGCGAGGATGCCCTCAGGAAAACTTGGGCGCCCCGTTCGATTATGCCCCTCTTTGGGTCGTGTTTACTAGGCCGCATTGTAGGCGCGCAAACATTTTAGTGCGAGCTAAAAATTAGCATGTGCTAACAATAGACACACCCATAATGGGTGTCTCTATTTTTAATGCGTGCTAAAATGTTTGCATGCCTACTGCGCAGCTTAGTTAACAGTGCCCTTTGGCTTTTAAATCTTCATTCTGGTACACCATCATATTTGAGTTCTTTAATCTCCTCCTATACCCCTTCTAGATCTTCAAGATCTCTCTGATGCTTAGATGCACACCGTTTAGTTCTTCCCTCTCCTGGTCACGCTCATTATGAATCAACTAAGCACTCGGCTTTTTTCTTGTTAGCCTCCTGTTTTTTTAATTCTCTTCTACAGTCTATTTGTGGCCTTTTAGTTTTTGCTGTCTTTACCTGTCCTTATTTTGCAGTGGCTTGGTTTATGGTTCTGTGTTTGAGCAACAGCTCCCATTTTAACATATATATACATATGGTTTTTTTTTCTGTGTGAGAATATATATTTGGTTATCTTTCTTGTCTGATACTATCCTTTAATTATTAGAGTTCCTTTCTAATTCATGTTTTAGTCTGTACACCGCTTTGTCCTTCCTGTAAAGGCGGTATAGTAAGTTTTTAATAAACCATAAACATTTAGCAGCATTGCAAAACAATCATATAACAACCACATGATAAATGTCAGCAGAATACAAACAATACCATAAAAGGCAGCATTGAAGAGCAGTCATTTAACATAGATATGATATTTACAATGTCAGCACAATTGGAATGAAACATCTTAATAGGTAGTTGAGATATGTACATGAGGCAGGATAGGTAGTACAACATCACTGGGATGTATAGATCGGTGACCAAATGGAATTAAATTGTTAGCTGCAAAGGATTGTTAATTATGCACTGTACATTACAAATCACACTACTACTACTACTACTACTAATAATAATAATAATAATAACAACAGCAACAACAGGGCCTGTGATGTTTGTGACACACAATTTCCTTTTTTAGGGACTATCAAGCTTTACAGAACATCTATACAATGGCGTTGAATGATATACTAGAAATCACAAACATTGCAGATTCCTTGCAAATGACATCTAGGTATATGGAAATTGTCTACCATAATCCACATGTGTGTTGGCATAGATGGGTTGTATATATATAACTATAGTAGTGTGTCTTGAAGTGCGAGTAATT